>NC_134354.1:63570340-63907947 GCF_048569485.1 Anomaloglossus baeobatrachus
TTGGAGATTACAGATGTGCAGTCCTTATATAAACTACATTATTTCTGTGGTCTCATGGGCCATTTACGATGGAGAGCAGTGAGCAGAATTACATAATCTTAGTATTAAACAGAATAAATATGTTGTTATAGTATCAATTGGATTGAGAGTGGAAAACATAATACAGCAATGCACCAGCTAAGTGTCCGTATAATCGTCGGTCACTACTAGCCTGTAATATATTCCTCTGTTATATAGAAGGGGAACAGACATTTGACCATTATGTTTCTATAAAGAGATGTTCCACCTTGAACCATTAGTAGAAAGCGGCCATGAGATTTCCGATTACAGATTCTAAGATTGTAAGATCTCCAAGTCATAATACAAGAGCGTACATTGCTCATCTGAGGGTCCCAGCAGGGATCACAGGGCACAGCCCATTAACCATACAGGATCCTCTAATAGGATCTACTCAAAAATCAGCAGTCATTTACAGCAGTGGTGTCTAGAAATGAGCAGACCTGTGAACTTCAGGGTCAGCCGGACTTTAGATAAAGTTCTGTTCTGGACCAGAACTTGACCCAAACCTCATTGGAAGTCAATGACTGGGCAATTCAGGTCTGGGCCCACATACAGCCAGCCATAAACAGATCACGTACAGGGGAGGCCGGGTTTTTTTCATTTCTTTTTTGTACTGTGACGCCCTGGGCAAGCCAGGGGTCACAGGTCACAACATCACATGCACCCCACATTCCCTGCAGGAACACCAAGCTAACCCAAAATCCTTGTTGCCTTCCTCCAGGGGCTGATTCCACACCAGGGGGTGGGCCAGGCGGTTGGCTCCGCCCACCGAGGAGTTCACAGCCCTGGAGGCGGGAAAACCAGGCAGATAGAGTTTGGAGGAAGAAGTGGAGAGATCAGAGAGAGAGTTTGAAGTGTGAGGAGTAAACAGTGAAGTGGTAAAGGAAGACAGTAAGAGTGGCGACAGCAAAGAAACAGTTAAGAAAACCTGAAGTTGGTCCGGGTGTGTGCCCCGGACTGTGACAGCAAGGTCAGTAGACGGCGGTGATAGTCTGCAGGGGGGACTGCTTGGAGGTTGCTGGAAGGACCGCGGACGGGTGGTGACCCGGCGGTACTGGAGCAGTATACGAAGAACAGTCAGCACCAGGGCAGGGGCCTTTCGGATCCCGGCAAGGCTAGGAGTCGCCATAATTTGCCAAATCCGTCAGTGAAGGGGACCTCTGTCTCCTAACAACCAAGTCCCGATTGAAGGCAACAGCCCGACCGTGAAGGGGAGACACCGCCACCGCCAGGGCACCAGTTTCCCAGGGCCAGCGCCTGCGGGCAAAGTAGGGCTCCTTCGGCCCAGATTGAAGCCGAGGAGTGGGTAACCGGTGGGGACCCATCGCTACCAAAAGACTTTACATAGGTGCAGGGAAGAGACCGTCACTGCTAACTGCAGGGAACCACAGCACCGTGAACCGTCCGATTGAAAATGCATCTGCAGGATAGAAACGTATACCAGAAATCATAGACAATAGTCAAAATCAGTAATCATAGCTGCAATGTATTGAAAGCTGTATATTGTATGCTTTTGTAGTCATCACTTAACTGGCAATAGTTAATATAATCCATAGGCATGGAGATTGTTTTATTTTGTTTTTTATACTAAAATCTGATTTTCACTCTAACACCCCACATAGACGTCGTTTTTTTACGTATGTGTTCTTTCCGTATTTTCCTTTTATTGAGCTCAGGCCAATTGTAGTCTATGAGGATGTTCACATGGATGCCATCCAAGTGTCATGCTAGTGTTTTCCATACTTTATTGATTGGTGGATAGAAGAAGAGTAGAAATTATTTTATTTCCGTATACAGAAAAAATGGATGACCACAATGATGGTAAAAAGTACACATATGGGCCAAAAAAATGAAAATCAGTTCAAGAACAATTATGAAAAATGTATGCAAAAGTACAAATCAAAAATGAAGTCTTGATGAGGACTTAGACTGTGGCACCCCCAACAGGAACACTGGGGACAGGGAGCACACGATTTACCGAGATAATCCCCTCACTAGTTTTTTTTTTTTAAAAAAAGCGGCCATTTTGATATCCCCTCAAAGATAGAAATTTCATATTCCTTACAACATATAATACTGTATAAGACACTTCTTCATGAGCAACCAAGCCAGACCGAAAAAAAAAGAAAAAACATCCCCGGCTCCTGACATGCAGTTTAACCAGATCGCAATGCTCTTAGAGTTATGCGTATTGTATCATTTAATAAGAAAACCCACGCCGTGCTCGCCTGACAGCTTGACAAACTGCTGGAATGAGTCAGCCTGTATCACAGACATTTCTGGTTTCCTAGAAAGCATAGAGGTATGTAGAGGAAGCCTGGAACATCTGCAGTCAAGTCATTTATACTAAATGCACAACCAAGGCGAAGAATAGCCGGATTTGCGCGCATGGATCCATCTTTTATTTTATTTTTCATTTTGCAATGAATTTCACCTAAAGCAGCTCTGCCACCCAAAATCTGATGTCAGCGCTCAAAATGACTTTTTTAATATTACACATAGCGGATTATTTAATAATTTGTGGTGTATCAGGTAATTTTGTGTTTTAGTTCATTGCAACCAACATGAAATAATGCTGCTCACTATGCGTTTGTGGCACAAAATTAAACCTCAAAACATAACATCCAATTCCTTTTTCAATTTATTGTTCCCACAAAAAGAGCTACTCCTGTCTGGAAAGAAGAGGCCATCGATTGAAGTCTACGTAGTTGTGGAAGATCTACCCTGATAGAAGCAGCCATTTTTATGGAAAATCATGAACGTTAGCTTAGCTGACCTTCTAAATATGACTTTTATATTGGTATTAGAATATAATTATTTGTATATTCGTATTATTTTGTTGGAATCGTGCCCTTTTGCACTTTTAATGCTATTCTGCTACTAAAAAAAATGGAAACAAAAACCCCAGACTATTCAAATAAATAAAAAAAAAAACAAAACAAAAAAAAAACCCCAAGACTATCCAAATAAAAAAAAAAGACTACAAAACAAACAGACATCATTAAAATCTATTTAAGAACAGGATTAAAATTGCCCCAGCCTCATTAAAAAAACAAAAGGATAACTTTTTAATTAGCATATACTAAGACATTAAATTTTAATACAAAAATGTTTTCGTAAATTTGACATTTTGAACATAGAAATAAAAAAGAAAGAAATTTCCAAAGTAGAATTAGTACTTAAAACATTTTAATAATGAGCTGAGCTCCCCCCTTCGAAAAAGTAAGAAACCGCCTAGAGACTTTAATGTTAAAGCCTTAGTTAGGGAAGTACCTTGCCGACAGTGAAACTCTTGAGCTAACTTGCAAGACGACTTTAATCATCTGTAAAGCCTCTTATGTCACACTAAGGTGAGCTTTACTTACACAATAAAAAAAAGGAGCTAGAAAAGATTTTTCTTGGGTCTCTGGACTGTATTTATTTAAACCATCATAACTCTCTACGACATCTAACAAGACCGGCTTTGACAAGTCCAATATTTTTTTTTAAATTTTACAAAACTACCTTCAAATTTATACACAGTTTCTCCATCCACACAGCAATGTCAGGCGTCTATAAATCATTTTCACAAGATTTACAACAACTTTTTCTTATGTCATTTAGAAGAAACAAAATTTGTTAAAAAGGTAGAACACCCTAATTAAAAATAGATAAAAGAGAAACAAAATATTCCTCATAAGACACTAGAAAAAAAAGGAAACTGTGTCAATAAAGGTAAAAATGTCAAAAAAGTTCCGTAAGTCACGGTTCAAATTTTAATGGTAAAAATGTTAAAGAAGTTCCGCACGTCATTGTTCAATTTTTTTTTTCAATTAATTTTTGAAAAATTATTCCGACACCCCGTAGGTTAGACGAATCAATTTATCTTAACTTTTGGGGTGAAATATAAATGAACACCTTACTTTCATTTTTTTTTTTATATTCTAATCTTCAAACACGAAAATATTTACAGAAAGATAAAAAGTAAACCCTAAATGAGGATGACATTGAATCATTTTTCAAGTTTTCCTGAAAACGAATGACAATCTGCACCTGCCTCGATAATATCCCTCCACACTGACATTGCAATTCATATTTTCAACATTTTTTTGCAAACATTTGCCATTTTCGGACACAATTCGCTCCAGGTTTACTCAGTTCTTCAAGATTATTCAACGTACAGATTGTTTTTCCACTTCTGCTGCAGAGAACATTAGCAGTATTCTTCCTTTTGATAATGTCTACTGGGGTCAAAGTCAAGAAAACCACAAACCGGCAATTAAATATGTATCGGATCGCAAGTTAGAACAAAGAATGCTATAAGTGCCGGGATGAAAATTCCGCAGTTGGAAGAATCTGTTTCGGAGTAAATTGAGTTTTTTACTCTTTCCATGGAGCGCACATTGGAAAGCTAGAAGCTCGTTTTATAAGGTGATTTCAGTTTCTATAAAAAAAGAAAAAATATGCTGCTTCGGGGATCTTTCTGGCAAGCAGATGGATCACACAGGCCCTGACCTCTCACACTGCCAAGAATTCTCACACAAAGCCCTTTTCATATTGACTGCAGCCTAAATTTCTTAGATAAGGCAGCAGAGAAGGCAGTGATAAAGTGTCTGCAACATCAGATTTCATTAAACCTGGATTTATTTTTTCCCAGGGATGACTTGTACCGTGGGCGGAATTGGAAAACTCCTCTCCCTATTTTGCAAAAAAAAACCCCATAGACCTAAAAGTAATATACGGATGCAGCATAGCCCTGTTTGTCAATGTCATTGCGAATTTCCACACTACTGCATCCATTGCATGACCCACACTTTTTGCAGCCCCAAAGAGTTAAATTGTCAAAGTCATCTGCATGCAAAAAAAAAAAAAGAAACAGCATTTTTTTTCCCCCTGTAAACGTCTACTTCCGCAGAAATACCACAAGCGCTGGCAGAAAGGCTGCACTCACCATGTGATAGCAGAGGTCTCCCGGAGGCATTTTTTGCTCCCTGGTCCATTTCACGTTTTGTCTGCAGTCGTCTTGCATTGTGCAGCTTGCTGGCTCCATATAGGCCGCGCTCAATTGTCCTCTCTCTCTCTCTCTCTTTCTCTCTCTCTCTCTTTCTCAGGGCTAGCTAATTTTTGTGTCATTCAATCTCAGTCCCACTTTGAAAATTAGGCAGATGTGCACATTTACTGGAGCTCCGTGATCATTTTTCAAAGCAGGCCAACAAAAAAAAAAAATTAAAGGATGGCCTGTATTCCTTTTTTTTTTTTTTTCCAACCCCATGGACAAATGAGAAAGCAGATGCTGCTTACGAGTAAAGGGTTAGGAAGTTTGCAAGAAAGTGGAAAGGAAGAGAGCTGGAAAATCCGTGCAGACTCCTAGAAAACTTCCTCCTTCTTACTAGGCTAGGCTAACCTCCTTCACAAAACTTTGGAATGTAAAGGGAGGACTCTCCGAGAGGCCCCAGCTAGACAAGCCTTTCTTAATCAATTAGCTTGCAGGCATTACTTGTGACCCGAGGTCACACAGCAGAAGTGTGTGTAGGGTGTTCCGTAAAGGAATACAAAATCAGCATTTTTCTGTGCATTTGATACAGGACCCCCCCACGTCCCCTCCTCGTAGAGATGCTTGAGCAAAGCAGGTATCATGTCTCAGATTCGCTAGAAGCCATAAGAGCTGCACAGCTATAGATTATCCATCCCCCTTGCCTGCTGAACGTCATAATGTCACAGCTAAAGATACAATGTAAGGCCTCTGCCACACTCACGTGAATTTCACGCACGTGCCGAGAGACACGTATTTTCCCTGCGTGTTGCGTGCAGGTAAGTACGTGTCTCTGGTACGTGCGTGACACGTGTGTTCTACGTGTGCTATCCGCGATAGCACACGTAGAATCAGTAATTATCATACTCACCTGGTCCTTCCTGATGTCCGCGCTGCTGTCCGTGGTGCTGATCCTCGGTCTCCAGCCCTCCCGTCTCCCCGCTGCTGCTGCTGCCAGGCTGTGAAGTGAATATTCTATGAGATTAATGAGCGGCGGTCGGCAGCAAGAGGCAGCAGCGGCAGAGACAGGAGGGCAGGAGAAGGTGAGTTAATGTTTTTTATTTTTTTCCCTGACATGTGTGTTTACTCCGGCGCGTGTCACACGGGACCGCATCCACACTACACCCGTGTGGTACGGGTGCGGGCCGTGTAACACCCGTGCTGCCGGAGAAAACACTGACATGTCAGCGCTTTGAAAATCGCACACACGTACAAACGCACACGGACACACGTTCCGTGTGGTTTTACGTGTGTGTGCCTGCTACCATAGGGTAGCATTGCTGTACATTTCTCCGTGCCGCCGGTACGTGTAAAAAATGACAAACACGTGCCGGAGGCACGGATGTGTGGCGCAGGCCTAAGATGTAGGATTAAAAAGAACCATACCGGTGATGGTGCAGCCCCATGCAATCATGATCAAAAGTCACAAGAACTGGGTTTAATCACTGATTATGTTTCACTGGGTCATCGGAGCATTGACTGGACAAAAAAAATCTGCTTTATGGGCTAAAATCAATAATTTAGGTTATGATTACCGATTGCTATAACATTCCTAACATGATCACTATGAAGGTTAAAAGTTACTTATCACGAAACTAAAAGAGACAAGTTCACGCATTGTCTGTCTTCCCATAAAGCTGTCAAATGTTTTGTTGACATTGACAAGCACTTACTTTTAATTAAAATTGCTGGCAAGATAAAAGGGCGCAAATAGAGTTTTATCCCAGTGGTACCGGAATAAAATGATTACAAGGTAATCACTCACCTGGGGTAGTTGTGTGAGTCACAACTACTATAAGGGCAAGGAAACAAGACCCCAATGGCTGCTGCAGACCCTGTAGGTAGATCAGTGTACGGGAGGAAGAAGGAAAAGGGTTAACCTGCGCTGCCAGGTGGAATAAGAAGATGATCACTTGAAGATAAAATTGTGATTTATTGTTCTACGGGTTTTGAAGTATTAAAACTCCTTCTTCAGGAACCAAAATAACTGATGCATAACTTGTGCATCAGTGATTTTGGTTCCTGAAGAAGGGGTTTCAATACTCCGAAATGCATACAAGTCTAGTGTGTGTAATAGGACTATGAATCCACAAGGTGTCACGGAAGGAAATCACCAAATGATTTAACAGAGAAGTCGCACAAACAGGGTCAGAGCAAGGAGGTCGCGCAGTACAAGGGAGTAGGCGGAGTCAGTGTCAGGGGCCAGAGGTCAGAAACCGGGAGAGCAAGCAGTAGGAGGGTGGAGCAGGGATGGAACAACAAATAGGGAGAAAGACAGGAAGACCGGAAGGTAAAACAAGATGGAAGAGACAGAAGTCAGGGAGACCGGAGGAAACAAGGAGGACGGGAGTCAGTGAGGTCGGACAAAGTAGTGGACATGATCAAGAGCATTTACAGGAACCAAGT
Organism: Anomaloglossus baeobatrachus; assembly: GCF_048569485.1. Classification (NCBI taxonomy): domain Eukaryota; kingdom Metazoa; phylum Chordata; class Amphibia; order Anura; family Aromobatidae; genus Anomaloglossus; species Anomaloglossus baeobatrachus. Next base: position 63,577,818 of record NC_134354.1, read on the forward strand.
GTGCACGCTGCAGAGCACGGCTATAACTGGCGCCGAACCGATGGAGGAGACATCCAAATATAGCAGCGTGATCCTGGAAACAAGGCACGGAAGGGTAGGCTCCTCCCACCGGCCTAGAACAGGGAAACACCGACCTCAGGAACAGGTGACAAATAGAACTCTGCAACAGCAGAATCCAAACTGAATCATGACACAATTCGTCATCCTCTTATTCCACACGGCAGTGCAGGTTAACCCTTTTCCTTCTTCCTCCCATACACTGAAGCACTTACTTTTAGGAATATAAAAAGAAGAATAAAAGAAGAAAAAAAATGCAGCGAAACATAAAAGAAGTTAGAATCGCAAGTACAGTATTTATTGGAGTTTTGACACAGTTTATTTTAAACAAAACACAGAAAAACTGATTCTTCTCCATTCTGCTCATTTGGTTTGCTAAAAAAAAACATTAAAAATTTTCACAAAAACTGCAAGTATGAGTTCAGCCTTGAGCTTGGTTGACATCACTTTTGAACCCACATTTAAGACTACATCGGGGATCTAGATCTCAATCAGCAGAATTCTAACAAAGCCCCTAAATGAGCTAATCATTATAACGAGGCAGATGACTGAGGTTTAATATTCTGTTTTCAAGGGCTTCAGATGGAAGCTCCTGAAAAAGCCTCAACTGTGAGTTCAAACTTTATGTGAATCCAGAATTACAGAAGACACAAAGCAAAATGTTTTATGCCAAAAACAGTGAAAACCAAAACATTATGTATGTAAAGCTTTCAATATCTTAGTATAGAATTAAACTAACCAGGTTGTAGTGTTTAAAAAAACCACAAAGAAAACAAAAAAAAAAACAATGAAAACACCACTGACAACATGACTAGGCACTGTGCTTAAGGCTATGTGCGCACTGGGAAATGGAATTTTCTTGAGAAAATTCTGCATGCTCTCAAAGATTACCGCACCCGCGGTAAAAAACAGCGGCAAACCGCGGTATTGTTCGCGGTATTGCCGCGGTTTGGCCGCGTGCGGGTTGGTACATGTGCTTATTGCATTCAATGTAATAAAGCACATTGAAAAAAAATTAAAAAAAAAATCATTTCCTTCTTGGATAGTAGATAGATAGATAAAGAGACAGAAGAATAGATAGAGGGATAGATAGATAGATAGAGGGATAGATAGATAGATAGATAGAGGGATAGATAGATAGATAGACAGATAGACAGATAGATAGATAGATAGATAGATAGATAGATAGAGGGATAGATGGATAGAGGACAGATCGCTGCATTTCCCACGGTCGGCAGTGAGTTCACATTACCGGCCGTGGGAAATGACCGGTAATTACCTCTGCTGTCTGCTGCGAGGCTGCATTCATTCAGCGTTGTGTGTTAGTCGCGGCTGGATGTAAGCATCGCAGGACGCTGGAGCTGTGGATTACGCCGGAGCTTTGTTTCGGGAGGGGTTAATAAAATGGTGAACGAGGCTTGATTGTGTTTTATTTAAAATAAAGGATTTTTCTGTGTGTTTTATTCACTTTACTTACGGGTTGATCATGTCAGCTGTCACATAGACGCTGCCATGATCAAGCCTGGAGTTAATGGCGGTGATCCACCACCATTAACCCCTTGTATTACCCTGCCTGCCACTGCTACACGGCTGCAGGAAGAGCCGGAGACACGCCGGTACTGCCGCATAATGCATGCGACAGTGCCGGGGCAGCTGCGGCTGATATTCTCGGCTGCCGGAGGGGGGAGTGAGGTGGGGGACATTATCCCTGCGCCACTCCCTCCCCAGCCTGAGAATACCAGGCCGCCGCTGTGTGCTTACCTCGGCTGGACGGTAAATATACAGCGGAGCCCACGTGTTTTGTTTTCTATATTTCCGTTTGATTTCTATGTGTGTTCTATGTGTCTGTGTCTATGTGTTCTGTGTCTGTGATGTGTCTGTGTGTGTGTCTGTGATCTGTGTGTTTGTTTACTCTCTGCACGGCTTCCTCTTCCTGTAATGAGTAATGACATCACTTCCCTGCAAAACCGCAAGCAAGCGATGTACATTACCGGAGGTAAACTGCGAAATACCGCAGGGAATAACGCAGGAAAACGCAGTGAACCGCACAGAATTTGCTGCCTGCGTTATTCCCTGCGGGATTTCACGATTACATTGGAGTCAATGGAGTGAAATCCCGCAGCGACGTGCAGAAAAGAATTGACATGCAATTGTTTTTGCTGCGGGAATCCCGCAGCAAAACATGCAGCTGTCAAAATCCGCCTAGTGCGCACAGGATTTTTTTTCCCATAGGTTTTGCTGGTGATTCACTGCAGAGATGTTATGAACATTTTCTGCAGCGAAACATGCAGCAAAACCGCAAAAAATCCGCGGCAAAATCCGGTAAGTGCGCACATAGCCTAAAACTGGCCTAAAGTATTTTTCCCATCTCCGCTTATAGAATATCCACAGGTCATGCCAAAGATGACTGCTAGGAGAATGCTTTCATTCTCACCACTTTACCACAATTGACCTATCCATGCAGAGACAGAAAATAGAGGTAGTGATGAAAGTCTACCGCTATCTCCTTTAAAGGGGTTTTCTGCTTTCTTAAAACCCTACAATTAGAGTTGAACGAGTACCTAACTATACGTACTCGCTATACTCATAACGAGTACTGTCTAATACGTGCGTATTCTTACCGAATAACGTGTGCAATGCAAGTCAATGGGGAAAAACTCCAAAGTAACGAGTAACCTGAATGCCCTACTATGCGTGCGAGTAGCAAATAGTGTGGAATTCGGGTTACTCGTTACTTTGCGAGTTTCTCCAGATTGACTTGCATTCTACAAGCTATTTGGAATGAATACACGAGTAGGAGACAGGACTCGTTATGAGTATAGTGAGTACGAATAGTTAGGTACTCACTCAACTCTTTATAATGGTAAGCCATGAGAAAGAAAGGACAAAAGGAAAGAGGTCTACAGCTCTTTCCATCAGAAGGGGTTTTCTGCTTTTCAGAAGGGAGGGAGAAAGAAAGAATGAAATAAATAAAGAAAGAAAGGAAGGAAGAAAGGAAAAAAGGAGTGAAGGAAGGAAGGAAGAAACAAAGAAAGGAAAGAAGGAAGGAAGAAAGGAAGGAAGAAAGGAAGGAAGAAAGGAAGGAAGGAAGTCTACAGCTTTCTCCATTAAAGCACTATATTTCAATTCCATGTCAGTTTGAAAGTTAACAATGGAAAGCCACAAGAAAGGAAGGAAAAGGAGGAAGTAAGTCTATAGCTGTCTCCATGACAGGGTTTTTTGCTTTTCAGAAGGAAGGAAGAAAGGAAGGAAGCAAGGAAGTCTACAGCTCTGTCCAATACACAGATTTTCTGTTTTTCCAAAGGAATAAATGAAGCGAGAAGCTATGCTTTCCCTAGAATTCACCCTCCGCTCCAGTGCTGCTGCTCCACTGATCTAAAGATTATTTCTCTTTTTTTATGTAATTCAGTTTTCAATTGGGGAGTACGTCAGAATCCCTGGACTACGGTGGATCTGCATGGATTTTTTTTTTAAATAAAATGGTGAACTAAGGAAAATGTGGAAGAGTGTTTTTTCAAGTAAACTATTTGTGTGTATATGTTTTTTCTTCTCACTTAATGGATTTGTAATGAGGGTGTCTGATAGTCGCCTCTCTATTACTAATACCAGTGCCTGATGCCAGCTAACACTACACAGCTAACATCAACAACCATTACCTCGATTGCCACTGCAACAGGGCAATCGGGAAGAGCCGAGGTGAAGAGCCAGAATTGGCCCATCTAATGTGATGCGCCACTTCTGGGGTGGCTGTTGGCTGGTATTTTTAAGCTGGGAAGGGCCAAATAACCATGGACCTTTCCAGTCTGATAATACAAGCCCACAACTTTCTGCATTACCATGTAATGTTTGCACAAAATATTTTTTTATTAGGTTAAACCAGGCTATACACCCTTTAGTGTTACATAAAAGGCACTAAAGGGTGCAAGTGTATAATAAGTAGGTGGACTGTGACATGATATAGCTGCTGGATATCTATAATTATTAGTCGAAAATATAACTCATGACAATGACTGCAGAATATGACGGTGCCAAAAACGTCTGAGAACCGGTGGCAAACAACAAAAATGATGAGTCTGCGATTTATAGGTAAACGCAAGAAAGCTTCTATGACTGCATTCTCCTAATTATTTTAATCCTGAAAACAGACTGTGAAACAATTTAAGAAGAGTCTAACGAATCAAAGATTTTCCGCTCTCACTCTTAATTAGGTAATATTTTATGAATGTCATTTTTGGTCAAAAGAGTAGACTTTAAGAATTGTCAAGTGCTGCGTAATTAACAGAGGCTAAAATAATTGATAAAATTGTGCCCAAAAATTCCTAGTGCTAGAAAAAAGAAAAATCAGAAGCAATATATTATAGAAATAATATAACTGAGGACTCACAAAGATCTGGTCAGAATAATAAGGGTGTGGGTGGACATCTGAACTTTAGGTTGGATGCTTAGGTTTTGCTGCGGGGGGTGGCGATGGTGTAAGCCTAAACGCTGTCAAAAAGTAACAATAAAGAGATATAGGTTACTGTGATATCCCTCTAACTACACTGTCCTAATTCCAGGGATACAAAACGCTTTGGTGGGGTCCGTACAATGTAGACCTTGTTTTTGACAATAGCTAATATGCAGGTAAGACAAAGAAAACCATTGGTGACGTCTTGCCCATTGTAGCGGGAGGTCTGTATTCAACAGTACCTTATATCTCACCTTCCTTGGCTCCTATGGGGATGATATTAGTAGAATATTTGGCTTAGGAGTTTTTTCCAGTCTTAGATATACAGTATAATGTTTAATCACTACAATAAAATAAAGGTATGTCAAGTTTTTCATATAATTTGGGGACAATTCATCAAGACTTGGGTTTTGTATGCTAGTGTTTCTTCAGAGTGCGCTAGAGTAAGATGTGCCAAAATATATGTGCTTTTTAATGAGTTTAGCGCATTTTTCAGCTAGTATGTGGCATTTCTACCATCATTTACTCCATTTTAGAGACATGAATTTGCTGGGAATGAGGATAAGTGAACCCAAACTGTAAAGTTCAGGGTTCGTACTGGAGACCTTTGTGTACGGTGATGAACACCGAACACAGACTTTTGACTGCACATCCAGGTCCTGTTTGGGTTTGTCACCCGAATAAAGCTTGTTGAAAGGTTGCAGGGCAGCCAATCAGCAAGCTTTTCTTGTATGGGCACTTCCGGCCTCATCACAGCCATGTCAAATATTGGCATTGCTGTGATTGGCAAGGGAAAGCAAGATGGTTAAAGCACAACATACTTACTAGTCTTTGCGGTGCAGCTGTAAGGTTAAGACTTATGGCGAGAAAAACGGAGCGAGTGGAATGCGATAAAAATAACATTCCACTTGGACCAATGTTACTCAATGGGCCCGTGCCCATGAGTGATTTTTTTTCTCAGCCCTAATCAGACCAAGAAAACAGTTGCAGCATGCTGTGGGTGGAATCCGATTAGTTTTCTCTTGCACCCATGAATGTCTATGGTTGTGAGAGAAACATCGCACTGCACTATATTACACTGAAAGTGCACTTTGATATACACACAGGCTGACAATGGAGGAGATAGGGAGATTAGTCCCTCCCTGCCCTCCGCAGCTGTGCTCCGATCGCAGGATCGCATCACAATTAAATGACACTCGGCTTACACTACAACAGCGCGGGAGTCAAATGTCATAAGATGCAATTGCAGTAATGTTCGTGTGGCCTTACCCAATAGCTATGTGCGCACGTTGCGTACAAGCCCTGCAGAAATTTCTGCAGCGATCTGAAGAGCACATGTGCGCTTTAGATCGCTGCAGAAATGTCCGTAGTGAGCGCCGATTCCATGCGCTCTGCCTGCAGCTCCTGCCATAGACAGAGCAGGAGCTGCCGGCAAAGCGCAGGAAAGAAGTGACATGTCACTTCTTTTTGCGCAGCGCTTCGGCAGTAGCCGAAGCGCTGCGCTCTTAAATGCCACGTGCGCACGGCCCCTGCACAGTCTCCATAGACTGTGCAGGGGACGCAGGACGCATGCAGTTACGCTGCGCTACAAAGCGCAGCGTAACTGCATGTTTTTACGCGACGTGCGCACATAGCCTAACACTGCTTCCGGGTCCGCTCATTACATTTCATGCATATTCGACCATCTGGGCAGCATCTGCGATTGGCTGCGACGTCTCTGATTGGTTGCCCTCACAGAGGCTGCCTGTCTGCCCAACTAAAGTGTAAACATAAATTAACTAATAAAAGAAATTACATAGGGTACCTAGTATATAGATACATATGCAGATAAAGCATACGGCTACAGGCTGCAGCCCCCATCTGTGTGTTTATCTTGGCTATGTATCAAAATAAGAGGAACCACATGCAGCTTTTTTAAATGATTGAAATAAATAATTTTTAAAAACGGTATACGGTCCTCAATTTTGATACCCAGCCAAAGTACCTGCTGTAGCATAAATGGAGGTGAGGGAGGCAACTAGATAGAGTGGGTATACAAAGGCAACAAATATTCTGACTTTGGAAGTTTAGAGAAGTCCAATTACGACCAGGAAGGAACACAAGGTACCTGTTGCAGTGGAGAATAAAGAAAGCAAGAACAAAGCTGGGAAGCTAAAAAAGTACTCTGTCATTCTTGACCTGTAACTGTACCATTGTTATGCTGTATGAAACTAAGAAGAGGAATGAGCTTCTGCCTAACGCAGAAGAAATGTATAAGAATTATCGTTTGTTGAAATACTGTTTAAGTAATTCCAGTAAAGACGTTTATAACATTTTAAAGGGAACTCGTCACCAGATTTGGGGCCTATAAGCTGCGGTCACCACCAGTAGGCTCTTATATACAGCATTCTAACTAGAGTTGAGCGCGGTTCGTGGTTCGTGGTTCTCCAGTTCGCGGTTCGAGTGATTTTGGGGGCTGTTCTGTTCTAGATCGAACTAGAACTCGAGCTTTTTGCAAAAGCTCGATAGTTCTAGTTACGTTCGAGAACGGTTCTAGCAGCAAAAAGCCAAGCTAATTACTAGCTGGCTTTCCGCTGTAATAGTAAAATATATCTTTGTACCGTGTTAGCCAGTAGAGATAAAAAAACTCTGTGACTCACACTATTATGAAATTTCAGCGTATAGTGTGCGGGAACAGCGCATTCAGATCACTGCTGCTGGGATAATGGCGATCACCATTTTTTTTTTTCTCCCTTGTCTTCCTTCCCTAAGCGCGCGCGTGTAGTGGGGCGGGCCAGCATGTCAGCCAATCCCAGACACACACAGCTAAGTGGACTTTTAGCCAGAGAAGCAACATCATGTGTGATAGGATGTCCATGTCACATGTCCCTGCATTATTAATACTGGTATCTACCCGTCCAGACGCCATTATCTGCCTTCTGCATCTGGGTGTCAGTCACCGCTGGCGTAGCTCCTGTCTCCGATACTGCTGTGTATGCTCTACACACAGCGCTATACAGAATAGGGATAGAAGTTTCTATTAGCCCTTGTAAGGGCTAATAACAGCAGGCTCAGAGCTATAGGTGACAGTCAGGTCCGTGGAAACAGATTTTAACAGCTACAGAAGATACCAGCGTCTGTGTAGCTATGGTCAGGGTTTTCTTTGCTGCATTTCCCCATTAGGAGGGATAGAAAGTGAGGCTTCCTTTCCTGTCCACTGACCCACAAACCTGCCACCTTACTCTCCTGCCCTTTGCACACTCAGGCTCATTGTTACTAAGCCATCATACTAGCAAACACTGAGTGAACTTAGTGGCATCCTAAAAGTGGCTGTTGGACTTCCATTATTGTCCCACTGGTGCAAAGCTATTTGCAGCACCTCTGCATTGCACACTGAAATTCATTGTTACTAAGCCATTATACTAGCAAACACTGAGTAAACTTAGTGTCATCCTAAAAGTGGCTGTTGGACTTCCATTAGTGTCCCACTAGTGCAAATCTATTTGCAGCACTTCTGCATTGCACACTGAAACTCATTGTTACTAAGCCATTCTAATAGCAAACTATGCTGCCAGTTTAAGGGCCGTAGTTGCATTGTCAGGGATAGTTATTGTTGTTTATTCTGCTGTTAATAAAGCTAGACCACCGCTGCAATCTACACCACCTCTCAATTTTTACTACCACATTTTAAGTGCCCAATCTTGTCGCAATCAAAATGAGTGGCAAAATGACAGATGCTGGTGGAAAGGGGAAGAGGCGTGTTGGAAAAGGGAAAAAAGGGTTTGTCCGTGGGGAAGGTGGCAAAGCTCCATTAACATCTGCTGAAGATAGACCATCTTCCAGCAAAAGTAAGATGTCTACTACTTACTGTGGACAATCCGATGTGCTCCCTTTTTTATGGACACGAACAACTGGAACAAAGGTAGATGATGGCCAAAATAAGAAAATGCTTGAATGGATCTCAAGTGGTCCAACAAGTGCCCTCTCCGCCACCTCAACTACCGCATGCAAAAAACACCAGTCCTCTGAGTTGTCATCCCAATCACACTTGCTTTCTCCCAGCTCTGAAGTCTCCATCCGCCCTGCACAGTATGGTGGAACTGAGATGGCTGAGTCTGCCGAGCTGTTCAGTCACACTATAGCCTGGGAATCAGAGGTGTGCTCCCAAGCTACAGAGAGTACAGACCAGGAAATGGTCTGCAGTGATGCCCAGAACCTTTGTGACTCTGATTCAGGCTGTGAGGACCAAGTTTCTGAGCATAATGTTGACCCTTATTCACAAACTGTAACACCTGTTGTTATAGACAATGAGGAACATACTGATGACGATGAGACGCAGATACCAGATTGGGATGACAACTTAAATATTCGGTCAGGGCAAGAAGAGGCTCGGTCTGAGGGTGAGGGGAGTGCAAACATAACAATTGATGAGGAAGTTCTAGATCCCACCTACTGTCAACCCACAGTCAGGCACTCAAGGAGGTCAACACGAACAGATGCGGTGGAGGAGGATGCAACTGACGACGAAGTTACCTTGTGCCTTCCTGGACAGAGTCGGAGTACTGTTAGCATGTCTACAACTGCATCCTCAGCCACCACTGTGCCTTTGAGCACTAGTCGGGGTGGACCAGCAGGTCACATGCCCTCTAAGCCTTGCCTAGCCTGGTCCTTTTTTGACATAGCAAAAGATCGCCCAAATTATGTGATCTGTAAAATTTGTCGTGATTCTGTTAGTAAAGGGCAAAACCTCAGCAGTTTGACAACTTCTTCCATGAATCGTCACATGAATAAATATCATATCTCCCAGTGGGAAGCTCAGCGTGCTGCAATGCGGCCTAGCGGAGCGAACCATCCACCACCTGCCCCTTCCAGTGCATCCGCGCACTCTTCATCTTCTAGGACTGTGGGGACAGCTGTCACACCTGGTTTTCCACGCACAACTTCCACCACTGTAACCGCAACAGGCAGTTTGCTTGGTAGCTCGTCGGTTGGTTTGGAAGGGGAAACAAGTGCGTGTGTACAGCTCTCTCAGACATCGATAGCACCAACGTTGGATGAAGGCAACATCATGTCTACGCCTGCACTTTCCTCACAAACGTGTATTTTTCCAGGGACACCCTACTCAACACTGTCTACACACAGCAGCCAGATCTCTTTCCCTCAGATGTGGACAAATAAAAGGCCATTTTTTGCGACCCATGACAAAGCTAAGAGGTTGACTTTTTCCCTCTATAAGCTCTTGGCTACTAAAATGCTGCCTTTCCGCCTGGTGGACACACAGGATTTTAGAGACCTTATGTCTGTCGCTGTACCCCAGTACCAGATGCCCAGTCGCCACTACTTCTCTAAGAAAGGTCTGCCTGCGCTACACCAGCATGTCGCACACAACATCACCGCTTCCTTGAGAAACTCTGTGTGTGAACGGGTGCATTTCACCACCGATACTTGGACCAGTAAGCATGGACAGGGACGTTACATGTCGCTGACTGGGCACTGGGTAACTATGGTAATAGATAGTGAAGGGTCTGCTGCACAAGTCTTGCCGTCCCCACGACTTGTGTGTCAATCCACGGTCTGTCCAAGTTCCGCCATTGCTTCTGCCTCCTCCACCTCATCTGGGTCCTCCACCTCCGCCCCAAGCCTGCCTGGTCAGGCCACCAGTGTTCTAACTGCGCAGAAGGAATCACGCACCCCTCATTACTATGCTGGCAGTAGAGCGCAACGGCATCAGGCGGTCTTTAGCTTGAAATGTCTTGGAACTAAGAGTCACACAGCGGCTGAGTTGTGGGCAGCTCTGGGGACTGAGTTTGGTAAATGGTTGTCTCCACTCAACCTGCTGCCTGGTAAGGCTGTGTGCGACAATGCTGCAAACCTAGGTGCGGCCCTTCGCCTGGGCAAGGTGACACACGTGCCTTGTATGGCTCACGAGTTGAACCTTGTTGTCCAGCAATTTTTAACACACTATCCCGGCCTAGATGGCCTTCTGAACAGGACACGAAAACTTTCTGCTCACTTCCGCCGTTCAACCACCACTGCAGAGCGACTTGCATTGCTCCAGAAGTCTTTTGGCCTGCCGGTTCATCGCCTGAAATGCGATGTGCCGACACGCTGCAATTCGACTCTCCACATATTACAGCGACTGTGGCAGCACCGTCGAGCCCTGGTGCAATATGTCATGACGTATAGCCTGGGCCAACGAGATGCAGAGGTGGGGCAGATCACCCTGATGGAGTGGTCTCAGATCAAGGACCTATGCACCCTTCTGCACAATTTTGACATGGCGACGAATATGTTTAGCGCTGACAATTCCATTATCAGCATGACAATTCCAGTCATTTACATGCTGGAGCACACGCTAAACACTATTCGGAGTCAGGGGGTGGGACAACAGGAAGGGGAGGAACTACAGGAGGATTCATATGCGCAAGACACAACAACATCACCAAGGTCCAGCCGTTCATCATCACCAACGCGGCAGGCATGGGACCATGGGGGACAGGGATCAACAAGGGCGCATGGTAGCAGGCGAAATGTTGAGGAAGGTGCAGGAGAACATGAAGAAATGGAGGACGAACTGTCCATAGACATAGAAGACTCAGCGGATGAGGGAGACCTTGGTCAAATTTCAATTGAAAGAGGTTGGGGGGAGATGTCAGAGAAAAAAAGAACGGTTAGCACCTCTGTGCCACAAACACAGCGTGGACTTGGTCCGCATGGCTGCGCAAGACACATGAGCGCCTTCTTGCTGCACTACCTCCAACATGACCCTTGTATTGTCAAAATTAGAAGTGATGATGACTACTGGCTTGCCACACTATTAGATCCCCGGTACAAGTCCAAATTTTGTGACATAATTCCAGCCATAGAAAGAGACGCACGTATGCAGGAGTATCAGCAGAAGCTGTTACTCGATCTTAGCTCGGCTTTTCCACCAAACAACCCTGGTGCAGGTGCAGAGGGTGAATCTCCCAGTTGTAACTTGACAAACATGGGACGGTCTCGTCATCTTCAACAGTCTACCCGCACCAGTAGGACCGTATGTGGTGCTGGTAACAGCAATTTTATTGAATCTTTTCAGAATTTTTTTAGACCATTCTTTGCAAGGCCACCAGAGACAACAAGTCTGACACATAGTCAACGGCTGGAGAGGATGATACAGGAGTTTCTCCAAATGAACATCGATGCCATGACTTTGCAAATGGAGCCTTGCTCATTTTGGGCTTCAAATTTTGAAAAATGGCCAGAGCTCTCCACTTACGCCTTGGAGATTTTGTCGTGTCCAGCTGCCAGCGTTGTCTCTGAACGTGTCTTCAATGCTGCTGGGTGTGTGCTGACAGATAAGCGCACGCGTCTGTCCAGTGACAATGTGGACAGACTAATGTTCATCAAAATGAACAAGTCATGGATCCACAAGGAATTTACTACCCCTGTGTCATCCTGGGGAGAGTAAATGCTTGTGGATTTTTAATGTTCTTGATGCAAATCTAGCTGTGAAGTGTACAACTGGGGTACAAGTGCTGCCACTGAATGGGTGGGTGTGTGTGTGGCCCAATTTTTGGGAAAAAGGGAGACTCCGCTTGGAGTAACCTTGCGGTGATTTACATGATTTTAGAAGGGCATGCCATGCCTATATCTGTGTCTCCTCCTCTTTTTCCTTGTCCAGCTCTTTTGTTTGCGCATGAGTATATGTCCTTGTCACTTTCCCATGTGTTTGTGTTGTGTTGTGAGTTGTTTGTCACCTGTTGGACACCTTTGAGGGTGTTTTCTAGGTGTTTTTATGTGTTTGTGATTGCCTCCCATTGTTTCCTATGCGGTTCGAGCAGTTCGCCGAACCGGTTCGCTGAACCGAACTCGATCGAGACCTCCGTTCGGCGAACCGAACTGGAGCCGAACCACGGCCGGTTCGCTCATCTCTAATTCTAACATGTTGTATATAAGAGCCCAGGCTGCTGTGTAGAACGTAAACCTTACTTTATAATATTTACCTCCGGTGGAGTGGGGTCATATGGGCATCTCTGGTGAAGGCGCCTCCTCTTTCAGCCCTCTTTGTCGTCCTTCTTCTGATGCCGGGGTGCATGACGTGTCCTACACTCGCTGACATTGAGGTCCTGCGCAGGCGCACTTTGATCTCCCCTGAGCAGGGCAGATCAAAGTATTGTAGTGCGCTTGCATGGGACTGGCGAGTGTTTATGACTTAGGATTGATTGCTCTCAGTGAGAGAAACAAAATATAGCCAGCAACTTTATGACTTAGGACGTGTCATGCACACAGGCTTCAGAAGGAGGACAAAGATGGTCGAAAGAGGAGGCGTCGGCACCGGAGAACGGAGACGTCCATCTGACCCAACTCCACCGCAGCAACCGTTTAGGTGAGTATTATAAAGTGATTTTTACGTTCTACACTGCGGCCTGGGCTCTTATGTACAGCATGTTAGAATGCTGTATATAAGAACCCACTGGTGGTGGCTGCAGCTTATAGGCCCCAAATCTGCTGACAGGCTCCCTTTAAAATGGATCCTAGCCTCATTGATTTGTTGTGTATTTTTATGGTCCCCCGAAGAGGGGTGAGCAGCAAACCCCCAGAACAAATACACACACTCAGGGGTACCATAACCGGGTGTTTAGGGATAATGAAGCAAACGTGGTCACAACCTTGCGTATTATTGCTGATTTTCTCATATGCTAAAAAAAAAATTAAATTGTAAAGCTATTCATCATTACAATGTTAAAAATGAAGAACACAAGGATTGCACACAGATGGCATTTGTGTGTTGTCTATGGTTTTTACGGATCCATAGACTAGTGTAGGTGATTTTAATCCAAGACTCAGATAAAAAACAACATGTCTCTGTTTTTGTTTTTTTTTGGGGGGGACCAATCAGAGATGTGAACGGCCACATAGACTGTAATGGGTACATGTTCTAACCATGAAAAACACAAATAGAACTCACAAGTGAAAATGGATGTCCGAATTAGGCATAGAATAGTTTAATACGGCTGTTTTCTCCACATCTGAGAAAAATGGAGCGATTATTCTGATCAGCCTTTGATCAGAATCTGATTAGAGTCGCATTAGTTTTTCTCGGAGGCAGAGAGAAAAAAAAGGTTCTCCACTGTCTCCATTCGACCCACACTCTGATGTCAAAGACTTGCATCGCCGCTTTTCATCCATCACTCGGATCAAATTCAGACATGTCTTCGATTTTTTCTCGGTCTGAGACAATAATCAGACATAGGACTTGGCTCCACTTGTATTTTGCACAGAAAAGTGCAATCCGATAAAACATCGGATTGCACTCACACCAGTACAAAACTATGGGGCAGTGTCCATCTGTGATTGATTTCTCATGCCATTGTGGCGCCCCTGACCTGGTCAGGCACCACAGAGTATTGCACCCATGCGGGGACAATGCCTCCAGGTAATCTCCAAAGGCCAGGATGAGGTGCACACACAAACACATAGTGACCAGGTCTCCCACATCACTAGAGGGGACCCTTGGGTAGCCAGTAGGGGTTAACTTTCAATTCCCAGCAAGGGGTGTGCTCAGAGGCTGGTTGCTAGGAAGCAGGGCAGAGAGGAAGTGAGGGTGTTCTGGAGCTGGAGGTGGAAGGGAGCAGAGGGTCTCTCGTGTCAGACGGGTCCTGAGGAGTGCAGTAGCTGAAAGCGGGGGAGAAAGGGTACCGTGGGTCGGCCTGAAAGACATCCAGAGAGAGGGGTGGCTGAGTACGGAGATCCTGGTATCCGAGCACGCAAGGGGAAACAGATCCCCAGTACAGGCAGCAAATCATCCAGAGCTGCTTAACCTACAGGTGGGGGGTACTTTATGCCCTCACCACTACTACACAGAGCTCGAGCCAAGCAGCAATCACCAGGCCCATAAGGGGACAGGGCCAGAAGCCATCCCACCAAGGCCACGCTGCCGGCAGACGGGCCAGAGAGAGGGGAGCGGGGTAGTAACAGCTTCCCTGGAGGAGTCCTACCACGCTTCAAGCAAGGGATCCTCCCAAACAAAAAGAGTGCAAGGAGGGCGAGCGGACAGCTACCCTCAGAACGGCCTCCTGGAATTCCTGGTTCCACCTGGTTATCACAGTGTCGCCCGGGCATCTCACCGTGACCTCTAAACAGTGAGTAAACACGTTAAAAGACTTCTTGGACTGTGTTTGAGTCATTCTGCGACCTGTGGTCCCACCCACATACACAGGGACCTGGGGCTTGCCTTACTCTCAGGAGGCTACTACAACCTACTGCACCCACCATCAGCCCCAGGCATCCCTTAACCTGCAGTGGCGGTCCGCACTGACCGCAATTCTGAGAGTGGCGTCACGACGTATCCCAAAACGAAGGTTCCCTACCTGTGACCAGACCGTCCCATCCCGTGGAGTCCCTAAGGGTAATACACTGCTGCACCGCACCTGTAGGGCTCCACACCATATCAGCATGAGAAATGAATCGCAACATGCTGAGTTTGGAAGCAAGTCTCGGCTCACATTCACCCATACAAGTCTATGGGTGCGTGTGAAACATCGCTGTGCATTTGGATGTCATCCGACCGCAGTGCAATGTACGCAGAAACAGGCCGTGGAGGAAAGGGAGAAAGTGCTCCCTCCCTCTTCTCCGCAGCTGTGATCTGATTGCAAGATCAGCTCACACTCACAACAGAGGGTCGTTAGCATATTGCTTCTGATGCCCTCGCATTGGAAGCTATGCACAAGTGGAACCAAAACCATATGCACAGTCCCATAGAGTATCAAAGATCCAAGTGTTATCCATGAAAACCAAGGATAGCAACATTATGTGCACAAGCCCTCAAAGTGTAACGTGACCACGGGGACCCATGCGTGCAGCCTGGTCAAAACAGAAACAGTGAGCAGTGATATGGATGATGTTGTCTTGCTCTAGTCCGGTACAATTCATGCCGACTATAGGGTGTGGTCCTCCTTGAAGGAATGTGCCGAGACATTTCATAACTATTAAACAAGCTTTACTTTGACTCCAAAAGGTACTCACGCACAAAGGCAGCAAAGTGGATAAGTGCAATGGTTACAGCTGCAATGAGACATAAAAGTGCATCAGTTCTCTGTAAGAGGCAGGAACAGTCTAAATTGAAAATGTGAAGGCTGAAAACTCTGGAGTAGCTACTGTCCTAAACGCACTTCCAGTAGTGGCCTTTTTTTTATTTTTGCAATTTTGTTTTTACCTCCCCTTTTTCCAAAAGTCATAATTAGTGATGGTTAAAACCGAACTGTAAAGTACATAAAAACTGTAAAACTGTAATAACATAAAAAAAAAATTTAAAGGAAGCAAAATGGAGATTAGAGCAGGACAGTTATGCTTACCGAGTCTCCCACATGGCTGTCACACTGCTTTCGGGCCCAATAATTAACTCTTAAGCATATTCATTGCCATCCTCTGTGACAGCATCTGTGATTGGTTGAAGTCAGACTGCCAGTGTGCCAGCATCTGTGATTGCTTGTGGAGTATAAAAATAAATAATTGGAAAATATGTCGGAGGGTCCCCCATATATTGATACCCAGCGCAAACAAAAACAGGCATCAACAGGCTGAAGCCCCTAGCTGTGTGCATTATCTTGGCTGTGTATCAAAATACGAGGGACCACAGGCAGCAATGTTATAATTATTTAAATAAATCATTTTTAAAAAAATGGCTTGCGGTCCCTCCCCAATTTTGATACCCAGCCAAAATAGAGCAGACAGCTGAGGGCTGTTATTCTCAGGTTAAAGAGGCCCATTGTTATTGGGCCCCCCAACCTAAAAATAACAGCCTGCATTCACACCAGAATTGTCGCATGCATTAGATGCGCCAATTTCAATACTTACCTGACTCATCACGATTTCCCTGGTGCAGTGGCAATCGGGGTATTATAAGGGGTTAATGACAGCTGTGATTTATCAAAAAATCACAGCTGTCATCAAGCTCGAGGTTAGTAATGGGGAGGGGTCTAACTGTGTAAGTAAAAAAAAATAAACACAAAATAGAGAGAAATCCTTTATTTGAAAAAACACCCAACCCCAAAAACACCCCTGCTGGTCCGACGTAATTCACACCATGATGTCCCATGATGATCCCAGCTCTGCAACATTTGAGGTCGCAGTGGGCGGTCACATTAGAAAATGTGACTGTTCACAGCAGCATCAGGGACACACTGATGTAAGCTGTAAGTGGTGACATCAGTGAGATCCCCTGATGTCATAGCTGGGGTTACCATGGTACTCCAGCTGTGACCTGAGGTGAACTGATTTGAGGTGAACTCAGTGACCTCATGTGAGGCAAATCCCGGGATATGAAGATGAATTATGACTCCAGTCATAATCCCTCATCACTCCCTGGCAGTGCCCCCTCCCTTCTTGTTCTCAGTGTTCCACTTACACCTCCATGGCCATGTCCTGTGATATGGAAATTAGGTGGTGTGGGAACAATGGACACAGGATGACTCCCTGCCGTCACCCTGTAGTAGGAGCTGCTAGCTAGTTAGCAAGGCTATGGAAATAGCCAGACAGAACGACTCCAGTAAAAAATGGTTCATATCTCGCAAGCCATATTTCCGATAAATATGGCAACCATAAAAATGGTGTCTCTGCATGCGGACGATGCCGGCACACCCTTTTTATGGGAGCAGGACATTGGGAAATGCCCCAGGCGTGATATCAGCCAATGGGGAACTGGCAGACAGGTCATGAGTCCCCTCGTTCTGTAGCTAAATTCATAACTGTCACAATGAGAGCATTGGCGTCCGCCTACGACGCTCCCAGGCAAAGTTATGGCCCATATTCCATGTTGGGATATTGTCCATAACTCAAGCCAGGGGTGGAGCAGTGCTTCCCTGTGAGGTCACTAAGGTAGGAGGGGACCTGGACTTGCCCAGGTTGATAACCCTACTTCGGCCATTTTCCAGCGTTCTTTCGCTAGGGGTCACGTGCAGGAAACATCTGCGGGAGTTCCTAGAAACCTGGTCTACAGCGCCCCCCTGTGGCCAGACGCACAAGGTAACTGATTGAATTGCATACCTGTTGTAAACCATGCTTTATCTGTAACTGTACTCTGACATATGTATATTCTGTAGATTCCCTATTGTATATATTGTAGTTTCTAGTGTGCTTTAGGCTGATTAAATTATATAATTAATCTTGGGCTGTTCTGTTATCTCGATCTTGAATCCCACGTCTGTGTGTTCGGCTAATAGTTACCGTAAATCGGTTGGTGGCAGCGAATTGTGCCAAGGATTATTGTGGGGAGGCCAGTGAGATTCGGGGAGATTTTATATATTCCGCCCGCGGAGGTCGGGGGAATATATACCTTACTCTCACCGGGGACCCTTCAATAATCGGCATAAGTAGTATAGCGGCCTCCTTGCTTATGGTCGGGCAATTCCATAATTGGCCTGACTATAAGAGGGGCG
Organism: Anomaloglossus baeobatrachus; assembly: GCF_048569485.1. NCBI lineage: Eukaryota > Metazoa > Chordata > Amphibia > Anura > Aromobatidae > Anomaloglossus > Anomaloglossus baeobatrachus. The sequence goes on from NC_134354.1 coordinate 63,595,719, forward strand.
CTAGAGAGCGCGTCACGTGCTCTGTCTGCAGGTCGGGAGGTATAAAGGAGGGGTGACCCCCACTTGTTACCCCCCGATTGTGACGTACTGGTAGCCAGCGCGGGGGATTTCTGAGTGACCCCCCCGGTGGTTTGTGACATATTGGTGGCATAGCGGTGGGATCGAGATAATAGTGTGTGTGAGTGTGAGACCCATACTCCCAGACACTAAAGACTGCCTGCAGCAGCTGTGGCTGCTGGGGTCTTCAGACTAGCTCAACACTAGAGTGTCAGAGTGCAGATACTGTAAGGTGTGTGGAGGCATCAGGTGTCAGTTCTGTGTCAGTGACCAAAAGTCTGCAAGAATGGCTGATGGCACCAGGAGCAGAGCTATGCAACTGGCCAATGCTAAGGCAGGAGCCGAAGAGAGGGAGGACGGTGCTGTGGACAGCAATGAGGAGGTTGCCCACGAGTCCTCCAGGAGCTCGACGCCAGAAAACCGTTCTGCCGAGGACATTGCACAACCTGGCACTGCTGGACAAGATGAGGAGGAGCTCACCCAAGGTTCCTCAACGAGCCAGATGCCAGCCCTCCGCTCTGCAAGGGACAGTGAATCACCAGGCTCCGCAGCGGGCCGCAGATCACCACGTGCCATTCCACCGAGCCTGGGAGGCTCGGATAGCCTTCTTCAAATGGCTATGGCCCTTCTCCAGGCTGGAGACCAGGAGGGCTACAAGGGACTCCTGGCAGAGCGCAGGGCAGAGCGGCAAGCAGCGCGTGAGGCTGAGGCTGCGGAGCGGCAGGCAGCGCGTGAAGAGCGCCAGGCAGAGCGTGACTACCAGCTGCAGCTAGCTCAGCTCCGGCCCTCATCAGCCACACGTGACCTTCAAGACACCAAACTTCCAAAGGTCCGTGTTGAGGACTTCCCAGTGCTGGAGAAGGATGGAGACTTGGACTCTTTCTTGACTGCTTTTGAACGGACTTGCTTGCAGCACCATCTGGACAAGGACCAGTGGGCCAAATACCTGACCCCCCGTTTAAGGGGTAAGGCCCTGGATGTCCTTGGGGACTTGCCTGCTGAGGCAGATCAGGGCTACGACACCATCAAGCGGGCCCTGATCCAACAGTACAACCTCACTCCAGAGTCCTACCGCAAGAAGTTCCGGAGCCTACAGAAGGGACAAAAGGACTCCTGGGCTGACCACCGGCGGGCACTTGCCCGAGCTGCCGACCACTGGACCCAAGGCCTGCAGCTTTCCACCGGACCGGAGATCCTGGACTTGTTCATCACGGAGCAACTCTTGTGGAACTGCCCTGAGGATCTCCGCCAGTTCATCCGAGACCAGAAGCCAAAGGGGTCCACGGCTACAGCTGCCCTTGCCGATGACTACACCAACAACCGGGCCCCTGAGGCCAGGAGAGCGGCCACCAGCAGCACCTGGAGAGGGGGTAAGATGAATTTTGCGACTGCCCCACCTGCCCCTAGACTGCAGGGGGTGTCCCCCTCAACTCCCCTCTCCAGGCCCGTGGCAGAACCAAGACGGTGCCACCAGTGCAACCTACCTGGACACTTCAAGGCCATGTGCCCTCAGCGTCCCAAGGCCCCGGCTCCGTCCCCGTCCCAAGGGCCGCCCAAGGTGTATTGTGTGGGTGGGGGTGGTGGTAGGTCCCTGGACAGCTTCCAACCTGTCACCGTCGGCCGGTCTGTGACCATAGGACTGCGAGACAGCGCCTCGGAGGTGACTCTGGTGCGGCCTGAGATGGTGTCCCCCCAAGACTTGATCCCTGGAAAAACCCTCGCTGTCTCCGGGATTGGAGGCATTGACCCGGCGCTGCCTGTTGCTGACATTTATGTGGACTGGGGCGCAGGGCGAGGGGTGAGGGAGGTGGGGGTAACTGATCGGATCCCTGCAAACGTGCTACTTGGGACAGATTTGGGGCAGATAACCTCCCAGTTTGGGCCCCAACCAAGGGCTGAACCTTCAGCCCGTACTGACATGCCTCCGGACAATGTTAATGTGTTATCTATGAATGATGTAAGGGAGGAGGGAGTGAACTCTGATATTTCTGCTTGCACAGACACCATAGACACACACACAGCTGCAGCTGTGACAGGGGAGGGGGTCAGAGAAAGGTGTGACAATGCCTCTACAAGTAACCAGCCTGTGAGCTGGGATCTGTTGCCCTCTGCAGGGATAAGCAGAGAGCAGGGTGCTGCAGGGGGAGGACCAGTGTGTGGGGTGGGGGCTACCACAGCAAATGTGGGGTCCCCAGAGATTTCACAGCGGGGTTCTGTTGCTGCAGGAGGGGAACAGGCAGGTGAGATTGGGGCCGGTCCAGGAGCGGAAGTGCTCCCAGGTAAGATCTCGGTGCATGGTTCCCCCACAACCGGGGTGTCAGGAAGCCAGGTAGGTCTGCCTGAACCGGCGACTTGGTCAGGAACGGAGGAGGAGCAGGCACGACCCACGGTCGCAGCGGCTGTGGCCGCTGTCACCCGCAGTGGGAGTGCTGGAAGCCAAGGGGCCTCCCGGAGGTCCGATAGCTCTTCCCCTCCTGACCAAGTGGCAGCCGAGTCAGGTGGAGGCCAGGACACAGGTCCCGGGGTACTGACTGAAGATGTGACAGTCTCGTCGATTCTGGCCACATCTAGTCAGGGGTTTCAGGCAGCGTTAGAGGCTGACGACAGCCTGAAAGCTCTTAAGGAGCAGGCGGCACAGCCTCCCTCGGACTCGGACCCGGAGCGAGTGGTCTGGGACCAAGGACGGCTGTACCGGGCCACGGTCCAGCAGGGTTCACCGGAGGCGTGGCCCAGGGACCGACAGTTGGTGGTACCCTATCCGTTCCGGACGGAGTTGTTGCGGATCGCACATGAGATTCCGATGGCCGGACACCTAGGGATCGCTAAGACCAAGGCCAGGTTAAACCAGCATTTCTACTGGCCAAAAATGGGGGCCGATGTGGCTGCCTACTGCCGTTCGTGTGAAACCTGTCAGAGAGTGGGGAAGGCGGGGCCACGCCCCAAAGCCCCACTAGTATCTCTGCCAATCATCGATGAGCCTTTCAGGAGGGTGGCTGTGGATCTGGTCGGCCCGCTGGCCATCCCCAGCAGCTCCGGGAAACGCTTCATACTGACGGTAGTGGACTATGCCACCCGGTACCCAGAAGCAGTGGCCTTGTCGTCCATTCGGGCTGACAAGGTGGCCACCGCATTGCTGGAGATTTTCTCCCGAGTGGGTTTTCCCCAGGAAATGCTCACTGACCGGGGGACCCAATTCATGTCCCAGCTGATGGTGGCCCTCTGTAAGCAAGTCCAGGTGCGACATCTGGTGGCCAGCCCGTACCATCCACAGACTAATGGCCTGTGCGAGCGGTTCAATGGCACCTTAAAGCAGATGCTTAAGATGTTGGTCGACTCCCATGGGCGTGACTGGGAGCGGTATCTCCCACACCTGTTATTTGCTTACCGGGAGGTTCCACAGGCCTCAACAGGATTCTCACCGTTTGAGCTCCTGTACGGGCGACGTGTGCGGGGCCCCCTGGCTCTGGTGAAAGAGGCTTGGGAAGGGGATTTGGCCACCCCTGGAGTGTCGGTTATCGAGTATGTCATGCGCTTCCGGGACAAAATGCAGGCCTTGACGCAACTGGTACACGACAATATGGCTCAAGCCCAGGCCGATCAGAAGCGTTGGTACGACCAGAACGCTTGTGAGAGGACCTACCAAGTGGGTCAAAAGGTGTGGGTACTGGTCCCCGTACCACAGGACAAGCTTCAGGCAGCCTGGGAAGGCCCATACCTCGTGTACCAGCAGCTCAACCCTGTAACGTACCTGGTCACCCTGGACCCTGCCCGTGGAAGGCGGAAGCCCTTCCATGTGAACATGATGAAGGCACATCATGAGCGGGAGGCATGTGCGCTCCCCGTGTGCAACCTGCCCGAGGAGGGAGAAGCGGAAACCCTCTTGGATATGCTAGCCCAGGTTAGGGCAGGCGGATCCATTGAGGATGTGGAGGTTGGCCACCAGCTCTTGGAGGACCAACGGTCCCAGCTGTGGGCCACCCTACACCCCTTCCGGGGGTTGTTTACCAACCAGCCCGGAAGGACTGACTTGGCTGTCCATCACGTGGACACTGGGGATCATCCCCCAATCCGGCGTTCAGCATATCGGGTCTCCCTGGAGGTGCAGCAACACATGCGCCAGGAGATTGACGAGATGCTGAAGCTGGGGGTGATCCAGGCATCCAACAGCGCTTGGGCCTCGCCTGTAGTCCTCGTCCCTAAGAAGGACCGAACCACTCGGTTCTGCGTGGACTACAGGGGGCTCAATGCGGTCACGGTCGCCGATGCGTACCCAATGCCACGCATCGATGACCTGCTCGATCAGTTGGCCGGGGCTCAGTACCTGACCATCATGGATCTGAGCCGGGGATATTGGCAGATCCCCCTGACTCGCGAGGCCAGGGAACGCTCTGCCTTTATTACCCCATTTGGACTGTACGAGTCCACGGTGATGCCATTCGGGATGAGGAATGCCCCTGCCACTTTCCAGCGGATGGTCAACACCCTGCTCAAGGGACTTGAAGGGTACGCGGCCGCGTACCTGGATGACATTGCCGTCTTCAGTCCCACCTGGGAGGACCACCTAGAGCATCTAGCACAGGTGCTCAGGCGGATCCACCGGGCAGGTTTGACCATCAAGCCGGGAAAGTGTCAGCTGGCCATGAGCGAGGTCCAGTACCTCGGTCACCGGGTAGGTGGGGGAACACTGAAGCCCGAGCCTGAGAAAGTGGAAGCCATCGCATCCTGGCCCACCCCCAGGACCAAGAAGCAGGTGATGTCCTTCTTGGGGACCGCTGGGTACTATAGGAGGTTTGTTCCATGCTATAGTAGCCTGGCAAAGCCCTTGACGGACCTCACCAAGAAGAAGCTGCCCTCTGCAGTCGATTGGACAATGGACTGCGAGACAGCCTTCCGGGCCCTAAAGGACGCCCTGTCCAGCCCGCCCGTGCTACAGGCAGCCGACTTCACGCGGCCGTTTGTAGTACAGACCGACGCCAGTGACTTCGGCCTCGGTGCGGTGCTCAGCCAGGTGGACTCTGCGAGCCAAGAGCACCCAGTCTTGTACCTGAGCAGGAAGCTGTTACCAAGGGAAGTTGCCTATTCCACGATGGAGAAGGAGTGCCTGGCCATAGTGTGGGCCCTGCAGCGTCTGCAACCCTATCTATACGGGCGCCACTTCATCGTGGAGACGGACCACCATCCCCTCAGCTGGTTGCACACCGTCTCTGGGACGAATGGGCGATTGTTGCGATGGAGCCTTGCGCTCCAGCAATACAACTTCACCATTCGCCACAAAAGGGGCCGTGACCACGGTAACGCAGACGGGCTGTCCCGACAAGGAGAGGTCGCGGACGGGCGCACGGGGGAACACCGGAGTGTGCTGCCCCCTAGCGCCCTCAAAAGGGGGGAGGTGTGAGGCAAATCCCGGGATATGAAGATGAATTATGACTCCAGTCATAATCCCTCATCACTCCCTGGCAGTGCCCCCTCCCTTCTTGTTCTCAGTGTTCCACTTACACCTCCATGGCCATGTCCTGTGATATGGAAATTAGGTGGTGTGGGAACAATGGACACAGGATGACTCCCTGCCGTCACCCTGTAGTAGGAGCTGCTAGCTAGTTAGCAAGGCTATGGAAATAGCCAGACAGAACGACTCCAGTAAAAAATGGTTCATATCTCGCAAGCCATATTTCCGATAAATATGGCAACCATAAAAATGGTGTCTCTGCATGCGGACGATGCCGGCACACCCTTTTTATGGGAGCAGGACATTGGGAAATGCCCCAGGCGTGATATCAGCCAATGGGGAACTGGCAGACAGGTCATGAGTCCCCTCGTTCTGTAGCTAAATTCATAACTGTCACAATGAGAGCATTGGCGTCCGCCTACGACGCTCCCAGGCAAAGTTATGGCCCATATTCCATGTTGGGATATTGTCCATAACTCAAGCCAGGGGTGGAGCAGTGCTTCCCTGTGAGGTCACTAAGGTAGGAGGGGACCTGGACTTGCCCAGGTTGATAACCCTACTTCGGCCATTTTCCAGCGTTCTTTCGCTGGGGGTCACGTGCAGGAAACATCTGCGGGAGTTCCTAGAAACCTGGTCTACAGCGCCCCCCTGTGGCCAGACGCACAAGGTAACTGATTGAATTGCATACCTGTTGTAAACCATGCTTTATCTGTAACTGTACTCTGACATATGTATATTCTGTAGATTCCCTATTGTATATATTGTAGTTTCTAGTGTGCTTTAGGCTGATTAAATTATATAATTAATCTTGGGCTGTTCTGTTATCTCGATCTTGAATCCCACGTCTGTGTGTTCGGCTAATAGTTACCGTAAATCGGTTGGTGGCAGCGAATTGTGCCAAGGATTATTGTGGGGAGGCCAGTGAGATTCGGGGAGATTTTATATATTCCGCCCGCGGAGGTCGGGGGAATATATACCTTACTCTCACCGGGGACCCTTCAATAATCGGCATAAGTAGTATAGCGGCCTCCTTGCTTATGGTCGGGCAATTCCATAATTGGCCTGACTATAAGAGGGGCGCTAGAGAGCGCGTCACGTGCTCTGTCTGCAGGTCGGGAGGTATAAAGGAGGGGTGACCCCCACTTGTTACCCCCCGATTGTGACGTACTGGTAGCCAGCGCGGGGGATTTCTGAGTGACCCCCCCGGTGGTTTGTGACACCTCACCTCAGGTGAAGTCATTGAACTCAATGACAGATTACCCGATTTGGTGATGTGCACACAATGAGTATTTTGTCACAGAGATTTCTGCACCAAATCTGCATATTTTGGCAGAAAACACTCCAAAGCCACATAGAACTGCATGCGGTATTGGTGTGTTTTATTTGGCAGAAGATGAAAATTTGAGGAGAAATGTCGGCACCCAAATACGTAATGTGCACAAATTGCCTAATCTGGTATTCCGACATAGAGTTCAATGACTTCACCTGAAATCACAGCTGAGGATCTCATGGTACCCCAGCTGTGACCTCAGGCGAACTGACCTCTGGTGAAATGATATGGCGGCAGTGTACGTCATTTTTAAAAATAATTTATTTATTTTTACACTACTATACAGCAAACTGACTGCAACCAATCACAGACGCGGACACGGTGGGCAGCTTGTACAGCAGTCTGCAACCAATCACAGACACTGGCACAGAGGTTGGGTAATGGAAGCAGTGAATATTCATGAACCTTAGTTGGTGGGCCCGGAAGAGAGTCTGACTGCAGCGTGATCCTCCGGTAAACACCAGGAAACAGTATATACTGTATAACTATTCTGCTCTTATTGTCATTTACTTTCCATTTGTAGCCCACATCATTTATTTCTTAATTTATTTATTTTTATAGTGATTTCCCGGAGCCTAAAAGCTTGCTGATTGGGTGCTCTGCAACATTTCAACAAGCTTTATTTGGGTGACAAACCCGAACAAGATCCGGACGTACAGTCAAAAGTCTATGTTCAGGGTTCAGCACCAGACACAAAGTGTTCACTTCAGACCCCAAATTATACAGTTCGGGATCGCTCATCCCTACTTAATAGGCAAGGTATATGCCCCTACTACATGCACAAGGAGCCACTTACTCACAATCATGGCAGTCCCATAGAGAATGAATATAGTGGTGATGAACATCCACAAGATATAGATTTTCAGGTCCATTCTCGGGATTACTGAGCGTGCCAGTGGTTAGACCCTCACTGATCCCCAAGTTATAATTAATACCCAGGACAGACTTTAAATATTGTGAATAAGCCTTTAAGGATTTTTACAACACAGATACCCAATATGTACTTGAACTATAAATGAGATGTCCGAAAAACTAGTTGATCCGTACTCCCCAAACATGAATACTGCCTGCGTAACGTGACAAATGCAGGGTTATTTTACAAAAGATTTCACTCAGACTCACACATCACTTTAAAAAAGTAAATAAGTTTTGCTCACAACTTTCCCCTAATTATGAACTTACCTATATCAGTATTTGCCTTCCCTTCGAACAATATTATCTGAAGAGCACAGCGTCTGCAGGGGAAGGAAATGTGAAATAAATGTTAAAGTATACCATACTTTACTATTTGTTTGTTGAATTACAGATTCTTTCATCTTTCCAAGCAAATGTGAACTAATAACCCACAACACTATAAAAAATACTATTATTAAAGACCTGGGCAGATGTTAGATTTAAAAAGATGACATAGGGGAGAATACAAGTCCATGGTCTATAGGGGAGAATACAAGTCCATAAGGGATAATACAGGTCCATGGTCCATATTGGAGAATATAGGTCCATGGTCCATAGAGGAGAATACAGATCCATGGGCTATAGGGGAGAATACATGTCCATGGTCCCTAGGGGAGAATACAGGTCTATCATGGTCCATATTGGAGAATACAAGTCCATGGTCCATAGAGGAGAATACAGGTCCATAGTCCATAGAGGAGACTACAGATCCATGGGCTATAGGGGAGAATACATGTCCATGGTCCATAGGGGAGAATAAAGGGCCATGGTCCATAGGTAAGAGTACAGGTCCATGGTCTATAGGGGAGAATATATGTCCATAGTGCATAGAGGAGAATAGAGATCCATGGGCTATAGGGGAGAATACATGTCCATGGTCTATAGTGGAGAATACAGGTCCATGGTCTATAGGAGAGAATACAGGTCCATGGTCCATAGGGAAGAATACTAGTCCATGGTCTATAGAGGAGAATACAGATCCATGGTACATAAAGGAGAATACAGATCCATTGTTAATACAGAAGAATACAGTTCCATGGTCTATAGGGGAGAATACAGGTCCATGGTCTATAGAGCTGAAAACAGGGCTATGGTCTGTAGGGGAGCATACAGTGTCCACCACAATCCCTGCTGTGCTACATACTGAAGTCGAGGCGTGCAGACACACTAGAGAGCATGACCACCCGCTGCGGCTTTAGGCAAACACTGACTGAGCCACAGCTGCGAGCGATGACGTCACTGAGTTTACCTGTGATCACAGCTGGAGGTTCCCACGTTACACCACCTGTGAGCTGTGGATTTTTCTCTGTGTTTTGTGTTTTTTTCTTTTGACTTACAGGGCTAGTAATGGGGGGCTCATAGACTCCTCCCCATTACTAATCCAGGGCTTAGTGGCAGTTGTTATTTTTGACAAGTCACAGATGTCATTAACCCCTTACCCCGATTGCCACCGCACCAAGGCCAGCGAGAAGATCTAATGGATGTGACAATTCTGGGTTACTATGGGCTGCTATTTTTAGGCTGGGCCTCCCCAGCCTTAGAATGTCAACCCCTAGTTGTCTGCTTTATCTTGGCATGGTATCAAAACTGGGGGGACCGCACGCCGTTATAAATAATTTTAAAATGGCTGCATGGGGTCCCTCATATTTTGATACATAGCCAAGATAATGCACACAGCTCTGAGCTGCAGCCTGTAGCCGTTTGCTTTATCTGTGCTGCAACCAATCACAGACACTGTCACAGAGCATGGGCGGGGGAAGCAGTGAATATGTATGAAAGCTAATGAGCAGACCCGGAAGAAGTGTGACAGTAGCGCGAGAGACTTGATAAGAATAAATCTCCTGCTTTGCAGCCCCCTAGCCCTTTCTACCACCATTTTATAGCACAATGATCAGGTCCCCATAGACTTATATGGGGTTTAGCATCCGGGCAGATGTTCGGGTTCAAGTCCCGAACCGGTCTTTTTTTTTTTTTCAAGTCCGGCCGGACCTGCTGAACCTGAACACCTGCAGGCTGTCCCATCTCTAGAAGTGATAGACATAATGATCATTTCTGTACTACATTGTGGAATATTGAAGCTGGCAATAAATAAATATACGAAAAAACACGCAGGTAAAACATAGTGTGAACCTAGACTAACCAAGGCAGAAATCAGACACTTATTAGCCCAATCCTTCTGATGCGTGACATTCATATTTACCAGTATTAATACATTCATTCAATTAGAAATATAATTAAAATTAACAGTAAATGAAATGTTTCCAGCAGTGATAATTAAACGCAAGAGCCTCGTTATTGGAGTAAGTACCAAAAAGTGACAAGTAGTCAATACGTGTAAAATCATTCTTCCAGTCACAGTTGATACTCACAGTATTTTGTGCATTAGATGATCTTTGATTGAATGAGATTGATTTTAGCAAATTTTATTGTTTTAAAAATTCCCATTTTTCACACTCATTTAGCAGTTATTCTCTTATTAGTGCTCACTGCTGCCCCCTGCTGAGTTAGGGTATGTGCACACTTGGGTTTTTACCTCTTTTTTTTTTTTTTGTTGTGAAAAAATGCAGTATATGACAGTAACAATAAAGTGAACGTGATTCCTGGTCTCATGCACATGTTGCTTTTAGTCCTTGCAGATTTTAAGCAGTTTCAGATCTGCAACACGGCAATTTTTTGAGCATTTTTCACACATTATAAGGCTATGTTCACAAGCTGCTCTTTTATGAAACCTTCTGTTACTTTTTTATGCAAACTAAAACTTTTGTTACAGCAAAAGCTATGGAGATTTCAGAAATATCATGCACAGTTTTTTTTTCTGCTGACTTTGAGCATGTCATTTTTTTTCAGTGTTTTTTTCACCCATTGAAAGCAACAGTGTTTTTCACAGCATTTTGGAAGCATTTTTGGTGAATAAAACTAAATTAAACATATACTGTAAACAAGTCACACATAATCCGCAACCAAAAAACACTGTATAAAAGCAATAAAACACTATAAAATGGGCTTTTTGAATGCAGAGTCTACTGGCAAAACAGCAGGTCTTGGCTGCAAAAAAAGCAGCAAAAATGCGGTTTGTGAACATAGCCATATGGAGAAAAAAAAGCCCATAAAAAATGCATGCAAAAATGCACTTTATCGATTCAAAGCAAATTTTAAGGAAAATTGTTCATTTCTAATTACAGTTTCTTAAAAGCAATAGACATCCTATAAACACATCTCTATAAACCTCTTAGGTGCTGTAGTCACGGTTTACTGCAGCATGTAAGGGATTAAATTAAAAATCTGCACCACCTAGAACCAGTATGGGACCCCTGTACAGGACTTTTTCAAAACACCATAAAAAAGTGACTCAAATCAGTGGCCATGTATAGGTAAAATATATCTTTGTACCGTGTGGTACTGTGGCGCCCCTGAAACTTCAGTCGCCACAGAGTATTGCAGCTCATTTAAATTGCAGTATTCGCCTCGAGGTAAGGAGGTGGTTAATCACCGGTGTTCCACATTCACACCTTACAGAAAGCTTTCTTTCTGGGGAGCTGTGCTAGGGTAGGCAAGGGGTTGGCCATCACGAAGCATGGAAATTCCCTGGTCACTAGCAAAACCAGCTGGGGGTTGGTTCCACTTGGGTAGAAATAGGAGCTCACACACAATCACTAGACAGTCGACCCTGGATATCAGTTCTGGGACACCATCACTTTCTTCTTCTCTCTTCACGGGGCCTGGGGCTGGGAGCATAACACTCAGCTGAGGTGCCTCACAGCTAAAAGGACCACTCTGAAAAAGGACTTTCTTCTTCTTTCAAACACCGGTGACTTCTCCTAACTTATCCGGAGTCGACGGAACCCATCAGAGTGGGTGACCGGTACTAACCGGGCGAGCAGCACAGCACAAAGAGTGAGTAAAGACACCTGGAACCGCAGCAATTGACTTTGTCTCAAACGCCATCACTACTTTACTCATCATCCTTCCTGGGGCCCTCGAACCTGTGGGGAGCAATACCATCTCTGGCTGCTACTACCATCCGCCCCGGAGGACAGCGACAGCAGCGGCGGCTAAATCCCTGGCCGCATACCACAGGTGGCGTCATGACATTCATCCTACTACTACTCCCATCATCTTCATATGTATACCTCGGGGCACAAAGCCGGGCAGGCCACCGCGACAATCCAGATCGTCACACCAGCCCGACGACAAGTAACGCAGGTACGAGACACCCTTGTGCCTGAATCCCCTAGGTGCTACAGTACCAACCACTGAGGACTCTCAGTTCTTTTAACACTAGAAGTCCCAGAGAGGGGTCATTTAACATTTCTACCACTGGAATCCCAGGAGCTCAAAATTCTTGGGACTTTTAGTGTTAAACAATGTTTGGCCATGTATAAAGATTTATTAAAGAGATAATCCCATTTTTTATAGATGGATATAGTCAGATAATGCTTGTAAAAACAATCACTTTTGCAATTCATTGAAATGTAACTGAAATTAGAATTTAAAATTATTCTTAAAATATTAATAATTTTCTTCGCTTACTACCCATTGCCTAGGAGAACGACCAACACTGTTGTCCTGCTTGTTAGCACTGGGTGGGAGTAATGGGTAATGGCGAGCTCCAGCAATCCTGGCCAGCTTCAAAACAGTGCTTACAAGCTCAAAAGAAAAGGGTTTGAAAGCACTGTGTTTGTTCTGTTGTTTAGTAGTCGTGGTCGGTCTCCAAGGCAACCAGCTGTAAACTAAAGGAGAGTGTTAATATCTCAAGAACAGCTGAAAATATTAATACACAGTAAATTGCTTGTATTTACAGGTATTATCCAACAATACCTATTCAGGGGATTTAATTGTATGAATATTTATACAGCTTGCATTCAATTCTTTGGATATATATGCAGTGAGCTGCCATAGTGGTGGCTCTAGGTAGCTGCTTTGGTAAAGTCATGGTAAGGGGAAGCAGATCATTGACTGATCTTCGTTGATCAAGGGTACTATGGCATCTGCACAGTCTGATCCTATGGTAGCTATGCCACTGAATGTCATCTTAAAGGGAACCTGTCAGCAGATTTGGGGCCTATAAGCTGCGGCTACCACCAGTGGGTTCTTATATACAGCATTCTAACATGCTGTATATAAGAGCCCAGGCCGCTATGTAGAACATAAAAATCACTTTATAATACTTACCTAAACGGTCACGGCGATGGATTTGGGTCATATGGGCATCTCCATTCTCCGATGCCGGCGCATCCTCTTTCGGCTATCTTCGTCCTCTTTCTGAAGCCTGTGTGCATGACACGTCTTACGTCATACACACTCGCCGGTCCCATGCAGGCGCACAACAATACTTTGAGCTGCCCTACTCAGGGCAGATCAAAGTGAGCCTGCGCAGGACCTCAATGCTGGCAAGTGTGGATGACATAGGACGCGTCATGCACCTCCGACTTCAGAAGAAGGAGAACAAAGATGGCCAAAGAGGAGGCGCCGGCACAGGAGAACGGAGACGCCCATATGACCCAAATCCACCACAATGACTGTAGCACCCAGGGGGCAGGGGGTCCAGGTCGGGTCTCATGGCTGTTTAATCATCACCAGGCCAGTGTGGAGGTCTGGGAGGTTGCAGTGGCCTGCCCGGTTTTGTGCCCCGAGGTGTACAAAAATAGAAGGGGGATGATGAGGTGGAGGTTTAAGAATGTCATAATGCCCCCTGCGGTACGCGGCCAGGGAATAGCCGCCGCTGCTGTCGCCATCCTTTGGGGCTGATGTTAGTAGAAGCCAGGATGGTATCGCTCCCCACAGGTTGAGCGAGCCCTGGGAAGGATGATGAGGGGAGTAGTTATGGTGGTGGCCGTGGGTGCCGAGGCGTGGGGGCGCCGGCACCGGTAATAAAAGTCCGAGACGGCTTCTGCAGTTCCAGGTGTCTTTACTCACAGTTCTTTAAGAAGCCCGTTGCTGCCGCAGAAGCACTGTTCACCGCTGTGATGGGCCCCGTCGACCTCGGATAAGTTGGAAGAAACCACCGGTGTTTGGAAAGTGTCCTTTGTAAGAGTTGCCCCTCCAGTACACTATGTGCAGAATTATTAGGCAAATGAGTATTTTGATCACATGATACTTTTTATACATGTTGTCCTACTCCAAGGTGTATAGTCTTGAGAGCTAACTACCAATTAAGTAAAACAGGTGATGTGCATCTCTGTAATGAGGAGTGATGTAGTGTAATGACATCAACACCCTATATAAGGGGTGCTTAATTATTAGGCAACTTCCTTTCATTTGGCAAAATGGGTCAGAAGAGAGATTTGACGGGCTCTGAAAAGTCCAAAATTGTGAGGTGTCTTGCAGAGGGTTGCAGCAGTCTTGAAATTGCCAAACTTTTGAAGCGTGATCACCGAACAATCAAGCGTTTCATGGCAAATAGCCAACAGGGTCGCAAGAAGCGTCTTGGGCAAAAAAGGTGCAAAATAACAGCCCATGAATTGAGGAAAATCAAGCGTGAAGCTTCCAAGATGCCATTTGCCACCAGTTTGGCCATATTTCAGAGCTGCAACGTTACTGAAGTATCAAAAAGCACAAGGTGTGCCATACTCAGGGACATGGCCAAGGTAAGGAAGGCTGAAAACCAACCACCTTTGAACAAGAAACATAAGATAAAACGTCAAGACTGGGTCAAGAAATATCTTAAGACTAAGTTTTCAAAGGTTTTATGGACTGATGAAATGAGAGTGACTCTTGATGGGCCAGATGGATGGGCCAGAGGCTTGATCAGTAAAGGGCAGAGAGCTCCACTCCGACTCAGACGCCAGCAAGGTGGAGGTGGGGTACTGGTATGGGCTGATATCATCAAAGACAAATTTGTGGGACCTTTTCGGGTTGAGGATGGAGTGAAGCTCAACTCGCAGATCTACTGCCAGTTTCTGGAAGACAACTTCTTCAAGCAGTGGTACAGGAAGAAGTCAGTATCGTTCAAGAAAAACATTATTTTCATGCAGGACAATACTCCATCACATGTATCCAACTACTCCACAGCGTGGCTGGCCAGTAAAGGTCTAAAAGATGAAAAAATAATGACATGGCCCCCTTGTTCACCTGATCTGAACCCCATAGAGAACCTGTGGTCCCTCATAAAATGTGAGATCTACAGGGAGGGAAAACAGTACACCTCTCGTAACAGTGTCTGGGATGCTGTGGTGGCTGCTGCATACAATGCTGATCGTAAACAGATCAAGAAGCTGACTGAATCTATGGATGGTAGACCGTTGACTTTCATCAGAAAGAAAGGTGGCTATATTGGTCACTAATTTTTTGGGATTTTATTTTTTCATGACAGAAATGTTTATTTCTAAATTTTGTGCAGTTATATTGGTTTACCTGGTGAAAATAAACAAGTGAGATGGGAATATATTTGGTTTTTGTTCAGTTGCCTAATAATTCTGCACAGTAATAGTTACCTGCACAAACAGATATCCTCCTAAGATAGCCAAATCTAAATAAAAAAAAACACTCCAACTTCCAAAAATATTAAGCTTTGATATTTATGAGTCTTTTGGGTTGATTGAGAACATAGTTGTTGATCAATAATAAAAAAAATCCTCTAAAATACAACTTGCCTAATAATTCTGCACAGTAGTGAGGAACCCGGGCTGAGCATTCTGCTCCAAGCCTAGGCCACAGGAAAGAAAAATAAGGTGGTGATGGTGTTGTGTTCCAGAACTGAAATCCCAGGTAGACTGACTCAGGTTTGTATAAAGTTGCTCCTACTTCTACCCTAAGTGGAAGCCGCCCACAATACTCTGTGGTGACTGGAGCCACAGGGGCGCCACACGACCGTTTAGGTAAGTATTATAAAGTGATTTTTACGTTCTACACAGCGGCCTGGGCTCTTATATACAGCATGTTACAATTCTGTATATAAGAGCTCACTAGTGGTGGCCGCAGCTTATAGGCCCCAAACTAGTGACAGATTCCCTTTAAATATAAGGACACATTCACACAGTCAGTATTTGGTGAGGTTTTTTTTACCTCAGTATTTGTAGCCAAAACCAGGAGTGGGACAATCAGAGGAAAAGTATGATAGAAACACGGGCACAAATTCTGTATTTATCATGCACTCCTGGTTTTGGCTACAAATACTGATGAAAAAAACCTCACCAAATACTAAACATGTGAATGTGGCCTAACAGTAATTTTATAGAATCAGGTGGAGCAGAGTTTTATCATCACAATATGGTGTTCAGGCCATAAACAGAAAATATAAAATACAGGCAAAGTAACCTCATGTCTCAATGGATAAAAAAGCTATAAAATAGTAACAATAGACTTCCAACTAAAAACAGGCCGATATCCTAAACATTACAGGGCACACGGAGGAGGTCAGAGACAAAGGCACAAAACTACAGCCGGGGACAAGTAAATCTGTCACAGATCATGAATGAGAGTCTGCAGCCATATTGCTTCCTTTAAAAGCTAGGTGAGCCGAGGCGAACAGGAACCACAATAGCTCTGAGCGGAAATAACAGGAAGTCAAGGTGGAAAAATGACCGTCCAGACAGGATGACTTTATGGGACATGTTTTACAAGAGATTTTCCGTTCTTAGAACTAGTTAAACACCAGTAAATTACTAATAATGCCTCATATCCGAGGACAAGGAGTCACTGGAAAAAGATGGAAGCACACAGGTCTTTATAAATCGTAGGAACTGGCCTTGCCTATGAAAACAAAAACCTAAAGCCACACGCTGGGCACAGAGGGTGGAAAGTGCTGGTCAGGTGTAATTCACACACACAAGACTTCAAGGGCTGGAAAGGACAAGAAAGTACAGAAATATAGTCATTTCCGTCATAAAAGAAGCGTCAACTGTGGGGTAAGATTCCTGAGTACTCAAATATAGTATCTATGCAAACCATGAAATATACTACATCTAAAATCTATCTATCTATCCCTCTAGCTATCCCTCTATCTATCTATCCCTCTATCTATCCATCTATCTATCCCTCTATCTATCTATCTATCTTAATATCTCTTATTATCTCTTATTATCTATATATATATATATATATATATATATATATATATATATATATATATATATATAATCTATCTATCTTAATATCTATCTTAATATCTGTCTATCTATCCATCTTATTTCTATGTTTCAGGTACTTACCATTTTTTTTTCAAGCCTAGCGAGCGCGGACATCAAAAATTTGCATAAAATTCAGAAAAGACACAAGACTACACTATTTTTTTTTTTCTTTAAGTAAATTTGTTTTGGAGAAGAATCATAAGTGAGTAGGACACAAGTGGATCTGCATGGTGTCTGTAGCCATTATCCCACAGTGAAGGTCCAGACTAGGTTGAAACAAGGTTTAATCGAGAGGCACCAGTTATTTTGCTGCACAGAAATGGAGCTTTCCTGGAGTGAAGGTTGATAGTGTAGAAGAACCCAAACATCCCCTGCACAAGTGACCTAAAGTCCAATGCCACTATTGCTATATTGCAAGTGTTTTATGATTCCGTGCCCCACTATGAGAACCGTAAATCTACTGTGCCTAATGTGTGCTGCTGTCAACTTTTGTACCAGGTGCCTCTGTGAGAAAATAAAAGATTCTATGCACTTGGGGACACCAATCATCTAGATCCACTACTGGCAGCTCCTTTTGCAACTGTCAATCAATGAGGTCCCTAATGAGCTTGATGGGAGGTAAGTCGGGAAACACTGCAGGCAATTGCAGCACGTTTAGGCCTTGCAGAATGCTCACAGTAGCACAAGTAACATAAAGCCCGGTGTTGTGTTCAATAACAATTTCTGGGACACTGGAGAAATGGGCATACCACTGGTTCCTTGAGTAAATCAATGTAATTCCAAACTGTTCCATGATTTGTGCACCCAAATGAATTCAGCACGGCAGAACAATCCTCAGACAACCATTAATAACCTCATTAATAGTAGCCAAGGCTGTGAGTACCGTGATTTCTGAGCTTGACGCTCATACTCGATACTCATAAAATCATAGAATAGTAGAGTTGGAAGGGACCTCAAGGGCCATCAGGTCAAACTCCCTGCGAGTGCAGGCTTTCCTAAATCATCCCAGCTATATGTTTATCCAGTTTCCGCTTAAAGATTTCCATTGATGGAGAGCTCACTACCTCCCGTCGCCTGTTCCACTCCCTGACTGCCCTCACTGTCAGAAAGTGTTTCCTAATGTCTAAAGGTGGTGTCACACACAGCGACAATGACATCGCTGCTAAGTTGCCATTTTCTGTGACGTGACCTCAACAGCGATGTCGCTGTGTGTAACACATAACAACGATCAGACCCCTGCTGCGAGACCGCTGCTCGCTCTAGAATATTCCAGGTCATTTTTTGATCGCTGCTATCCCGCTGCGCCACATGCATCCTTGTGTTTGACACCGCAGCAGTGAGGGTCGCGACGACGCTGAAGGCAGTGACGTAGGACTGAAGGCAGGACAAGGGCATGTTTTTGCGGTGTATTTTACAACGCCCCCACAACTCCGATTGGTGGTCATAATAGCGTTCCGATTGGGTAACTTGCCGAAGGCTTCACAGTGATTTCATTCTTTAAGTTCCATTCTTTGTTCCACGTAGTAGAATCTCTGTCTGGTGTCGCTAGTGTGTCATTCTTTGTATCTTCCTTTGTTTGGCATGGTCACCCAATCAGGCGCCGCTGTAGTGATCACCAATCAGAACAGAGGGGCGTGAAAAAGGCAACGCTAAGGCGCTGTAGCGATCACCAATCGGAACAGAGGGGCGTGAAAAGAGGCAACGCAAAACATGTCTAGGGGTAAACACCACGCCTCTATCAAGGTCTGAGTCGTCGCACAGCGACGCGTGTGACACGTCCCAACGACCGTCGGGGTCGCTATGATCGCTGCACTGTCGCTGCTTAAAATTACATGTTTGACAGCTAACTAGCGATCATGTAAGGTCGCTGTTACGTCACAGGAAATGGTGACGTAACAGCAACGTCGTTGAAGTTGTGTGTGAACCCAGCTTAATCTGAATCTCCTTCCTTTAAGTTTCATCTTATTGCTTCTTGTACTTCTTTGTGCTAATGAGAATAGGGTGGTTCCCTCTGCACCGTGACTACCTTTCAGATATTTGTAGACCACTGTTAAGTCTCCTCTCAGCCTTCTCTGTTTCAAACTAAACATCCCTAGTTCTTTTAGCCATACTGAATACTTTGAGATATTTCCCTTCATTGTCTCAATTTTTTTCATCATTTGCATATCATTAACGTGTTTATTCTAAGATTTCCATTATTCCATGACATTTACTTCTTGGTTGCAATTTCCCTGTTAAGGAGTGTTCCTGTCATTTCCCCACTACCGGACACAGACAGAAGAGGGCCCAACTGAATGAACAGTATATGGACCCTTTTGAGTAAACTCATCATAAAGCACAATTCCACCTGCTTTTAGAGAGGAAACAGGACCCCTCTCCTTTTGGGCCCAGCACAACCCGCAGAGTTGCACTGGGGCCCAAATTTCAGCCCCTGGTTTCTATGACTTTTCTTTCTAGGCAATGCAATTCCAATATTGAGTAGTGTATACTGTAAATATGATATATTTTATCCTGGAGTATTTATTTTGCTATTCAAAAGACTATGTAAATCTGACTCTCTTGTACTGGAGGCCCTGGAAACATTTGGGTTGATTTGGGATTGTTTACATTTATAAGGACCTGGCAGAGTAGGAAGTTTTGAAACTGTGGGAGTCGGCACCATCCCTTCAAATTCTGGCACGGTCTTCTGTCACCCACCATGATGCGCTGTATCAGAGTGACTCATAATACAGCAGGCTGCGGCCGGAATCGTACATCCCTGTCATCTGTATGCCATTCTAAGAGGTACTTTGCATCTAAAACAGCATGAGTGTCCTATATGTCTGTCTCTTATTCCACAACTCATAAAACGACTTTGCCGTGTTTGGAGCACTAAAGCCGGATTCTGCTGTTTATTACAGCACTTCTAGTCTACGCTGGATATAAGAGGGTTGACTTCCAACTCGAGAACAGCTCACATCATGAACTGTTGCTCTTGGCATCAATGGTTGTTATCGAAGCCAACCCAACACTCGCCCTACTGTAAAGCACAGACCAAGCTCTGCTGCATCATGCCCCGACTTGTCTGAAAACCCATTGACATGGAAGTTTATAAGTAACGCCTGACCAGCAAAAAGGATTTTTCAAAACACTAAATGCCAAACTCTAAAAGCATGCTGTGCACAATTTTCTTGACAGTAATGAGAAATGTTTGGTCTTCACAAAGGGTTGGCTAAACTTCCAAATAGTTTTTCCTGTGGGTCTCTAGAGGGACGGAGTGGTACAATCAGCATGTTTATGGACCAGAGAAGCAGAGCCACTCAAAATTGCTCCGAAAAAAACATATGACCACTAGATGTATCTGTGGATGTCTGAAACTGGGATTTGCCATTTAACTCGATGGGGCACCACCGGTAGTGAAGTATGATAACTTCCTTATCTTATGGGTTTACATAAGACCACATATTACTCTTTGGGAAGTTACAATTTTTGCAAAAAAGAAAATGTAGCCGCCTACTCTTAAAAGTCCAGGTTTCCAGGTTGACTATTGTTTCTCTAGGTTTTCAATCTTTGGCACGTGTCCCATATGGGGGTACACATATGATTTTCATTGAATTGAGTGAGAAGTATTGAAGGATATAGTAATTAGCATTAACGAAGACCGAGTTGGAGAGAAATCATTGGGCAGTGGTTCTGGTGAAGAGAAGAGGAGGACAGTAGAGGACAAGAGTGGTCTCTAGTTGACGACAGGACTCTGGTAAAAAGAAGGAAGCAGAGGGGCAGAAACTACACCAGTAATCAAGAAGCAGAGGTATAAATAAAGCAATAGTAGTTTTTTGGCTGTGAAAGGACAGAGGGGAGGCAGTAAGTAGGTAGGGGCTCAGTTTGAGGCAAAGGGGATACAATATATTGAATGTGGAAGGAGGGAAACAGGACATACATGTTATGGGGCTCTAAGGGCAGAGAGAGATGGAGGTAATAAAAATGACAGGAGAGACGACAAACAGCCTCTTAAGAACTCTGTTAAGGATAGGGAGTCATTCAGACACAGGTCTTTGTGTCCATAAAAATATTGGACATACGGTAAGTCAGATGCGGGTACTTTCCTTTTTTTTACAGCTTTTTACAGTTTGATAGGAAAACCTTGAGAAACCTCCATCTTTTTTTTTTGTTTTTGCATACAAGAAAAATAGCTGAAACTCTGACCAAGTTTTGATGGTGAAAACGGAAACACTAATGAAAATCTTTTCGAAAACACTGGTGAAACTAAGACAATTTTTTTGCGTCCAAGAAAAATCACTAAGGGCTCGTGCAGATGGACGTATTTTCAGTCCGAGTGTAATCCATCAAAAATCATTTTGCAGTCAGTCCAATAATGTGTAATGAAGCAGTGCACATGTCCAATTTTTACCTGGGACCGAGTGTAAAAAATGCAGCATGCAAGATTTACCGTGTGTGTCACAGATCGATCAATAACTAAATAAATTACAAAGCTTTTCCTATACTTTCAAGTGTTAAAAATATACAGCACACGGATTGCACACGGATGTCATCCATGTGTTGTACATGTTTATCATGGACCCATTGACTTTTATTTGCCCTTATCATCCGTGCTGGTGGAAAAAAGTGGACATGTCACCTTGTGTTTTGCACATGTAAGGAGGTGGACTGGTTGTCGTCTTTTCCCTCTTGAAGACACCAATTGAGTTGTAAAGTGAATAATGTCTTGCGTCATTGTGGCACTAATGTGCTATGTGAATTGTGATGTAATATAATGTGTTTTGTCATACTGTACGGTGAGAGATAATTAATGGTTAGGGCTAGCCCATAATGGGAGGGGTTAGCATGTAGGGAAAGTTTTCCTGTTAGAAGGTCAGATAGGGCCCAACTTGTGTAAGAAACAGATCAATGGTCTCAATAGTCGTTAAGGCTGCATGAAGTGGGTGACCTGTAAAAGTAGAAAGGAGACCGGGACAGAGAAAGCGTGCAACTAGGGAACTGACTGAAACACACTGTGAATGACAGCTTCAGGTTCAAGAACTGACCAGAGAATGGAGTGGCTCAATAAGGAGGGTCTGGAGAGAGAACACCTAGCAGCAAAGCCCCAAGTAGGTTGCAGCTCTTTAAAGGTAATCGGTCAAGATGATATAGTTAGTGGGCCCACGTGAAGGTCCCGGTGAGAGCTCCCTAAGCGTTAAAGAGCTTTGAGCTAGAGTCCGACCATATTGGCAAACCCGAGTAGAATTAGACACAGAACTGTAGGAAGACAGAATGACTTCCATGAACTGTATTTTGGTGTTAGGTTGGGTTGTGCTAAACCATGCAAAGCCTTGAAAGAGTCAACATCTGGTCCTGGCCAGCTGAAGCTATTGGCACCATGCGGCCTGCAAGGATGTAGCGTCCACACAACAAAAGTCCACACATCCAACCAGGACCTCATCTTTGATATAGCAGGCCAGAGTGCAAGATAACAGCACCTCTCTCAAGACTATGGCACCGTGCCATGCTACACATGGATACATGGTCCATGTAAAAACAAGGACACGTGAATAGCACCATACATTGGGATCGCTATGTGAAATATTATGAGGTCTAGTTTACTATGTAGTGAACATGATAAATAAAACCCCCAAAAAAACAATTGTGCAATTACACTTTTTTTGCAATTTCGACACACTTGGAATTTTTTTTCCTGTTTCGCAGTACACTATATGGTAAAATGAAAAGTTTCATCCAAAAGTATAAGCTCTCATGCAGCTATGTAGACAGAAAAATAAAAAAAGTTATGGCTCTTGGCAGAAGGGGAGGAAAAAGGGGAAGAAAATTGCCGAGTAGTGAAGGAGTTAAACATCCTAAATTCCCATGTCTTCAATGTATAAGTCTTCAATAAAGACACATAAATACAAACTAATAAGAACCTGCGAGTCTCATGATCACAGTCTGCAGTGATGTCAGTGCACATTAAACTGTCCGTCCTACTCCTATAAACTTCAAGATAATGATCAAGATCTGTGTGCAATTAAATCCTTTATCTTTCTGGGCCATGACTGTGACCTGATTATAACACAGCGCTGCGGGTTTGTTTTTTTATTGATAAGATCAGAAGTCTGGTTGTCTCCATGAGAGGAAAAAATAAAACATTTTCATGTACAGAAAAGACTTTTTGAAAGACTGTGGCACAGAAAAGAAAATAAAAAGCCGTCTTTATGTCTTACATGGGAAAATATTGCAATGTGAGATTTTCTGGAATGTAATAAAATGCTTCTATCTGTTCCATTCTGTTATCGGGGTCAAGTGCCAATTTGGGACTATTATTAAGTGAAGATGTCAGGGCTGTTTATAAGTTTCTTTATCTTACCTTACAATGACATCTGAATAGTCTAATACACCTATTAATACTCTAAAAGTATCGTGGTGTAGAAGATGTTAAAAAACATAACGGAAGGGGACAATATTGAGCTTCAAAAATAGGGCAAGTGTGCTCTTTGCATACTTTTGGACAGATTCAGACTAGACGTATCTGGCCTTGCTCAATTAACTTGCATTGAGCAAGGCTGCCCATTTCTATTCAGCATGTGACCGCATGTATGTATGTGGCACCCTAGAGGCCCATTGGCCACAGTGATATCACCCCTGTAATAAAAAAGATCTCCAGCTTCCAAATGCATAAAATCAATTTCTTTTATTCCAAAAATTAAAATCCAAAGTACAGGACATGATCCAAAATAATAAGAGCAGTTTGAAATGCAATGCATTTCAGACAAGATGTCCTTTGCCAGGTCTTGACGTAGTTGGAGTTCCCTATACAAAGTACCCCATTGCATTCACATGCAGCCTGATTCCTGACCAGAGGGGGGAACACGAGTACCTATATTCAAGGGGTGTCTCCTGCATCTGGCTGGAGAGTGAAGGAAAAAGGAAAAAGAGAGAGGACGCACGGAGAAGGCGCTCTAGAGCTCACCTCAGGGCAATGCCAAAAGCAGGGTACCAGCACCCTAGGTCATCCAGGGATTTCAGAACCCATGGACAGAAGCTGGGGACTGACAGATTACAGATCTGCTGGACATTTGTGTAGACCCAGTAGGACAGCACTATAGAGGAGCCCAGAGTCGTGGGGACTAGTCAAGCATCAATGAATCCAAGAGAACACAGTCCTGCACCACCCATACACGCCTATCACACCTGGGATCACTGGAGGGTAAGGAATATAGCACCAGACGTCCTTGTTGGAAGCCGGATCAGCGTGCAGGTCCAAACAGCAAAAGTCAGTTCAGTTCATCAATACAGAAGAAGAATAAGACCGCACCAATGCTGATGTCTTTTTCCGGATAATCTTTATTCCATAAACTCGGTTAAAAGGTGTTGTAAAATCAGCGGGTGGAGGAGACCTGGATGCGGCCCCTCACTATGGACGACGGCCGTTTCGCCTGTGATTAGGCTTCCACGGGTCCACCCGTGGAAGCCTAATCACAGGCGAAACGGCCGTCGTCCATAGTGAGGGGCCGCATCCAGGTCTCCTCCACCCGCTGATTTTACAACACCTTTTAACCGAGTTTATGGAATAAAGATTATCCGGAAAAAGACATCAGCATTGGTGCGGTCTTATTCTTCTTCTGTATTGATGAACTAGTCAAGCATCACTTTCAAAGCTTGATTGCCTGCTGAACAGGAGGAATTACTATACACAGGAAGAACCAGGGGGAACCAGGGTAGCTCGCAGGCACCTGAGGCTCCATACAAGAAAAGAAGGGCAGGAAGACATTCAAGTCTCACTTGGTGAGTGGACCCCAGCTGCTACCAGACTGGTAGGACCCCGGGCACCTGACCTGCTCTGTACTGTAACCACCATCATCTACAAGTAAAACGGACATAACTGCAAAGATCTTGTTTGACCTCCTTCTTAATGACCTGCACTACCACCACCATCAGTCCTCCCTTCCTGCACCATCTACTATATAACCCTCTTCTATCTTGCTAGGGATCCACTCTAGCTGGAGAGGGTATACCAACAGGCTGCTCCACCATTTACCCTTGAAAGCATCACTGCAGCCCCATGGTCAGAACTCCAGCTAGCGTCACAACCTACTTCTGTAAATATTCCCTTTACTTGTCCCGTTTGGGTCACAGCTTCTGAGGACCGCCACCGTGAGCTGATCTACCAGGCCCCAGCCAGCTGAGTACCATAGGCCCTTGCGACCATGACATGCAAATCACATACTTGTGGTCATGTGCCCGCTGCTGCAACAAGTGAAGAATCAAGACAGCGTGGAGTGCACGCGCTCTTAAGAGTTACTAGTCTGCAGCCACATAGATTGATTACAGACTTATAACCTAAGGTTGGACAACCTGTTTAAAGGTCCAGTCACACTAAGCAACTTACCAGCGATCCCAACAACGATAGGGATCGCTGGTAAGTTGCTAGGAGGTTGCTGGTGAGATGTCACACTGCGACGCTCCAGCGATCCCACCAGCAACCTGACCTGGCAGGGATCGCTGGAGCGTCGCTACACAAGTTGCTGGTGAGCTCACCAGCAACCAGTGACAAGCCCCCAGCGCCGCGTGGAAGATGCTGCGCTTGGTAACTAAGGTAAATATCGGGTAACCAACCCGATATTTACCTTGGTTACCACCGCACGGAGCTACACGTGCAGAGAGCAGGGAGCAGCGCACACTGAGCGCTGGCTCCCTGCTCTCCTAGTTACAGCACACATCGGGTTAATTACCCGATGTGTGCTGCAGCTAAATGTGCACAGAGCAGGGAGCAGCGCACAATGCTTAGCGCTGGCTCCTTGCTCTCCTAGTTACAGCACACATCGGGTTAATTAACCCGATGTGTACTGCAGCTAAATGTGCACACAGCAGGAGCCGGCACTGACAGTGAGAGCGGCGGAGGCTTGTAACAAAGGTAAATATCGGGTAACCAAGGACAGGGCTTCTTGGTTACCCGATGTTTACATTGGTTACCAGCCTCCGCAGAAGCCGGCTCCTGCTGCCTGCACATTTAGTTGTTGCTGTCTCGCTGTCACACACAGCGATCTGTGCTGCACAGCGGGACAGCAACAACTAAAAAATGGCCCAGGACATTCAGCAACAACCAACGACCTCACAGCAGGGGCCAGGTTGTTGCTGGATGTCACACACAGCAACATCGCTAGCAACGTCACAAAAGTTGTTCGTTAGCAGCGATGTTGCTAGCGATGTTGCTTAGTGTGACGGGGCCTTAAGCATAATTTATTCTTTATTGCCTTACTACAAGGTGTTTCAATCCCGGACTCGTTAATTGAGTCTTTGATGGATATTTTTATTTGGCCCTTCCTGTAGCCACACACTTATTGACTTGCTAAATGGAGGTCCTTTGCACTCTCGCCTGTGAAGTTGGTAAACATGACCCAGCTTTAAAGTGGTTTTATTAGTCTCCCACTTTCCCATCGTTGCTGCCAATAGACCTATGTGTAAATAGTCTCTTGGTTCTTATGTGACAGTGTAATCTCTGTGCTTCTATTTCTAAGGGTGGTCATATTCAGCTGGACTAAGATGATCTCCACATGTCCAATCAGAGAATATGAAGTTTTCATCAAATTAGTGATTACAAATTTGCTAATATTTACAATCATTACAGCCACTTCAAAAAGGAGTTGTCATCAGGTCTAAAGTGGCCAGCTTTTCCTCTTATTTGATTCCCTCTGCAACCCTAAATATTGAGGTTATTGGGGTTTATTTTGCAAATCTGCCTTAGGCCTGTTTCATATATCAGTGAACAACACACACATTTTTCACTGACATGATAAAGGTGCGTATGTCCTTCCATGTGCCGTGATTTTGGCACACGTGTGATCTTTGTGTGCTATCTGTGATAATACATGGAGATCAGGCACTCATACTCACCTGTTTATGCTCCTGCTCTCCGCGGTGCTGAAGTCTCCCATGATGCTGTGTCCGGCCGCTGCTGTCTCCCCTCTGCAGCTACTTCTAGGTCGATGGTACAGTGCATATTCATGAGCATAATTAGCCGGCTTGGAAGCAAAGACAGCAGTGGCTGAACACAGCATTGCTGGAGATGGGGGAGTTTAAAAAGCTTTTATTTCAAAGATATGTGTTTTTTCTGGTACGTGTTACACGGATCACACCACTTTGTGGTCCTTGGGACATCAGTGATGCAAAATGGACTTGTCTCCAAGTGGAAAACACAGACATGCGTGTACGCTGCATGGAGACATGGTCAAAGAAAAATCTATGATGTGTGCGCAGACCCATTAATTTTAATGGGTCTGCACATGTCCGTGATGCTGGTATATATAAAAACTAGCACATACGTACCAGAATCACTGACGTTGGAAAGGGGCCTTATGGTTCCAGAGATAAGGGCCTTTTTATTTATTTCTGACATTTATGGTCTTTTAGGCAGAGACATGGCTCACACGGTGATTATGCAGAGCTGATGATAGTATGATTAGTCACACCCCTCAAAGAATACTGAACGCCCCCTTGGTAACGCCAATATATATTACCACGAAATTAAAAAAGTCAGTTCGCAATAAAACACTAAGCTGCATTGAAATAAACTTCATGGCCTCAATTCATCAAAGCAATTTAGACAAAATTTGGGGGTAAATTCTCTTGAAAAGTCCGAAAATTTTGGTGCAACTTACAGGTGCAACTTACAAGTGCACCAAAACATTGTGACTTTTGACGTTTTCACACCAATTTTCCCAGCTCTGCTAAAATGGTCTAATTGATTACTAGCTGTGGTGATTCTTAGTCAGTCAGAGACTAGAATAATATTTCTGTTGTGGTGTATGTAGACTCACACCACTCGAAATAACAGATAGCGCAGTTAATGTATTTCCAGTCTCTGTATCGGGGAAGTGTGAAAGTCACCTCAGCTTTTGTCACGATCCCACTTATCTAGATTATTCAATCCATCAGCACACTGGCTCTAATAGGGTTGTAGTACCACCCACTAAGCCACAAGTCCAATTTTAGTGGGTAACTCCCCTCACTGAGTACCCTACATCTGGACAGGAAGCAACGGCCAGCTCACTCAAATCTTCTTCTGGAAATGATGTTCGGTCTTCTGTATGCGGTGTTTGATATTACTCAGGTCTTCTCTGGCTCAAGTCGCTCACTGGTTCATATGGCAAGGGCAATTATAGGGCCACTCTGCTGCTCACACATCTGCTTCCTTCCAAGTCTTGATGCCAACTCCTCCCCTCCTTGGCCGCCCCAGGCTTTTATATTAAACAACTTCGACACAACTGTCATATTACCCAGTGCTTATTCTAAACTCTTCCCTCAAGGAAACAAACACTCTATTCTTCAGTTCCTACTTGCTCTTTTCAACCAGCAGATGATGATATTCATTTGTAGATATCTTAAGATGCATTTTAAATCACCACCCTCTTAAGTGTTCATGAATCAGGAGAGTCTGACTCCAACATGCCACTGATTTTCTCACTGATCTTGATGAATTGGGGTTTTATGTATACTACTGTATATACATAGCACTTATCTACAAAAAGTGGATCAGGGTAGGTGAACTGGCAACGAGGTCATGAGCAAACATTACGGGAGCCTAAAACAGTTGATATTGGCTATAATAGAAAGATGTCAGGACACACAGAATATTGCCACTTGGTGTGTATAGGGTATGCAGTTCAGACGCCCCACAAGGGCCGTCGGAGGGGGACACTCGGAACCTGGCCGGTTCTGTTCTGGGAGGGTACCACGGTGGCAGGGCCCAACTCCGTGACCCTGGCGGTGTCGTTTTAAGTGGGATTGATATTTACATGGGATGATGAATCGTGAACACCTCCTGTGGTATTCAGCCAAATATGGCTGTCGCTGCTTAGACGAGACCACTGGGGCAGATGGTGATGCAGCTGAGATGGCACAGCTCCCCACAGGTGGAGCTGGGACCCCAGGGCGATCTTTGGCAGTTTTCAGCCAGTGGGATAGTTGATTAGCGCTGGGCTGGCGGCGCAGGGAATGAGTCCAGGACACAGTGGGATGCAGTCACAAATTCTTTACTCATAGTTGTTAGTTCCAAATTATCCGGTCAAATACTACCCTTGGAGTGCTGAGTCCTGCGGTAATGGAATCCAGTCGATCCCCAGGTAGTTCGAAGGCACAAGTCCGGTGTACCTTTCTATGTCCCTTTCCTGGTTGTCTTTCTACGCTGGCTTCGCACTCCTGCCCTGCGTCTCTCACACACACTGCCCTGAGCCATTGTCAAATCCCTCCACACCAGTGAGTCGGCTGTGGATGCGAGCACACAGGTGGATATCTCACTTTCCATGGCTCTAGGACCCCTTCTTCCTTTCGTCCTCCTTGTCCTAGGACAAGCTCCTTTGGCTCCTTTCTTAAGGACCTCTCCCCTCCGCTTCCCACTTTGTTCTGCTCTCCATGCTAAGTGGCCCACTAACTAACTCCACCTCCAGACTGGCTCCGGGACTGTGCTCTCCCTAAAGAGCAACTTGCCCTAACCACGGCCTGATGGAGTGTGGCTATACTAAGAGTGTGTATGTCGCGGGCGGGGAGGATGCCGTCGCTGCTGCGCTCTTGCTAACGCTCGGGTCCGACGCTGCTGCGACTGCTGCTCGGTGGCTCGAGCGGTGGGCCGGATCCGGGGACTCGAGCGGCGCTCCTCGCTCGTGAGTGAAAGGGGGTGGTTGGTTTGGGAGATTTAGTCCGTGACGCCACCCAGGGGTCGTGGTGAAGATGGGCACCACCGCTGCTGGTGACGGGGATCCCGGGAGCGATGGTAAGGAGCAGCTGGGGTGTTGTTTCCCCCTCTGTGGGTAGGTGTTGGTGGTCCCGGGGCCCGATGAAGTGACGGGGAGGCAGGGTAGGTGAGGTGCAGGGTTGCAGGGACAGCGCGGCGCGGTGCCGGATGGCACGGGTTTACTCACTCAGCATGAAAGGTACAAAGTCCTCGGTAAACCAAACGGTTGGATGGACGGGTCCCGCAGCCAGCTGCAGTGCTTCTCCCCAGACAGGTGATGGCGGCTGTCTTTCCCTGCACCTTAATGTTCTCTTGCTGACTACTATGGATTCCCAACGGTAGTCCGCTCCCCGGTGTATGGGTACCGGAGGAGCCAGTTTGCCCGCAGACACTGGACCTTGGGTCTCTAACCTTAGGCGGTAGCTGTATACCCTCACGGTGTGGGCTGTTGCCTTCAATCGGGACTTTTGCTGTTGTGAAACCCCTGGGGTTCCAGTCACATTCGGATCTGACTATTGTCGGCGGCTCCAAGCCTGGTCGGGGTCCGATGGCCCTGCCTGTGTGTGCTGGCTTCACTTCGCTCCCCGGTCAGTACCGGCGGGCCATCGCCCGTCCCCAGCCCTACGGTTCCGCGTTGCTCCACCACTCCTGCAGACGGCCACCACCGTCTGCCAACCTTGCTGTCAGTGCCTGGGCCACAAAGCCAGACACCCAAGTGCTTGCTCCTCTCACTTCAAACTCCTACACTGTTCTCTGACACTTTTCCCGCCTCCAGGCCTGTGAACTCCTCGGTGGGTGGAGCCAACCGCTTAGCTTCGCCCCACCTGGTGTGGACATCAGACACTGGAGGGAGGCAACAGGGGTTTTTGTTTGGCTGATGTCCCTGTCTAGTGGGGGTGGGGGGTGTTTGTATGTTATTTGTGACGACCTGGCTAGGCCAGGGCGCCACATTCCCCCTTGGTGAAATGCAGACCGTCCACGGGCTGCCCGTCCATCACCAGTTTTATTTTTCAACTGTAAAAAGATAAATTAACATGTAAAACATTTTCAAACATAAGCATTTCTTGTAAGGACACTTCAAACGTTGCACATATATAACATTTTTAATAATGACGGACGGACGGATGTCTTCCGCTCTCCTACCCAAGCAACCTAGCCCTGAACGAGTATGGTTACTTGCACCCGGCTGTCACTTCAGGGGACCCCACGTCCTTGGGGGACCCCTGACCCCCGGAGGATGGCCACCAGTCCTGGTGGTGGCCGAGCCCCAGCCTGCTCTGCTGCGGGCCCTTCCTCCAATCTGCGTCTCTGGAGGCGGCTCCACGGAAAATCAACCCTCAACTTATTTACATGCTCACTAGTTCATGGGTGGCCTGCCAGTTCTCGGCCTTGTCCATGAGTAGTCTCTCATGCAGGTTGTAAAACACACAGGGTCCCTCCGGGGACAACTTGCCGGCAACGGCCGGAATAATCACACAGTCAATCAGGTAAATGTCACGGTTCATTAGAATCATTCATTTAAACTGCTGATGGTCCCAACGGGGGACAACTGCTTGCAACGGAGGACCGCTGCCACTACTGGGGATCACCATCACCACTTGCTTCCTCCAGATCCACCCTAGGACTGTATGGCGGAGGAGGTGACCGTGGCTGCTCGTAGTTGTCAGGGCTCACCCTTCTCTGGACATCCAGGGCGAACCAGCCTTTTTCTCCCAGGTGGCAGGTATACATGACCAGCTCTCCTGCACAAAGGTCACGCTCCGGATGGCCCAGGGGCAGTCGGCTGTGCACGTCCCGCCGGGAAAAGAATGCCTCGACTCCCAGGTGGGGCTCATAAATAAACTCCCATCCTCGCCGGGGGTGGAACTGCTGGACTTGACCTTCGAAGACCGGGCCCCGAACTTCAGGGGAGGCCCTCCGGAGGGCGTCCTTTGCTTCCACAGTACAGGCCAGGACTGCAGGCTTCTCCTGGGCCTCTGCCTGTCGTCCCATCGGGTCTAACCACCGCTCCCAACATGGCGGCTCCTCCAGCGCGGGGGTTGGGCCCAGCCGGTACCCACCGATGCGGGCTACAACTGGCACCTTCTGATTAGGGGGGCACCGCTGTGTCATGGCCTGTTTTGCTGCCTTGCAGCGGCAACCCTCCGCAGCCTCAGCCGAGGCCTGGTGTTTGGGAGCAGTCAGCGTCACCTTCCGGGCCTGAGGCGGGTTACCCTCCGTCTCTGTACTAGGTGAGCGGACTGCCGGAACCTCTTCAAGTGCGGCCACCTCCGGGCGGGATGACTCCCAGGGGAGCGGGATTGGGACCATCCGGGCAAGTTGTCGTTCACGGGCAGCACCTGCAGGTGGATCTTCGCAGGCGGGGGTGATGTCATCTATTGTCGGGTTCAGGTGCAGCTGGCCGGCCGACGGGGTGGCACCAACCAATACGGGCAGCGGGGAACGCAGCTGGCTGAGCGACGGCAGACCAGGCTTCTCGGCCGCAGCGACCGGTCCCTCCGGAACACAGGGGCGTGGGTCACTCACCCGCTCCTCCGATTCTGTTTTTGCCTCACGGGCCTGCACGGTCATCACCACCTCCACCATTCCAGCCTCCCATTCTTGCACCAGGAGCTGAAGCCGGGTCTGCAGCCTGCGGCTTAATTGGGCCACCCGAGCCTCCACCCACGCCGCTGTTCCGGGCGTGGGCCTGCTGGACGAGACGGACATCCTTCTTGCTTGGCCTCCAGGAACGGGATATTCTGGCATCCCCGCTTTCTATAGCTTTGGCTACATCAGGCAGACACACTCTCGCGTCCCCTTGGTACTCTTCAGCACTTCCGTTTGTTGGGGGTGGGGCTTCGCTTTCGCGCCTTCCCTGCTCGGAGAAGATGCTCGAGCGGGAGATTTTCGCGCCAAGATGGCGGCGCTTCAAAATTTTCGGCCGGACACCGCCGGCGGAGATCACAAGGCGCACTTCTACTGGTAAGTAGAGGGGTTCAATCCTGTTCGTGACGCCAAGTTGTCGCGGGCGGGGAGAACGCCGTCGCTGCTGCGCTCTCGCTAACGCTCGGGTCCGACGCTGCTGCGACTGCTGCTCGGTGGCTTGAGCGGTGGGCTGGATCCGGGAACTCGAGCAGCGCTCCTCGCCCGTGAGTGAAAGGAGGTGGTTGGTTTGGAAGATTTAGTCCGTGACGCCACCCACAGGTCGTGGTGAAGATGGGCACCACCACTGCTGGTGACGGGGATCCCGGGAGTGATGGTAAGGAGCAGCTGGGATGTTGTTTTCCCCCTCCATGGGTAGGGGTTGGTGGTCCCAGGGCCCGATGAAGTGATTGGGAGGCAGGGTCGGTGAGGTGCAGGGTTGCAGAGACGGCGCGGCGTGGTGCCGGATGGCACGGGTGTACCCACTCAGCAAGAAAGGTACAAAGTCCTTGGTAAACCAAACGGCTGGATGGACGGGTCCTGCAGCCGGCTGCAGTGCTTCTCCCCGGACAGGTGATGGCGGCTGTCTTTCCCTGCACCTTAATGTTCTCTTGCTGACTACTATGGATTCCCAACGGTAGTCCGCTCCCCGGTGTATGGGTACCGGAGGAGCCCGTTTGCCCGCAGATGCTGGCCCTTGGGTCTCTAGCCTTAGGCGGTAGCTGTATACCCTCACGGTGTGGGCTGTTGCCTTCAATCGGGACTTTTGCTGTTGTGAAACCCCTGGGGTTCCAGTCACATTCGGATCTGACTATTGTCTGCGGCTCCAAGCCTGGTCGGGGTCCGATGGCCATGCCTGTGTGTGCTGGCTTCACTTCGCTCCCCGGTCGGTACCGTCGGGCCGTCGCCCGTCCCCGGTCCTACGGTTCCGCGTTGCTCCACCACTCCTGCAGACGGCCACTACTGTCTGCCAACCTTGCTGTTAGTGCCTGGGCCACAAACCCAGACACCCAAGTGCTTGCTCCTCTCACTTCAAACTCCTACACTGTTCTCTGACACTTTTCCCGCCTCCTGGGCTGTGAACTCATCGGTGGGTGGAGCCAACCGCTTAGCTCCGCCCCACCTGGTGTGGACATCAGACACTGGAGGGAGGCAACAAGGGTTTTTGTTTGGCTGATGTCCCTGTCTAGTGGGGGTGGGGGGTGTTTGTATGTTATTTGTGACGACCTGGCTAGGCCAGGGCACCACATGTATATACTGTGATCTGTGTGCTCCTCCTTACTAGGGAATGGGATATCACACCTCTGGCTGAGGTGCAGTACCTCTGTGGGCACTGGACCCTCAGGGGGGGCACTACACAGTCATAGACTGTTTCAACCTATGCTGACTCTTGTCCACTGCCAAAAGTTCCTATGATGAATTTGTGAACATCAGATTAGGACTATAAAGCAATGGAAGATGGTTCTCTGGTCTGAAGAACCACATTTTTGTTTACATCATGTGAAGAGTCATATGCGTGTGCATCGCTTGTCTGAGGAAGAGATGGCTGCAGGATGCATTATGGAAAGAAGACAGATGAAGAGTGATACTCTGGGAAATGTCCTGCTGAGAAACCTTGGATCAAAGTTTTCATGCTGTTATTACTTTGGAAATGAACTGATGCTCACAGTAGCAATTGAAGTTAGCAATCAATGTTGTTTTCAAAAGCACCTCTTGTTTGTTTGTTTTCAGTGCTGGAGTGGTGCTTTAAATCTAATTCCCCTGCCCCCTTCTTTTATACTCACCCCCATTTTTTAAATCCTTTTACAGCATTGTTCAGGTTCCGTGGCGCCATCTTGTGCCTGTAACTTCTGACTGGCCAGAAGTCATAAGTTACGTCACAAGAGCTCAATGGAAGTCTATGAGAGACAGAACGATGCCAGAATGAAGCTCTTATAGACTTGCATTCATTTGTCACATCCAGCATTGGAGCTGCTGGCAAGTGATGGGCGAACCCATACTGTAAAGTTCGGCATCCGTACCAGATACCTAGTGTCCGAGCATGGACCCCAAACACGGAGTTCTCAGGGAACTTCATGTAACTGTTTGGATTCGGCCACCCAGATAATTAAAAAAATTAAAAGGTAAAAGAAAGAAAATGGAATAAAGCGCAGCGTTATATTTACCGAGTCTCCCACATGGCTGTAACACTACTTCTGGGTCTGCTCATTATCCCTCATACATATTCACTGCTTCTCCCACCCACCGGCTGTCCCCGCATCTGTGATTAGTTGCAGTCAGATTGCGCCCCCCACCTTGTGTGACAGCATCTGTGATATGGTGTAAAAATAATTAAACAAATTGGTGTAGGGTCCCCCCATATTGTGATACCCAGCACAGATAAAGCATATGGCTACAGGCGCAATCCCCAGCCTTGCGTTTATCTTGACTGTGTATCAAAATAAGAGGGACTCTATACAGCTTTCTTTTAAATTATGTAAATAAATAATTTTTAAAAACGGCGTGCGGTACCAGCTGAGGGCTGGTATTCTCAGGCTGAGGAGGCCCATGGTTATTGATCTGATAGTGAAGGCTTTAAGTCCTCTAAGGGGATTAGTAAAAATAACAAAAAAAGTGTATAAAAAACAAGTTTTCAACAATATGAAAAAATAAAAAAACACAAACTTTCAAGTCACCATCCTTTTGCCCCCTGAAAATAAAACATAAAAACCAAACATTTGGTATTGCGCATTCAGAAATTCTTGATCTATCACAATATATAATAACCTAAATTGATCGGTAAAGTGCGTAATGTGAAAAATAAATCAAAATGCCAAAAATATGTTTTTTGGTCACCACAATATTGCAATAAAATGTAATAAGAGGTGATCAAAACATTGCATCTACCGAAAAATAATCTAATTAAAGGGAACCTATCACCAGTTTTTCGGCCTATAAGCTGTGGCCACCACCAGTGGGCTCTTATATACAGCATTCTAACATGCTGTATATAAGAGCCCAGGCTGCTGTGTAGAATGTAAAAATCCCTTTCTTATACTTACCTAACAGTTGCACTGCAGTGGATATTAGTCATATGGGCATCTCCGTTGTCTGGTGGCGGCACCTCCTCTTTCGTCCATCTTCGTCCTCCTTCTGAAGCCTGTGTACATGACGCATCCTACGTCATACACACTCGCCGGTCCCGCACAGGCGTACTACAATACTTTGATCTGCCCTGCTCAGGGCAGATCAAAGTGCGCCTGCGCAGAACCTCAATTGTGGATGACGTAGGACACATCATACACCTCCGGCTACAGAAGAAGGACGACAAAGATGGCCGAAAGAAGTGGTGCCGGCACCGGACAGCGGAGATGCTCATCTGACTAAAATCCACCGCAGCGTGACCGTTAGGTAAGTATTATCAAGTGATTTTTATGTTTTATACAGCGGCCAGACTCATATACAGCATGTTAGAATGGTGGTGGCCGCAGCTTATAAGCCGAAAAATTGGTGACAGGTTCCCTTTAAAAATGACAGAGTAGGAAGCAAGTATAAGGCTATGTACCCACGGGGGAAAGTGTCCTGCGGTTATAGCCGCAGGACATTCCGCAGGAGCTCCCAGAAAAACGCAGCACAACTTTGTCTGTTTCCATGCTGCGGTTTATTTGCGGAATGTCCTGCGGATATGGTGTGGGCATTCTGCATTGAGGATACAGTACCATGGCTTCAGCACTGCATCCTCAATGCAGAACAAGTGCTGAGTGATCGGGGCGTTCATACCTCCATCACTTAGCACTTCTCTCTGTCTCCGGCCTGTTTACACTGTAAAGGAGAAGGTAAGCGGACCTAAATTAGCTCTGGCTGTCACATGACCGGAGCTCATGCAGGCCCCGCCCACCTCCTCCTTCCTGCTCCTGTGCACCGAGGGAAAATGACCGGGTGTCTGCTATCAAGGCAGGTAAGTATGGGCCAAAGCAAGGGATTTCCGCAGGTAATGCCACAGGAATAATTGACATGCAGTTATGTGCAGCTGCGGGACATCCGCAGTATATTCCGCAACCGCACATTACGCAACGTGGACCCAGCACTTCCCATGTCCCATAGGATAACATGGGGAGTGTCTGTACTTGAGTGAATCGGCGGATTTATCTGGAAAATCCAGATAAATCTGCAGGTTTTCCGCCGCAAAATCCACAGAAGCAAGCTCCCGTGGGCACAGGGCCTTAAGCCCTCACATAGCCCCAGATCCCTAAGAATGAAAATGCTATAGGTCTCGTAAATTGGTTACAAAACTGCAATCCTTTATTTATTTTTTTTTACAAATATCAGATTTTTTTTCACCCCTTAAATAAAAAACTATACTTATTTGATATCGATGAACTTGTATTGACCTGGTGAATCATACTGCTAGGTCAGTTTTACCATATAGTGATCATAGTAAATTAAAAAAAAAAAAACAATTGTGGAATTTAACTTTTTTGAAATTTCACCGCACTTGGAATTTTTTTTTCCCATTTTACACTACATGATGAATTGTGTCATTCAAAAGTACAACTCGTCCCGTAAGAAAACAAGCCCTCATATGGCTGGAAAAATAAAAAAAAGTTATGGAAGAAAGGGAGTAGAAAAACAAAAACGGAAAATCACCGGTGAAGTTACCTTTGATCTGCTGATACCGTTCTTACTGTATATTGAAGGGATAGACAGTTATAGGGACACAAGAGGGACCTGCACATTTTTAGGCAGGTGGTTTAGATTTCACAGCATGGCCGACCTATGTGTACGTGTATCTTACAGAATCCCCAGATTTAGCCAGAAATGAAGATCTCTGTAGTCTCGCCGGGGTTACAACTCTTTATGTAACTACAGCTTGAAATAACTTTCCAACAAGGTGGAAAATACAACACAATGGGCTCATTCCACCATACCTAGCTATTGACTGTGGCGCTATTTCCTCACAGCCCGCTGCCTATTCTTACAAAGGAACAAAGGTTTTCATTTCATTGCTAACAAACTGCCAACAGGGACTGTGCCGAAATCGTAGATTAAAGTTCATATGTGACTTTAGGTCTAACAATGACTCTTTTGCAATAAATATTCGCGGTTCCAGGTGTCACTGTGATGTTGTTAACAAATCTCGGATTAAAATTCAAAGAGAAGCAAAGTCACTATAAAGGGATTAACCTACTTTTATATAACAATAAGTCGTAAATATTGTTACTTGCTAATGTGCAGAGATGCAGCCTGAGACTCCTAAGCCCCAAAGCAAAATCTTTAACCACTTGGTGACACAGCCATTTAAAATTGTTCTCTTTCTTATTTTTTCCTACTTGCTTTCCAAGAGTCATCACTTTATTAATTCAAGACATACCCGTAAGAATGGTTGTTGGTTTTTTTGCTGGAACTATTGAAGTTTTGAATTATATAATTCATTTAAAAATTGGGGAAAAAAAAATTCCTGGAAGGGTAGGTTAGAAGAAAAAAACGAACAATTCCACTATTGTTTTTTGGGTTTTGTTTTTACAACATTTACTTTGCAGTAAAAATGATTTGCTAACTTTTTTAACAGGTAAATATAATATACCAGTTATGCCAATTTTATATAGTTTGTTATTATTTTTTGCTAATTGAAAGTTAAATTAAATGAAAATTAAAGCAAAAAAAACTTGTAAAAGTATTTGGCTCCAGTTGTCACATGCTGAGAGCCAAAACATTTTATTTTTCGGTCTGTATTGCAATGTGAGGGCCTGTTTTTTGTAGGATGAGCTGTGGTATTTATTGCATTCATGTGACTTTTATTATCTAATTTATTCTATTTTTGGGCTGCAAGTGATGACTAAAAAAACAGCAATTCTGCCATTTTTATTTATTTTCTTTTAATGTGCATTTCAAATGAATATATTTTATTAATTTGGACTTTTATACACGTGCCGATACTCATATATAACTATTTTTATTTTGTTTTTAGATTTCATTATTTGCATTTTCTAAAAAGGAGCGATTTAAACTTTTATATATATTTTTTGTAATGTTTTTTGTATATTTTGTAATACTTTTAAAATTAGTTTTTATTAGGGTACATGCCCACAATCAGCGCCCGAAGTGTCCTGGACACGGTGGTTCCTGACATGCGGGGCCACAAGTCTCCTCCGCAGGAAACTGCTGCTGCCCGTGCCCATGATCCGGGACAGGCAGTTGCAGTCTCTCTCTTCTGTTCTCCCTGCAGAGAACACTCACGTCTCCGCAACCATCAATTGACTTGCTTCTGGCTCGGGAAGCCGCACCGCAGGTCAGTTTATGCTGCGGGCAGTTCACGCACAGTGGGCATGGGATTTCTAGAAATCCCATCCACTGTGCTAGTGCTGTACAACACAGCATTTTAGACGCTACTGAATTATGCTGCGTCCAAAACGCTGTGAACACTGATTATAAGCACGTGCCCTTAGTCCGCTGGGGGCCCTTGAACCACTATAGCCAAGCTATTCGCAGTCCTTCTCGCTGATCATAGCTATTCACTTTCCTTTGGCTCAGACTACTATGACCACTTCTTTCATCCATACCTTATCTCTCCAGAATATAATACACAGGCATTTTTGGCTTTTCGCTTTTTCATTACTTTCCTAATATTCCTCCATCTCTACAAAATACTATATAATGCTGTAAGCAGTGCCCTAGACAGTAATAATGACCTCTCTGAGACCTGCACAGTAATAGTACCATCTTTTTGTACCCCACACAGTAAAAGGGATTCATATTTCTGAAAGCTTTGTAAGGAAGTGAACATCAATTTTAATCCCAACAGTACTGTAGGTTTATTCTAGGGGTATTCCTGTAATAGCAGGTAATGGGTCTGACCTCTGAAAGCATCACCAATCCAGAGAATGAAAGATCTGCTGCATTGCTCCACAGATTATCCCCACGTGGTTGAGGTCTTGGCCACCTAGCTCTCCAGGGTGGCCAATAACACCCACGTACAGAGGAAAACTTTGAAAGTGATTTATTTTCATTCTCAGAATTGTTGGAGGTTCCAGAGGTTAGTGGGTAAAATGCCACTACGTACCTAGGTGGGAACACTTCTTAAGTACTTATTAATGGGCTTGGGTGTTCCTTCTTGTCCTTACAATATACTTTAATTGCTACATATCTACATATATGGAGATATAAATATATATATATATATATATATATATATATATATATATATATATATATATATATATATATATACAGTACAGACCAAAGGTTTGGACACACCTTCTCATTCAAAGAGTTTTCTTTATTTTCATGACTCTGAAAATTGTAGATTCACATTGAAGGCATCAAAACTATGACTTAACACATGTGGAATTAAATACTTAACAAAAAAGTGTGAAACAACTGAAAATATGTCTTATATTCTAGGTTCTTCAAAGTAGCCACCTTTTGCTTTGATTACTGCTTTGCACACTCTTGGCATTCTCTTGATGAGCTTCAAGAGGTAGTCACCAGAAATGATTTTCACTTCACAGGTGTGCCCTTTCAGGTTTAATAAGTGGGATTTCTTGCCATATAGATGGGGTTAAGACCATCAGTTGTGTTGTTCAGACGTCTG
The DNA here is from genome assembly GCF_048569485.1 of Anomaloglossus baeobatrachus. Lineage (NCBI taxonomy): Eukaryota > Metazoa > Chordata > Amphibia > Anura > Aromobatidae > Anomaloglossus > Anomaloglossus baeobatrachus. Next base: position 63,635,748 of record NC_134354.1, read on the forward strand.
GTGGATACACAGCTGATAGTCCTACTGAATAGACTGTAAGAATTTATATTATGGCAAGAAAAAAGCAGCTAAGTAAAGAAAAACAAGTGGCCATCATTACTTTAAGAAATGAAGGTCAGTCAGTCCGAAAAATTGGGAAAACTTTGAAAGTGTCCCCATGTGCAGTGGCAAAAACCATCAAACGCTACAAAGAAACTGGCTCACATGAGGACTGCCCCAGGAAAGGAAGACCAAGAGTCACCTCGATTGAGTTCAGGTCTGGTGACTGTGGAGGCCAGGTCATCTGGTGTAGCATCCCATCACTCTCCTTCTTAGTCAATTAGCCCTTACACAGCCTGGAGGTGTGTTTGGGGTCATTGTCCTGTTGAAAAATAAATGATGGTCCAACTAAATGCAAACCGGATGGAATAGCATGCCGTTGCAAGATGCTGTGGTAGCCATGCTGGTTCAGTATGCCTTCAATTTTGAATAAATCCCCAACAGTGTCAGAAGCAAAGCACCCCCACACCTCACACCTCCTCCTCCTTGCTTCACGGTGGGAACCAGGCATGTAGAGTCCATCCGTTCACCTTTTCTGCATCGTACAAAGACACAGTGGTTGGATCCAAAGATCTTAAATATGGACTCATCAGACCAAAGCACAGATTTCCACTGGTCTCATGTCCATTCTTTGTGTTCTTTAGCCAAAACAAGTATCTTCTGATTGTTTTAAAAGAAATTAACTCTGAAATCAGAGCCTCTGTTGTTTTATTATATGGTCTATATTAATCATGTAACAGTTTTTTTTAACAGCCCCCATAGCCTCAGCCCCCTGATGAAGCCAGTCATGGTGAAACATGCCGTGGAGGCTATTAGCTGTTAGGTAGTTTTTAATAGGCAGTGTAGGCAATAGCCAGCCATATTATGTTAGGAATTTATCCAGAGCAGTGTCGGTCTGCGGCTGCACTCCTCTAATACGGAATTGGGCTCTCACCTGCCAATTTTAATCCTTGTACATTGTCCAAATTTAATAAAGTTTATTTGATTAGGTCTTAGTTAAAGTACCTCTTATTGCCCTTCGGGCAAATAGTGTTTGTATAATTACCCCTATGCTGACCATTGATCTGGTCTCTAATCTGAGCCGCTGTTAACCTGCGATTTCTGAGGCTGGTGACTTGGATAAACTTATCCTCCGCGGCAGAGGTGACTCTTGGTCTTCCTTTCCTGGGGTGGTCCTCATGTGAGCCAGTTTCTTTGTAGTGTTTGATGGTTTTTGTCATTGCACTTGGTGACACTTTCAAAGTTTTCCCAATTTTTCAAACTATTTGACCTTCATTTCTTAAAGTAATGATGGCCAATCGTTTTGCTTTACTTAGAATTTGTATTATGGCAAAAAAAAAGCAGCTAACAGTCTATTCAGTAGGACTATCAGCTGTGTATCCACCAGACTTCTGCACAACACAACTGATGGTCCCAACCACATTTATAAGGCAAGAAATCTCACTTATTAAACCTGACAGGGCACACCTGTGAAGTGAAAACAGTTTCCAGTGACTACCTCTTGAAGCTCATGAAGAGAATGCCAAGAGTGTGCAAAGCAGTAATCAAAGCAAAAGGTGGCTACTTTGAAGAACCTAGAATATAAGACATATTTTCAGTTTCACACTTTTTTGTTAAGTATTTCATTCCACATGTGTTAATTCACAGTTTTCATTATGTCAATGTGATTTGACTACAATATTGACTACAATTTTCAGAGTCATGAAATTAAAGAAAACTCTTTGAATGAGGTGTGTCCAAATTTTTGGTCTGTACTGTGTATATATATATATACAGTTAGGTCCAGAAATATTTGGACAGTGACACAAGTTTTGTTATTTTAGCTGTTTACAAAAACATGTTCAGAAATACAATTATATATATAATATGGGCTGAAAGGGCACACTCCCAGCTGCAATATGAGAGTTTTCACATCCAAATCGGATAAAGGGTTTAGGAATCATAGCTCTGTAATGCATAGCCTCCTCTTTTTAAAAGGACCAAAAGTAATTGGACAAGGGACTCTAAGGGCTGCAATTAACTCTGAAGGCATCTCCCTCGTTAACCTGTAATCAATGAAGTAGTTAAAAGGTCTGGGGTTGATTACAGGTGTGTGGTTTTGCATTTGGAAGCTGTTGCTGTGACCAAACAACATGCGGTCTAAGGAACTCTCATTTGAGGTGAAGCAGAACATCCTGAGGCTGAAAAAAAAGAAAAAATCCATCAGAGAGATAGCAGACATGCTTGGAGTAGCAAAATCAACAGTCGGGTACATTCTGAGAAAAAAGGAATTGACTGGCGAGCTTGGGAACTCAAAAAGGCCTGGGCGTCCACGGATGACAACAGTGGTGGATGATCGCCGCATACTTTCTTTGGTGAAGAAGAACCCATTCCCAACATCAACTGAAGTCCAGAACACTCTCAGTGAAGTAGGTGTATCTGTCTATAAGTCAACAGTAAAGAGAAGACTCCATGAAAGTAAATACAAAGGGTTCACATCTAGATGCAAACCATTCATCAATTCCAAAAATAGACAGGCCAGAGTTAAATTTGCTGAAAAACACCTCATGAAGCCAGCTCAGTTCTGGAAAAGTATTCTATGGACAGATGAGACAAAGATCAACCTGTACCAGAATGATGGGAAGAAAAAAGTTTGGAGAAGAAAGGGAACGGCACATGATCCAAGGCACACCACATCCTCTGTAAAACATGGTGGAGGCAACGTGATGGCATGGGCATGCATGGCTTTCAATGGCACTGGGTCACTTGTGTTTATTGATGACATAACAGCAGACAAGAGTAGCCGGATGAATTCTGAAGTGTACCGGGATATACTTTCAGCCCAGATTCAGCCAAATGCTGCAAAGTTGATCGGACGGCGCTTCATAGTACAGATGGACAATGACACCAAGCATACAGCCAAAGCTACCCAGGAGTTCATGAGTGCAAAAAAGTGGAACATTCTGCAATGGCCAAGTCAATCACCAGATCTTAACCCAATTGAGCATGCATTTCACTTGCTCAAATCCAGACTTAAGACGGAAAGACCCACAAACAAGCAAGACCTGAAAGCTGCGGCTGTAAAGGCCTGGCAAAGCATTAAGAAGGAGGAAACCCAGCGTTTGGTGATGTCCATGGGTTCCAGACTTAAGGCAGTGATTGCCTCCAAAGGATTCGCAACAAAATATTGAAAATAAAAATATTTTGTTTGGGTTTGGTTTATTTGTCCAATTACTTTTGACCTCCTAAAATGTGGCGTGTTTGTAAAGAAATGTGTACAATTCCTACAATTTCTATCAGATATTTTTGTTCAAACCTTCAAATTAAACGTTACAATCTGCACTTGAATTCTGTTGTAGAGATTTCATTTCAAATCCAATGTGGTGGCATGCAGAGCCCAACTCGCGAAAATTGTGTCACTGTCCAAATATTTCTGGACCTAACTGTATATATATATATATATATATATATATATGCACACACAGTATATATATATATATATATATATATATATATATATATATATATATATATATATATATATATATATATATATATATATGCTGTGTATGTATTCTGTGTATATCTAATTTTATTTTCATTGGAATAGGGAATTGCTAGTTATGAGTTGATCAGATATACTCATGTAGGTTCACCAAGGGTGAATGTATTAAGTCCTACAGGGTTGTGCTTTTGCGGCCCCTCATTCTCCCGCTGACTCGCTATATTACAATGAGTGCAGTGTTTTTTTAAGTCAGTACAATAGTATCTTAGTTTTGCACTGCCATGACCTATCCACACACCATCACAACGCATGAAATATTGCTGGTATCACTGGGTTCCAGACAAATAAATGAAACCTTACAATACGCAGAAAACCATTAAGTTAACATTTCCAAAAACTGGATTTCATTTCTTGCTACACACATTTGTTTCAAGACAATACAAGCATCCATTCCAAAATACACCATTTTATTGTTCTACCAAAGATAACACTAAAACCCATGTGAAAAGGCTTAAACCAAAACCACAACGTAAAATTGAACATTTGTGTTCTGCAGAAGTCTGGAGAGAATTCAGCGGTAAAGCTCTTATAGCCAACCTAAAGAAAATTAAGTCCAAAGAATGCTCACCCACTTGGGACAATGAACTTTAACAGCCTCCCCCAGCCAAAGTCTGAAACAAAAGGGATAAAATGGGGATAGGAACAAAGGCTGAGTGTGGGCGGCCCGTAAACTCATATGAACTCCTGTGTCTATTCTTCACAATTCCCAAATGTATTATCACGGTTAGTTTTTAAGTAATTAGAGAATGGAAAATATTTTAGAAGTGTTACAATGTTCAACACCCCAAACGTGTGCAAACTACGAGCTTCGAAAGCATTCACAAACGCTGCACATATTAAGATATGGGACATGGAAGTCAACTGTCTATCAAGATTCTGGACTTCTGTTCTGGACACCAGACCTAGATATTTATACCTCTAGACCCTTCCTCGTGATGGTACAAATGGTTGGAAGGAATTGTCATGCAGAGTTCGGTTCCACACTCACAGGGTGCCATTACGGTGTCGGACTATGTTCACATTGTAGCATTTAACAAGCAACCTGAGGTCTCCTAGTTGCTCAGCCTCAGCCGGGCGTCGGCTGATTCACTTCCATTGCTCCCCAGCCCTGCAGGAAGTAATTCTTGTGGATTTGTGGAAGTTTCATTGTTGTGCATTTACTTCCTTCCTTTTTCCTTTATTCCACTGTACACATATTGTCTCTCCTTTGTGTTTGAGTGCAGTGTGTACAAGTTTTCGTTCTCCCTTGTCCGTGTCATTTCTGTAAGGTTTTGTTATTGTGTTTCTGGCCCGCCCTAAGGGTGGGGGAGAGGGGTAGTAAGATCAGGGCTCGGACAGGAGTCAGGGTCATGCTGGAGGCTCAGACCTTGCTACCATTGAACATACCTCTGAGACAAAGGACAGCGCAGTGTCTCAAGATTGAAGGCCTGCTTAGGAGCCCCTGTTCTGTCATTTCTTACCACGTGATACAAATCATTACTAGAGATGAAAGCGAGAAAGATTATATTTCTGCCATAGCATAGCAATGATACCCAGATCACCTAATGTTACTTTGAATAGCGGGTATTCATAAAGGAAAGTCACTTAAATAGGTTTTCAAGGACTTTAATACTGATTAAAGGGTGCTTTACACGCTGCAACATCGCTAGCTATAGCTAGCGATCTCGTGTGCAATAGCACCCGGCCCCATCGCTCGTGCAATATTTGGTGATCACTGCCGTATCGAACATTATCACTATGGCAGCGTCACACGCACATACCTTTACAGTGACGTCGCTGTGACCGCTGAACAATCCCTCCTTCAAGAGGGATGTGCATTCAGCGTCATAGCAACGTCACTAAACGGCCGGCCAATAGCAGAGGAGGGGCGGAGATGAGCGGCTGGAACATGCCACCCACCTCCTTCCTTCCTCTTTCCGGTGGACGCAGGTAAGGAGATGTTCGTCGTTCCTGCGGTGTCATACATAGCGATATGTGCTGCCGCAGGAACGATGAACAACATCGTACCTGCAGCAGCAACGATATTATGAAAAGGAGCGACGTGTCAATGATCAGTGATTTTTGACGCTTTTGAGATCGTTGATCGTCGCTCCTTGGTGTCACACGCTGCCATGTCGCTAACAGCGCCGGATGTGCATCTCTAACGATGTGACCCTGACGATATATCGTTAGCGATGTCGCAGCATGTAAAGCATTCTTAAGGCTATGTTCACAAATCCAGTAATCATCCACTAGAATGGATCCTGCAGAAATCTATTAGGAAAAAAGTTATGCAAGCACATCTTTTTTTTGTCTGCTGTTAAATAACTGATGTCTGCCGGAGCTGTTTTTTTTTTGTTTTTTTAACATGGGAGTCTATGGAGAACGAATCCATTCTTCTTGCATTTGTAATTGATCCTTTTCTTTTTCTTACAGGATCTGTTTCAAATGGAAGGTAATTATCACTACTAGTGATGAGCGAGTATGCTTGTTACTACTCGGTACTCGCACGAGTATCACTGTACTCGGGCTACTCGGCGGGGACCGAGTAATCTCGCGATACTCGTGCTGTACTCGTGGTCTTCATCCCTGCATGTTGGCGCTCTTTTGAGAGCCAGCCCTCATGCAGGGATTGGCTGGCAGACCACTGCAATGCCACAGCCCTGTTAGTTGTGGAATTGCAGTGATTGGCCGGCCTGCACAGCGTGACCGAGCCTTTATACCGGAGGGCGCGCTGTGCTCTGCACACAGCCATCCAGACAGTGAGTGCAGGGAGAGTGTTGCTGCTTCAGGGAAAGGTTTGCGGCCCTTTATAGCTATTTCCGTATCAGGCCTGCAAACAGTGTGACCAGAAGTCCTTCTCAGGACTATTATAGTTGTATACAGGCAGGCAGGGTATAGCCAGGTCGGAGTACAGTAGCAGAGTCCTTCTCAGGACTATTGTTGCTGTATACAGGCAGGGTATAGCCAGGTCGGAATACAGGCTAGTGACCAGAAGAGTCCTTGTCAGGACTAATGTAGCAGTATACAGGCAGGCAGGCAGGCAGGGTATATAGCCATTCCTAGTGGTGACCGTATACCAGCCTTCATCATATCTGGGGCTGGTGTACACAGTCTAAAACAGTCCAGATAGTGTCAGACTTCTCAGTAATTGTCGCTCCTAAAACCCTGTTAGGTTCTTATTGCGTCCGTGCTTGCATTTAAAAACCGCACGTGTGTGCCTGTCGGTGGCAGCGTACAGGTGCACGATTTGCACAAACTATTATATAATGCACAAGTCTAGTGTATAATACACGTCAGTCAGCAGTGTCTGATAGTGTCAGACTTCTCAGTAATTGTCGCTCCTAAAAACCTGTTAGGTTCTTAGTGCGTCCGTGCTTGCATTTAAAAACCGCACGTGTGTGCCTGTCGGTGGCAGCGTACAGGTGCACGATTTGCACAAACTTGGATATAACGCACAAGTCTAGTGAATACACATCAGCACAGCATTGCAAAATGCGCAAGGGCGTTGGCAAGGAACAAGGAAGTGGACGTGATGGTGGTGCAGGCAGAGGCCGAGGTCGTGGGCAAGCTCTAATTTCGCTACAACAAAGGGCCACATCTAGTCGCTCGCACGTCCTGTCCCAAATTCTTGGGGACCGCAGCAGTACACCGCTCTTGAACCAAGACCAGTGTCAACAGGTTGTTAGTTGGATAGCGGATAATGCTTCCAGTCAGATTGGCACCACCACAAACACTCTGTCTTCCACACGGTCAAGTGTCAGTAGCCGTGATACTGCACCGCACATTTCAGAACCTGATCCTCCTTCCTAGCACAAGCCTGAGTACACGTCCTCGGACATTACTGATCCCACACTTGGACACTCGGAAGAGCTGTTCACGTTTCCATTCGCACATTCTGGCCTCTCGCCAGCTCATGTTGAAGTGGGTCATGAGGAGATCGTATGTACAGATGCCCAAATATTTGAGCAGCCACGTTCTCACGAAGTTGGCAACGTGTCTCAACAAGGGGTGGACGATGACGAGACACAATTGTCAGGAAGTCAGGAGGAGGAGCAGGGTGCGGAAGAGGAAGACGACGTGGTGGATGATCCAGTAACTGACCCAACCTGGCAGGAGGATATGCAGAGCGAGGACAGCAGTGCACAGGGGGAGGGAGGCGTAGCATCCCAACAGGCAGTAAGAAGCAGGGTGGTGGCTCCAGGCAGAAGTCAGGCAACCGTTCCCCGGAACAACAACACGACACAAGGTGCCTGTACAAATGTTAGGTCTTCCCGAGTCTGGCAGCTTTTTAAGTTGGCTCCAGATGATCCTAAAAAGGCCATTTGCAACACCTGCCGTGCCAGCATCAGCAGGGGTACCAAAACTAGCAGCCTGACTACCACCAGCATGATCAGGCACATGTCAGCCAAGCACCCGACTTTGTGGGAAGTACAACAGAGTCGAGGAGCAGTGCTTGCTGATGTCACTGCTACGTCTTCGCTTGTTGTGCATGCGAGCCAATCCCCTGTCCATGCTGCCTGCAAACAAGCCTCCTCCGGTCCTGCACCTGCAGTTGCCTACGCAGAAATAACACCATCATCAAGCACGTCCTTGTCCCAGCGCAGCGTTCAGTTATCCATTTAGCAAACCTTTGAACGCAGGCGCAAATACACTGCCAACGCCCCACATGCCACAGTTCTAAATGCTAACATTTCGCGACTGCTTGCGCTGGAAATGTTGCCTTTTAGGCTGGTGGAGACAGAAGCATTCCGCGACCTGATGGCGGCAGCTGTCCCACGTTACTCGGTCCCCAGCCGCCACTATTTCTCCTGGTGTGCCGTCCCCGCGTTGCATAACTACGTGTCACAAAATATCACACGTGCCCTGAACAACGCTGTTTCACCCAAAGTCCACCTAACCACAGACACGTGGACAAGTGCTTGTGGGCAAGGCCGCTACATCTCGTTGACGGCACACTGGGTTAATATTGTGGAAGCTGGGACCCAGTCTGAGCGAGGGACGGAACACGTCCTTCCCACACCAAGGTTTGCAGGCCCTACCTCAGTCAGGGTTTCACCCACACTCTACAGCTCCGGAATGTCATGCTCTTCAGCCTCCTCCTCCTCCTGCGCATCCTCATCCACTTTACCCTCCACACCAGTCCCAAGCTGGAAGCACTGCAGCACTGCCTCGGCGAAGTGGCAACAGGCTGTGCTGAAGCTAATCTGCATAGGTGACTGTCACAAACCACCGGGGGGGTCACTCAGAAATCCCCCGCGCTGGCTACCAGTACGTCACAATCGGGGGGTAACAAGTGGGGGTCACCCCTACTTTATACCTCCCGACCGACAGACAGAGCACGTGACGCGCTCTCTAGCGCCCCTCTTATAGTCAGGCCAATTATGGAATTGCCCGACAATAAGCAAGGAGGCCGCTATACTACTTATGCCGATTATTAAAGGGCCCCCGGCGAGAGAAGGGTATATATTCCCCCGACCTCCGCGGGCGGAATATATAAACTCTCCCCGAATCTCACTGGCCTCCCCACAATAATCCTTGGCACAACTCGCTGCCACCAACCGATTTACGGTAACTATTAGCCGAACACACAGACGTGGGATTCAAGATCGAGATAACAGAACAGCCCAAGATTAATTATATAATTTAATCAGCCTAAAGCACACTAGAACTACAATATATACAATAGGGAATCTACAGAATATACATATGTCAGAGTACAGTTACAGATAAAGCATGGGTTACAAACAGGTATACAATTACATCAGTTACCTTGTGTGTCTGGCCACAGGGGGGCGCTGTAGACCAGGTTTCTAGGATTCTTCCCACAGATGTTTCCCAACCAGGCCCCCGAGCAGAAGAACACTGGAAAATGGCCGAAGTAGGGTTATCAACCTGGGCAGATCCAGGTCCCCTCCTACCTTAGTGACCTCACAGGGAAGCACTGCCACTCCCCCTGCATGGATCAGAATTATCCAGCAAAGGGGATATTGGCCATAACTTTGCCTGGGAGCGTCGTAGGCAGACGCCAATGCTCTCATTGTGACAGTTATGAATTTAGCTACAGAACGAGGGGACTCATGACCTGTCTACGAGTTCCCATATGGCTGATATCACGCCTGGGGTATTTCCCAAGCTCCCCCTTCCATAAAAAAGGTGTGCCAGCATCGTCCGCCTGCGCAAACACCATTTTTATGGTTGCCATATTTATCGGAGATATGGCTTGCGAGATATGAACCATTTTTTACTGGAGTCGTTCTGTCTGGCTACTTCCAAGCCTTGCTAATGAGATACAACTCTTGTTACAGGGTGACGGCAGGGAGTCATCCTGGGTCCATTGTCCTCACATCATCTCATCTCCATATCAGAGGAGATGGCTGTTGGAGGTGTAAGTGGGATGTGACACCTTCACAGATGCTGGACATTTGAGCACAAGAAGGGAGGGGGCACTGCCAGGGAGTGATGAGAGCAATTATGACTTCTAGTCATAATTCCTCTTCATATCCCAGGATTTACCTCACACCTCCCCCCTTTTGAGGGCGCTAGGGGGCAGCACACTCCGGTGTTCCCCCGTGCGCCCGTCCGCGACCTCTCCTTGTCGGGACAGCCCGTCTGCGTTACCGTGGTCACGGCCCCTTTTGTGGCGAATGGTGAAGTCGTATTGCTGGAGCGCAAGGCTCCATCGCAACAATCGCCCATTCGTCCCAGAGACGGTGTGCAACCAGCTGAGGGGATTGTGGTCCGTCTCCACGATGAAGTGGCGCCCGTATAGATAGGGTTGCAGACGCTGCAGGGCCCACACTATGGCCAGGCACTCCTTCTCCATTGTAGAATAGGCCACTTCCCTTGGTAACAGCTTCCTGCTCAGGTACAAGACTGGGTGCTCTTGGCTCGCAGAGTCCACCTGGCTGAGCACCGCACCGAGGCCGAAGTCACTGGCGTCGGTCTGTACTACAAACGGCCGCGTGAAGTCGGCTGCCTGTAGCACGGGCGGGCTGGACAGGGCGTCCTTTAGGGCCCGGAAGGCTGTCTCGCAGTCCATTGTCCAATCGACTGCAGAGGGCAGCTTCTTCTTGGTGAGGTCCGTCAAGGGCTTTGCCAGGCTACTATAGCATGGAACAAACCTCCTATAGTACCCAGCGGTCCCCAAGAAGGACATCACCTGCTTCTTGGTCCTGGGGGTGGGCCAGGATGCGATGGCCTCCACTTTCTCAGGCTCGGGCTTCAGCGTTCCCCCACCTACCCGGTGACCGAGGTACTGGACCTCGCTCATGGCCAGCTGACACTTTCCCGGCTTGATGGTCAAACCTGCCCGGTGGATCCGCCTGAGCACCTGTGCTAGATGCTCTAGGTGGTCCTCCCAGGTGGGACTGAAGACGGCAATGTCATCTAGGTACGCGGCCGCGTACCCTTCAAGTCCCTTGAGCAGGGTGTTGACCATCCGCTGGAAAGTGGCAGGGGCATTCCTCATCCCGAATGGCATCACCGTGGACTCGTACAGTCCAAATGGGGTAATAAAGGCAGAGCGTTCCCTGGCCTTGCGAGTCAGGGGGATCTGCCAATATCCCCGGCTCAGATCCATGATGGTCAGGTACTGAGCCCCGGCCAACTGATCGAGCAGGTCATCGATGCGTGGCATTGGGTACGCATCGGCGACCGTGACAGCATTGAGCCCCCTGTAGTCCACGCAGAACCGAGTGGTTCGGTCCTTCTTAGGGACGAGGACTACAGGCGAGGCCCAAGCGCTGTTGGATGCCTGGATCACCCCCAGCTCCAGCATCTCGTCAATCTCCTGGCGCATGTGTTGCTGCACCTCCAGGGAGACCCGATATGCTGAACGCCGGATCGGGGGATGATCCCCAGTGTCCACGTGATGGACAGCCAAGTCAGTCCTTCCGGGCTGGTTGGTAAACAACCCCCGGAAGGGGTGTAGGGTGGCCCACAGCTGGGACCGTTGGTCCTCCAAGAGCTGGTGGCCAACCTCCACATCCTCAATGGATCCGCCTGCCCTAACCTGGGCTAGCATATCCAAGAGGGTTTCCGCTTCTCCCTCCTCGGGCAGGTTGCACACGGGGAGCGCACATGCCTCCCGCTCATGATGTGCCTTCATCATGTTCACATGGAAGGGCTTCCGCCTTCCACGGGCAGGGTCCAGGGTGACCAGGTACGTCACAGGGTTGAGCTGCTGGTACACGAGGTATGGGCCTTCCCAGGCTGCCTGAAGCTTGTCCTGTGGTACGGGGACCAGTACCCACACCTTTTGACCCACTTGGTAGGTCCTCTCACAAGCGTTCTGGTCGTACCAACGCTTCTGATCGGCCTGGGCTTGAGCCATATTGTCGTGTACCAGTTGCGTCAAGGCCTGCATTTTGTCCCGGAAGCGCATGACATACTCGATGACCGACACTCCAGGGGTGGCCAAATCCCCTTCCCAAGCCTCTTTCACCAGAGCCAGGGGGCCCCGCACACGTCGCCCGTACAGGAGCTCAAACGGTGAGAATCCTGTTGAGGCCTGTGGAACCTCCCGGTAAGCAAATAACAGGTGTGGGAGATACCGCTCCCAGTCACGCCCATGGGAGTCGACCAACATCTTAAGCATCTGCTTTAAGGTGCCATTGAACCGCTCGCACAGGCCATTAGTCTGTGGATGGTACGGGCTGGCCACCAGATGTCGCACCTGGACTTGCTTACAGAGGGCCTCCATCAGCTGGGACATGAATTGGGTCCCCCGGTCAGTGAGCATTTCCTGGGGAAAACCCACTCGGGAGAAAATCTCCAGCAATGCGGTGGCCACCTTGTCAGCCCGAATGGACGACAAGGCCACTGCTTCTGGGTACCGGGTGGCATAGTCCACTACCGTCAGTATGAAGCGTTTCCCGGAGCTGCTGGGGATGGCCAGCGGGCCGACCAGATCCACAGCCATCCTCCTGAAAGGCTCATCGATGATTGGCAGAGATACTAGTGGGGCTTTGGGGTGTGGCCCCGCCTTCCCCACTCTCTGACAGGTTTCACACGAACGGCAGTAGGCAGCCACATCGGCCCCCATTTTTGGCCAGTAGAAATGCTGGTTTAACCTGGCCTTGGTCTTAGCGATCCCTAGGTGTCCGGCCATCGGAATCTCATGTGCGATCCGCAACAACTCCGTCCGGAACGGATAGGGTACCACCAACTGTCGGTCCCTGGGCCACGCCTCCGGTGAACCCTGCTGGACCGTGGCCCGGTACAGCCGTCCTTGGTCCCAGACCACTCGCTCCGGGTCCGAGTCCGAGGGAGGCTGTGCCGCCTGCTCCTTTAGAGCTTTCAGGCTGTCGTCAGCTTCTAACGCTGCCTGAAACCCCTGACTAGATGTGGCCAGAATCGACGAGACTGTCACATCTTCGGTCAGTACCCCGGGACCTGTGTCCTGGCCTCCACCTGACTCGGCTGCCACTTGGTCAGAAGGGGAAGAGCTATCGGACCTCCGGGAGGCCCCTTGGCTTCCAGCACTCCCACTACGGGTGACAGCGGCCACAGCCGCTGCGACCGTGGGTCGTGCCTGCTCCTCCTCCGTTCCTGACCAAGTCGCCGGTTCAGGCAGACCTACCTGGCTTCCTGACACCCCGGTTGTGGGGGAACCCTGCACCGAGATCTTACCTGGGAGCACTTCCGCTCCTGGACCGGCCCCAATCTCACCTGCCTGTTCCCCCCCTGCAGCAACAGAACCCCGCTGTGAAATCTCTGGGGACCCCACATTTGCTGTGGTAGCCCCCACCCCACACACTGGTCCTCCCCCTGCAGCACCCTGCTCTCTGCTTATCCCTGCAGAGGGCAGCAGATCCCAGCTCACAGGCTGGTTACTTGTAGAGGCATTGTCACACCTTTCTCTGACCCCCTCCCCTGTCACAGCTGCAGCTGCGTGTGTGTCTATGGTGTCTGTGCAAGCAGAAATATCAGAGTTCACTCCCTCCTCCCTTACATCATTCATAGATAACACATTAACATTGTCCGGAGGCACGTCAGCACTGGCTGAAGGTTCAGCCTTTGGGGCGGGGCCAAACTGGGAGGTTATTTGCCCCAAATCTGTCCCAAGTAGCACGTTTGCAGGGATCCGATCAGTTACCCCCACCTCCCTCACCCCTCGCCCTGCGCCCCAGTCCACATAAATGTCAGCAACAGGCAGCGCCGGGTCAATGCCTCCAATCCCGGAGACAGCGAGGGTTTTTCCAGGGATCAAGTCTTGGGGGGACACCATCTCAGGCCGCACCAGAGTCACCTCCGAGGCGCTGTCTCGCAGTCCTATGGTCACAGACTGGCCGACGGTGACAGGTTGGAAGCTGTCCAGGGACCTACCACCACCCCCACCCACACAATACACCTTGGGCGGCCCTTGGGACGGGGACGGAGCCGGGGCCTTGGGACGCTGAGGGCACATGGCCTTGAAGTGTCCAGGTAGGTTGCACTGGTGGCACCGTCTTGGCTCTGCCACGGGCCTGGAGAGGGGAGTTGAGGGGGACACCCCCTGCAGTCTAGGGGCAGGTGGGGCAGTCGCAGAGTTCATCTTACCCCCTCTCCAGGTGCTGCTGGTGGCTGCTCTCCTGGCTTCAGGAGCCCGATTGTTGGTGTAGTCATCTGCCAGGGCAGCTGTCGCCGTGGATCCCTTTGGCTTCTGGTCTCGGATGAACTGGCGGAGATCCTCAGGGCAGTTCCACAAGAGTTGCTCCGTGATGAACAAGTCCAGGATCTCCGGTCCGGTGGAAAGCTGCAGGCCTTGGGTCCAGTGGTCGGCAGCTCGGGCAAGTGCCCGCCGGTGGTCAGCCCAGGAGTCCTTTGGTCCCTTCTGCAGCGTCCGGAACTTCTTGCGGTAGGACTCCGGGGTGAGGTTGTACTGTTGGATCAGGGCCCGCTTGATGGTGTCGTAGCCCTGATCCGCCTCAGCAGGCAAGTCCCCAAGGATATCCAGGGCCTTACCCCTTAAACGGGGGGTCAGGTATTTGGCCCACTGGTCCTTGTTCAGATGATGCTGCAAGCAAGTCCGTTCAAAAGCAGTCAAGAAAGAGTCCAAGTCTCCATCCTTCTCCAGCACTGGGAAGTCCTCAACACGGACCTTTGGAAGTTTGGTGTCTGGAAGGTCACGGGTGGCTGATGAGGGCCGGAGCTGAGCTAGCTGCAGCTGGTAGTTACGCTCTGCCTGGCGCTCTTCACGCGCTGCTTGCCGCTCACGCTCGGCCATGAGTTCCTTGTAGCCCTCCCGGTCTCCAGCCTGGCGTAGGGCCATAGCCATTTGAAGAAGGCTATCCGAGCCTCCCAGGCTCGGTGGGATGGCACGTGGTGATCTGCGGCCCGCTGCGGAGCCTGGTGATTCACTGTCCATGGCAGAGCGGAGGGCTGGCATCTGGCTCGTTGAGGACCCTTGGGCGAGCTGCTCCTCATCTTGTCCAGCAGTGCCCGGTTGTGCAATGTCCTCTGCAGAGCTGTTTTCTGGCGTCGAGCTCCTGGAGGGCTCGTGGACAACCTCCTCATCGTCTCTGGCCTGAGCATCGGCCATTCCTTTGGCTTTGCTCCTGGTGCTATCAGCCATTGTTGCAGACTTTGGTCACTGACACAGAACTGACACCTGATGCCTCCACACACCTTACAGTATCTGCACTCTGACACTCTAGTGTTGAGCTAGTCTGAAGACCCCAGCAGCCACAGCTGCTGCAGGCAGTCTTTAGTGTCTGGGAGTATGGGTCTCACACTCACACACACTATTATCTCGATCCCACCGCTTGCCACCAATATGTCACAAACCACCGGGGGGGTCACTCAGAAATCCCCCGCGCTGGCTACCAGTACGTCACAATCGGGGGGTAACAAGTGGGGGTCACCCCTACTTTATACCTCCCGACCGACAGACAGAGCACGTGACGCGCTCTCTAGCGCCCCTCTTATAGTCAGGCCAATTATGGAATTGCCCGACAATAAGCAAGGAGGCCGCTATACTACTTATGCCGATTATTGAAGGGCCCCCGGCGAGAGAAGGGTATATATTCCCCCGACCTCCGCGGGCGGAATATATAAACTCTCCCCGAATCTCACTGGCCTCCCCACAATAATCCTTGGCACAACTCGCTGCCACCAACCGATTTACGGTAACTATTAGCCGAACACACAGACGTGGGATTCAAGATCGAGATAACAGAACAGCCCAAGATTAATTATATAATTTAATCAGCCTAAAGCACACTAGAACTACAATATATACAATAGGGAATCTACAGAATATACATATGTCAGAGTACAGTTACAGATAAAGCATGGGTTACAAACAGGTATACAATTACATCAGTTACCTTGTGTGTCTGGCCACAGGGGGGCGCTGTAGACCAGGTTTCTAGGATTCTTCCCACAGATGTTTCCCAACCAGGCCCCCGAGCAGAAGAACACTGGAAAATGGCCGAAGTAGGGTTATCAACCTGGGCAGATCCAGGTCCCCTCCTACCTTAGTGACCTCACAGGGAAGCACTGCCACTCCCCCTGCATGGATCAGAATTATCCAGCAAAGGGGATATTGGCCATAACTTTGCCTGGGAGCGTCGTAGGCAGACACCAATGCTCTCATTGTGACAGTTATGAATTTAGCTACAGAACGAGGGGACTCATGACCTGTCTACGAGTTCCCATATGGCTGATATCACGCCTGGGGTATTTCCCAAGCTCCCCCTTCCATAAAAAAGGTGTGCCAGCATCGTCCGCCTGCGCAAACACCATTTTTATGGTTGCCATATTTATCGGAGATATGGCTTGCGAGATATGAACCATTTTTTACTGGAGTCGTTCTGTCTGGCTACTTCCAAGCCTTGCTAATGAGATACAACTCTTGTTACAGGGTGACGGCAGGGAGTCATCCTGGGTCCATTGTCCTCACATCATCTCATCTCCATATCAGAGGAGATGGCTGTTGGAGGTGTAAGTGGGATGTGACACCTTCACAGATGCTGGACATTTGAGCACAAGAAGGGAGGGGGCACTGCCAGGGAGTGATGAGAGCAATTATGACTTCTAGTCATAATTCCTCTTCATATCCCAGGATTTACCTCACAGTGACAAACCCCACAATGCAGAAGAGGTGTGGACAGCTCTGAAACAGCAGGCAGATCACTGGCTCACACCTCTGAACCTAAAGCCAGGAAAGGTCGTGTGTGACAATGGCCGGAACCTGGTGGCGGCTTTGAGGCGAGGCCAGCTGACACATGTTCCATGCGTGGCCCATGTGCTCAACCTCGTGGTTCAGCGGTTTCTAAAGTCATACCCAGAGCTGTCTGATCTGCTGGTAAAAGTTCGCCGCCTGTCTGCACATTTTGGAAAGTCACCTACTGCTTCAGCCGGCCTTGCCGGCTTTCAGCGCCGTTTGCATCTTCCGGCTCACAGACTGGTGTGTGATGTCCCCACGCGTTGGAATTCAACTCTGCACATGTTGGTCAGGATATGTGAGCAGAAGAGGGCAGTTGTTGAGTACCTGCATCACCTAAGCCGTCAGGAAATGGTTCAAATTCCACACATAACACCTGAGGAGTGGAGATGGATGTCAGACCTATGTACCATCCTCCAAAACTTTGAGGACTCCACCAAGATGGTGAGTGGTGATGACGCCATTATTAGCGTCACCATACCGCTTCTCTGCCTTCTAAAACGGTCTCTGCTCAAAAACAAACATGATGCATTGCAGGCGGAGCGCGATGAGTTGCAGCAAGAAACAGTAGTGGGTGTGGGTGATAACACACAGCCCATCCTCGTCTCATCACAACGTGCAGTGGAGGACAATAACGAGGAGGAGGATGAAGACATGGAGCAACTCTCCGGCCAAATTGAGGATATGACATGCACACCAGTCATATCCTCGGTTCAGCGTGGCTGGCCAGAGGACAGGGTAGATGAGGAGGAGGAGGAGGAGGAGGAGGAGGAGGAGGACAGCATGTTCAGTCATCGTATTGGTCAGGATACTGAAGTCCTGGCTGTTAAGAGTCTGGCGCACATGGCTGACTTTATGGTAAGCTGCCTGTCTCGTGACCCTCGCGTTAAGAACATCTTGGCCGACAATCATTACTGGTTGGTAACACTGTTAGACCCACGCTACAAGGAGAACTTTATGTCTCTTATTCCCGAGGCGGAGAGGTCAACCAAAATGCAGCAGTTCCGGAAGGCCATAGTCACGGAAGTAGGCAAAGCATTCCCCTCACAAAACGCTAGCGGCATAGGTCAGGAATCAGTGGACAACCAAGGCGTACAGCCGAGAGAGGCACAAGTCCAATCCGCCAGAGGTAGGGGAACAGTCTTTAAGATGTGGGACAGTTTTCTCAGCCCCTCACGTACCACAGCCCCTGAGGTGCGGGGTAGTGCCACAAGAAATCCTAAGTTTTCCCAGATGCTCAAGGAGTACCTTGCAGATCGAACAACTGTACTCCGACATTCCTCTGTGCCTTACAATTATTGGGTATCCAAGGTGGACACGTGGCATGAATTGGCTCTCTACGCCTTGGAAGTCCTGGCCTGCCCTGCCGCTAGCGTTTTGTCAGAGCGTGTTTTTAGTGCCGCAGGTGGAATCATTACAGATAAACGCACCCGCCTGTCAACTGAAAATGCTGACAGGCTGACTCTGATCAAGATGAACAAGGGTTGGATTTGGCCAGACTTCACCACACCACCAGCAAATTAGAGCGGAATTTAAAGTTTGTAACGGGAATTTGCCATGTACCTCCACTCACCCATGGGTACACACTTCTGGACTTTGGATAATCGCTGGACTGCTCCTCCTTCTCCTCATGCGCCACCATGATGACCGTTACAATAGTTAGGCCGTTGTTTCAGGTATACCCCCAGTGGTAAATTTTTTCGCCGATTCTTTCAGAATGGACATTACAAGGACAGGAGACCCGCTCCTTTGCAATGGGAACAATGTTTTGAGGCCCTCATGCACGTCTCTATCCAGGGACAATGTGGAGCCTCCCAATTTTTGGCTGCCCTGCCTAAGGGCTATACTACAATAGACCCACTTCCTGACAATGGACATTTCAGGTTTACAGGCCCTCATGCACGTCTCTATCCAGGGACAATGTGGAGCCTCCCAATTTTTGGCTGCCCTGCCTAAGGGCTATACTACAATAGACCCACTTCCTGACAATGGACACTTCAGGTCTACAGGCCCTCATGCACGTCTCTATCCAGGGACAACGTGGAGCCTCCCAATTTTTGGCTGACCTGCCAAAGGGCTTTACTACAATAGACCCACTTCCTCAAAATGGGCACATTAGACTCAAGAGGCCTTCATGTACGTCTCTTCTCAGGGACATCGAAGTGCCACACAATGTTTTCACGTAAAATCTTTCATGTAATCTCCAAAAGTAACATACACCAGCTCTATCTCACTATTGGGTATGTGCCCTTAACATTTCCGCCATGAAAATTCATTTTGGTGTCATTTTGGAAGGGTTTCTGGTGAGTCCGTAAAAATGGCGTAAAACGCGGAAAAAATTGTTCACAGCTGTGACTTTTGAGTGATAAATGCTTCAAGGGATCTTCCCCATGCTGTTGCCATGTCATTTAAGCACTCTTCTGAGACTTTTGTGACATTTTTAGGGTTTCTACATGCTGCCGGGGGTCATTTCATAAAAATACTCGGGTCTCCCATAGGATAACATTGGGCTCGGTGCTCGGGCTGAGTACACGAGTATCTTGGGATGCTCGGCCCGAGCCTCGAGCACCCGAGCTTTTTAGTACTCGCTCATCACTAATCACTACGTACCAGATCCGTTCTGCATAGACTCCTATGTTAAAAAAAAGAATTTTCCTGCTGAAGAAGTCTGTAATGATTTTAGAATGTGTTGAAATCATATTTGATCTACATCTTTTGGACTGTGTGGCTGCGTGAAAGATTAACCCTTTCTCCTACTATATTGTTTGATCTCTACGTGGGTTCTGCGGTAGCCCACAGGCGTTTATGGTGGTTGTAACCCTCACAACCATAAGAGGTGAGCATCTCCAGGATATTTCTCATAATTTATATATTAGATAAGACCCTATTTGCGCAATTTTCTCTTACCAGCTGCATCTAAAAAAATGAATCCAGCAGACATCATTTTGCCAACGGATCTCTACAGGATCCATTCTAACGGATGATTAGAGGACTTGTGAACTCAGCCTAACTATGTTCAAAGGAGGTAATCAATTTCAGATCTCTATATCGGTGGAGGGCTTACTTCAGCACCACCGATCAGCTGATTGAAGTGTCCACAGCGCACGGGAAATAACACGGATCCATATACAGTGGGTGAAATAAGTATTGAACATGTCACCAATTTGATAGGTAGATATATTTCTAGGGATAATATTGACATGAATTTCTCCCCAGATGTTGGTAACAACCTATCCAATCCATTGTTAGTCTCCTTTGATCACATGTTGTAGGGAAGCTAATCACATCTGCTCCTTTCCTATATATGCTGACTAAATCCTTCCACCTATGCCAGCTATATTTTATCATAGCTAGTCTGGTGAAATGTCGTGATCCAGACTATCTGGTGGTTGTGGTACTTGTTCCCGAGTGTGGTTGTGGAGTTAACCCTTGTTGACTTTTTGTTGTTACCGTCCTGCTCTTGCTTTACTCTTGGGCTTTTCATTGTCTATTACTGTGTGTGTGCAGTGTGTCAGATTTTGATGTTCCTTTGTCTGTCTTTATCTGTTTTCCATCACACTCCTTCCAAGTCCTTCCTTAGTGGGAGGGGAGTATCAGATTAGCACTGGTCAGGACCATAGCCAGGAATTGAACTCAGGCATCTCCACCATGAGGAGTAACTCTGAGGTTATGGATAGCCTAGGGTCCTGTAGCGTGAGGGACAGCATAATAGCCCCTGTCCCCCAATCCCACACTATCCTAACAGATAAAACATTGTGACAATTTGCAGTGGTAATTCAGCTCACTCCCATACAAGTGCATGGGATAGAGATTGCACAATGTACAAAGCCTTGCCACTTCCTTTGCCCCATAGCACCTTCAATCAGCTCATATAGAAAACATATATATTCTTTATTCTTTTTCCGGCATTTTCATCCATGTATAGACATAAATCATTGATAGCATGTTCAGGTGTTAGAGATTTGTTAATTAAAGTTTCACAACATGTAAAAATAAAGTAAAAAAAAAAGCCATTTACTTTTCACTAGAAAAATAGGAAGGGTCAAATATTGTCTTAAGTTGGAATGTTACTGGCAAATGTAATAAGAACATCCCTCTGATATATCTGGAATTAACGTGAATAATATTCTGGATAAAATGGGATTACTTCAGCATAATGTCATTGCCACCATTAAACCTCCACCTATTTCTTATTAAATCTTTGATATTACTTGCGTTCTGAATCCTGCTCTTTAAAAATAAATATTAAATGGAAAGGTTATGTTAAGTGTATTTTAAAAACAAAATGATAGGGTTTTTTCAGTTTCAATATGATTTTTATAAACTTTCACATGGCCTTATACTGGACTCATACGACTTGTTCTATATAAAAGACTTGTCAGCAGTCTCATTATCATCACAGACAGGATTATAATGAAAGGTAACACCTCTACATACAGTAGATAATGCAAGATGCATCATTCACAATAGGTGATGTCACAGCTCGCCCTTTGCCCAGATTAGAGCATGCCCAGACAGCATTGGACTGGCCCAGCGGAGCACCGGAGAATCATCCGGTGAGCCCCTGGGGCCCCCGTCCCCAGTGGGCCCCCATGCTTTATATGGTGCGGGGTACCGTGGGCTTGTTACCGCGGGCTGGGCAGGGGTGTTTAGCGGGCAGACTGGACCCCCCATGCTCTGATGGGCCCCCAGCCCTTCCATCATAAACTGCAGTGATCGCACAGAATAATCTGTGCAATCTCTGCAGTTTCCGTGGTGGTAGCAGGACTTGTGGTGACATCACAGTCATGAGACTCACCATAGGTCCTTGCACTGGGGGAGTCCTCAGGCTTGCCTCTCATATTCAAATATACGCGCGTCTATCAGACGCACATACATTTGAACGGTGCGGTGCCAGGACTGAGGCAGAGGAGCTCCTCAACACTGCACTGACATCCATCAACTGCAGGGCTGCACGGAGGAAGAGGATGCACAGGCTCCAGGTAAGTGCTTCTGCCTCCCCCTCCTGTGAGCCTCACCCTTGCTGCGAGCCTCTCCCTTGCTGTGAGCCTCCCCCTGCACTGAGCCTCCTGCCTCCCCATGATGAGAGCCTCCCCCTGCTTTGAGCCTCCCCCTGCAGTGAGCCTCTCCCCTGCAGTGAGCCTCCCCCTGAAGTGAGCCTCCCCCTGAAGTGAGCCTCTCCCTGCAGTGAGTCTTCCCCTGCAGTGAGCCTTCCCCTGCAGTGAGCCTCCCCCTGCAGTGAGCCTCCCCCTGTGAGCCTCCACCTTGCTTTGAGCCTCCCTCTGCAGTGAGCCTCCCCTTGCTGTGAGCCTCCACCTTGCTGTGAGCCTCCACCTTGCTTTGAGCTTCCCCCTGCAGTGAGCCTCTGCCTGCAGTGAGCCTCCCCTTGCTGTGAGTCTCCACCTTGCTGTGAGCCTCCCCTTGCACTGAGCCTACTGCCTCCCCATGATCTGAGCCTCCCCCTGCTTTGAGCCTCACCCCTGCTGTGAGCCCCCCCCCTGCTGTGAGTGTGAAGCCCCTCTCACCTGCAGGTTGCCTCAGGGACTTCATGTGTTGGGAATCTTCTGGCCAAAGGTAAGTCAGGTTAAATTCAATGGGAATCGTGACGCCACTCTCAATTTTGCGATCAGTGGGTGACCGCCACTGCAGTTTAATGAGCATCTGTGGCTGATGGTAAATGCAGTCTGGTGTTATGGCCTCCCGAGAGTGAGGCTGGCCCCAGGGCCCGGTGTAAGTGTGTAGTACCACAGGTCACAAAAGAACTCACACACAGGCAGCAATGTCTTTCAGGGTTTTTACTCTCTTTCAGTTGGTAGTTGTGAGTCAACCTGGGCGATGCTATGATGAACCAGGTGGATCCAGGTATCCTTCAGGCTGATCCAGGGGTGACTGTCAACTCGCCTTCCTAGCCCTTCTTGTTTGGGGTGACCCCTGACTTGTAGTACTGCGGGAATCACCCAGGGAAGTCGCAACTGCCATTCTCCCCTTTCTGGCCCGTTTGCTGGCAGCGTGGACCAAGTAAAGAACTGGCTTCTTGCCCCGTCTCACTTATGGGCCCCCTCGTTGCTGCTGATGCTGCAGACTCTGTGTAGGTTGGTGAGGTACATTCAGCACCCTCACCAGCAGGTTTAGCAGACCGAATACTTGGTTTGTTGCTCTAGGGACCTGTTTCCCCATGCGGGCCTGGTCTATCAGGAGTCCCCTTACTCAATCACCTCACTCCTTCCTGAGGTGCCTTTCAGTCTGACTGTGTGGTAACCGATCTCCCACGCCGACAGCCACTACACGTGCAGGGTCTGACTAGTGACCCCGCGCACGTCCTCCTTCTGCGACTGCACACTGCGCTTCCTCACTTCAGACTGGTTCACTACTGCCTCTCTACTGTGCCTGCCACTGCAACCTAGCAACCAGCTTCTCAACCCCACTACTAGCTGAGATGTGGAGGTCATGCCCCCTCCTGGGTCTGCCCAGGGGTCCCTTCTATGGGGTGTGTAAGAACTGGTCACTATGTGTCTGTGTGTCCACACCCTAGTCAGCCATCAGGATTACCTGTTTGTACTGACCCAGCGTGGGTGCAGTACTCAGTGGTGCCTGACCCCGTCAGGGGCGCCACATGAGCCTCCCCCTGCAGTGAGCCTCCTGCCTCCCCCTGCTTTGAGCCTCCCCTTGCTGTGAGCCTCCTGCCTCCCCCTGGAGTGAGCCTCCCCCTTGCTGTGAGCCTCCCCCTGCTGTGAGCCTCCCTTTGCTATGAGCCTCCTGCCTCCCCCTGCTGTGAGCTTCCTGGCTCCCCCTTGCTGTAAGCCTCCCCCCTGCAGTGAGCCTCCCCTTGAAGTGAGCCTCCCCTTGCAGTGAGCCTCCCCTGCAGTGAGCCTCCTGCCTCCCCCTGTTGTGAGCCTCCCCCTGCTGTGAGCCTCCCTCTGCAGTGAGCCTCCCCGTGCAGTGAGCCTCCCCCTGCAGTGAGCCTCCTGCCTACTCCTGTAGTGAGCCTCCTACTGCTGTGAGCCTACTGCCTCCCCCTGCTGTGAGCCTCCCCCTGCTGTGAGCCTCCTGCCTCTCCCTGCTGTGAGCCTCCTGCTTCCCGCTGCTGTGAGCCTCCTGCCACTGTGTATGCCCCTAGTACTGTGTGCCACCAACCCAGTGCTGTGCCACCCATGGTGTAGAAATAGGGGGAAAAGTGAGGATGTGCTCTGGGAGTCATTGGCTATAGGTGACTGTGTTATTTTCTGCAGAGTTGCATCATGGCAGAAAGAAGTGATGGCGGTCAGTGCCGGATGAAGAGGAAAAGCGAAGATGAATAACGTCAGCTAGAGACATCACTTGTAAGTCAGTGTATTACATGTACACACACATTATACACTATATACAGAGCGCCTGTGTATAATGTCACTAATTAATGTCACTGTTGATGACTGTATTACCTGTACACTGACACTATATACAGAGCTCCTGTGTATAATGGCACTGATGGTAATATTAGTGTTATTAGTATTGTGGTTTTTATTCATTATCATTATTGTAGTATTAGGGCACTGTGTGGTGGTAATATGTGGTCTGGCCACAGTGTGGTGGTATTTCTCTGTTGTATGTGGTATTTTTTGATCATTTATGTGGTCTGGTCATAGTGTTGAGGTATTTCTTCCTTGTATGTGGTAATATTCGGTCACTGTGTGGTCTGAATATGGTGTGGCGGTATTTCTCTCTTGTATGAGGTTATATTTGGTTACTATGTGGTGGTAATATGTAGTCTGGTCATGGTGTGGCAGTATTTCTCTCTTATATGTAGTATTATTGATCTTGTTATAGTGGATTTTATAAAGGACATTTTTCCTCTCTATCAATAAAGGGAAGATTATTTCCAGTAGAGTTTAATAACTTGAATGTTTAACCCCTCCTTGTCCTGTGACTGCACAAATATGCTAAGTAATCGCCTATTCTGAGGCCATGTGCACATGTTGAGTATTTGGTCAGTATTTTACCTCAGTATTTGTAGCCAAAACCAGGAGTGGTAAAATCAGAGGAAAAGTCTAATAGAAACACCTCTGCATTTTTCACCCACTCCTAGTTTTGGCTTAGAAATACTCACCAAATACTGAACGTGGAATGTGGACTAAGGATCAGTGATAATAACTTATTCATCTGTGGGGACAGATTGCTGGGACCTGCACCGATCGTGCAATTTTTATCCCCTTGAAAGTGGAGCTGATGTCCGACTCGTCCCCTGATCCATTCATTCAATAAGTGATCACCTGACTAACCTGTGGATCGGTGATCACTTGTTACCAAAGATACCCCGTACTTCAAACTACTGTAACAGTACATCAGTAATTGTGTCTGCACAGGAGGTGTGCAGGAGCCGCCTGTGCTTCACAGTCAGCGCTCCACTATAATGGGGATAATGGCTAACGGGTATTTGCATATCGCTGTAAGGTGCGCCCCTGGGGTGAATTCCTCTGGTGGGCCCCAGGCACCCCAATCCGACGCTGTGTCCAGATTATAGTTTTATACAAACCAAAAGGGCCTGAGTCAGTCTATAGCCTTTTAGCCAGTGTGACAATTGCAAGATTTTAATTTTAGTGTAACTGTCACACGGCATATTGCTCTAAACTCACTGAGTGTCATGGCGGCAGAAGATGCTGTTCAGACCACAGACTCTGACACTCCTCACTATAATTTCTCTGGGGCTTCTGAGTTGCATAGGCAGGCTCAGGCATCGACCAGCTATGGGCTCATTAGTGATCGGACTAGAAGGAGTTAATTTCTGCTAGCCTGCTGGTTACCATTTGGATCACATGTCGCAGGAGACCTATGACATGTACTCTCTGCCTTTGTAAGATGGAGGAATTTGTCTTCTCGCGCCAACCAGAACTTTCTGCTACACCAGTCCGTGTGCTGTTGTTTTCCAGTCTGGTGATTTACTGCTTGTTGCTTGGTATGTTGTGGATTACCTCCTGTCGTCTGGTTATTTCCTCTCTGTTTTAGTTTTCCTCCTTATCACTTGTTATCTGATTACTCTCTGTGAGTGTGCTGAGTTTGGGTTTCCCCTGTTTGTCTATAGGCCCCTTTACACACTGAGACTTTCTAGAGATCCCACCAGCGATCCCAACCTGGCCGGGATCGCTGGAAAGTCTCTAAACAGTCGCTGGTGAGCTGTCAAACAGGCAGATCTGGCCAACGACGCAGCAGCGATGCAGACCTGCAGAACAACCTAGCTGGTCATTGGGGACGTGTTAATGCAGCTATTTGAAAGGGAAGTCGCTAACGAAGTCGTTGTAACGGTGTCAAACACACCAATGCATGCTGCTCAGCGGGAAACAAAGGACCAAAAAATGGTCCTGAAGGATTTGTAGTGATCAGTGACCTCACAGCAGGGACCAGGTCGCTGGTGCATTTCACACACTGCAATGTCGCTGGGGAGGTCTCTATTACGTCACAAAACCGGCGACGTTACAGCGATGTCGTTAGCGATGTTGCAGTGTGTAAAGAGGCCTTATCACTGTTGGTGTTTACACACTCCTGTCCCAGATCTCTTTCCCTGTGGTAGGGAGGGAGGGGGTACTAGATCAAGGCTGGTCAGTAGCAGGGGTAGGAAGGCGGCCCAGACATCATCACCTTCAGATGTATCTCTGGGATGAGGACCAGATATGCCCCCCCCTAGCCTGAGGGCAAGTTTAGAAGCCCTGGTCCCCTGTTTTTCCCTGCCACCTTGTGACAGTAACATAGTAAAGAAAATTTTTATCCCCATGATCATTATTCTGTTTCAATACTGTATATACAATTTTAAGAAACTCAGAAACAATTCTATACATATTTTTAATAATAATTGCATTATTATTATTATTTCAACAATTTACTGCTTAATAAGGGCTTAGGAGTTTCATCCTTATCCATTTTAAAGGCAAAAAATGTACTCTCAAAGGTGTCCCACCCCAGAACACTAGCCAATCAGCATATTTATATTGTATATTGACCGATCTTCATAAGAGTGCACCTGTGACTGGTACTGCAGTTTTGTCCATTTACATGAATATTATTGTGTGACATTGAGCTGCAGTACCAAGCACCGTCACCCACATATTCTATTGCCTTCATGTGTTGAGTTGGCCTACCGGGCTACGGCTTCTCTTTTTAAAAAAAAAACCTTCAAAAGTTGGACTTGCTATAGTTGATCTCTGAAGTGGTTAAAATGAATTTCTTTTGTTACACAAGCCCTTTAAACTTTTCTTTGACACAAGCAATGAGCCCATGTGATTCATTAAATAACTGTGTATTAGTATAAGAGATGAGCAAACTTCCCAAAATTTGACTCTGGTTCAATTGGTCCGCTTTGGCCTAAAAATTTGTATTTGACTAAAATTTAATTTTTTTCAAAGCGTTCAAACAACATAAAAAGACATATATGACACTCTGAGATATTGTATGGTAAGATTGTAGTCAACCCAAAAGAAAGCCTTAGTAATATCAACATGACATGAACATTCAGGACTGTTACTAGGAATTTCAGGGCCCCATACTGGCAAAAGTTCGGGGCCCCCTTGAGGCTCCACCCCAGCTCCGCCTCCACCCCACGAATCTTCTATAGTCCCACCGTCACTCTTGGAAAAACTTC
This sequence comes from Anomaloglossus baeobatrachus, assembly GCF_048569485.1. Classification (NCBI taxonomy): domain Eukaryota; kingdom Metazoa; phylum Chordata; class Amphibia; order Anura; family Aromobatidae; genus Anomaloglossus; species Anomaloglossus baeobatrachus. The sequence continues at coordinate 63,663,066 of NC_134354.1, forward strand.
ACTTCTGCACTACAACCTCACCAACAGGGCTGCCACTAGGAATTTCAGGGCCCCATACTGGCAAAAGTTCAGGGCCCCCTTGAGGCTCCACCCCAGCTCCGCCTCTGCCTCTGCCCCAGCTCCGCCTCCACCCCACGAATCTTCCATAGTCCCACCGTCACTCTTGGAAAAACTTCACTTCTGCACTACAACCTCATCAATCACACATTAACCCTTCACATTGCACACCGTATCACACACGCAGCCATCAGATTTTGTTTTGGCAAAGATATTTTTTTAAGCCTGCCACCACAACAAGGCAGACTCTTTTGGCCGGGCCCTACTCTAACTTTTTTTTTTTCTTTTTAAATCTAACTTCTTTGGTATATATTTATTTTTGGTATATCTATTTTTTTTTCTTTAAGTGAATGTGTCACATACAAGTTTTTAAACTAATTGAAACCAAATTGTGATAATGGAGACTTGTTGATTTAGACCTAACAACCCCTTCAAAGGGAATCTGTCACCAGGTTTTTAACACCTAATCTGAGTGCAGCATAACATAGGGGAAGAGATCCTGATTTCAGCAATTGTCACTTATTGGGCTGCTTAGTATAGTTTTGATAACATCACTGGTTAATCAGAAGGAGATTATCATTACAGGGCTACTTGTCATGCTGCAGGTAGTCCAGGATATTCATGAGCTCTGTATAATTGCTACATCTGCAGCAGAGAAAACATTGATTTTATCACAATGAAAGCAAACAGCCCAGTAAGTGACACAGCACTGGAATCAGGGTATCTGTTTCTACTTTATGCTGCTATCAGATGGGTGAGCAAAAACCTACTGACAGATTCACTTTAAGGCTCTTTCAGCAGATAGATAGAATCATAGATAGATGGCTAGATAGATAGAATCATAGATAGATGGATATGTGGCGCCCTTGTGGCTTCAGTCACCACAGGGTACTGCACCTCACTTAAGGTGCAGTACTCATCCTGGATCCCAGAGGAGGTCAGTACCAGTTCCACAACACAAACTCATATACACAACCAGGTTGCCCTCCCCATTCTGGACCAGGCTAGGGTCGGGTCTTAAGTTAGTCACCAAACATGGGGGGCAACCACCCACTAGTGACAGGGAACCGGGGGAGGAGCAGCCACCAGGGGGAGTTAGGAGCTTACACAACAGTTAGCGTGTTCTCCAGCAGGAGAGAACAGGAGTGGGACCGGTGCGGTTCAGGGTGCGGAGCCTTAGGGTGGAACAGACTTCACGTTGTATCACCAGAATCTGCAGGACAGGGGGATTGCATGTGCCTCTGAACACCACGAGATCCCGGAGCACAGTGCCACATAGGGTCCGGAGTCGTGATTACAGTCAAGCCCCACAGCGGCCCCACGTCACCTACACACGGGACAGGAGCTAACACTACACAAACCGGGGTCCCCAAGCAGCTTCAGGCCACAGGGATCCATCTTTAAAAGGCGCAAGAAGGAAGGGCCCATCGACCACCGTACCGGTTCTAACCTCCAACGGATCTGGGATCGGCAGGGACCCATGACGGCTGGAACCACAGCAGCTGATTCAGCCTTTTAATTGCCGTCGCCCCGTGCTTCGGCGCCAACGGCCACTACTTTCCTCATCATCCTCCATGGGGCCCCGCTCCACCTGTGGGGAGCAGAACCATCCTTGCTGCAAAACCATCCACTCCGGAGGACAGCGTCAGCAGCAGCGGCTAATCCCTGGCCACGTACCACAGATGGCATCACAAGACTATCATCCTTATCATTCCCCCCACCATCATCCAAATCCACCTTTATTGTACACCTCAGGACCACGAAGCCGGGCAGGGCCACCTGTGACATCCCTGACCCGACATCACCGGCCCGGCGACGAGTAACATTTAACCCCTGTGCCGTGAGTGCTAAATATAGATAAGAAACTGACAGCCAGAGGGACGGACAGCCAGAGGGCCAGCCAGCCAGAGGGACGGACAGCCAGAGGGACGGACAGCCAGATAGAAAGATAGTGGGGGATCACAGCAGGTGGGGGGGGATCACAGCAGGTGGGGGGGGATCACAGCAGGTGGGGGATGATCACAACCGGTGGGGGAATCACAGCAGATGGAGGAAAGTGAGAGGTGGGAGAGGGGGCAGCAGATGAGGGAGGGGGGCAGCGACTGATGGGGGAGAGCGGTGGCAGATGGAGGGGAGGCAGCAGATGGGTTCAGTGACGGTGGTCGGGGGCAGTGACTGCTGCAGCCGGCGGCTGAAGGATGAGGGCTGGGGCAGTGGAGGCAGCTGAAAGGAGACAGTGTATATAACTTCCCGATCATTCTCCTCAGCTTCCACAGACGCCAGAGTGAAGCCGGGGGGAGCGGTCTCCGGCCCCATATCCAAAGTGATTGGAGAGATCAGTCACAAGGCCGGTCTCTCCATTCAGTGCTGGGGGAGGGGGGGGGGAACTGAGGTCACCCAGCTTCAGCCTATTGTCAGTGCTACAGTTGCACTGATCATGGCTGGATTTCAATGTTTCAACCATTTTAAATGGTTGAAACATTACAGTGGCTGTGATTGTCAGCCAATCACAGCCACCTTAGGTCCGGAGAGGAGACACCACCCCTCCTGAGGTCAGGCAGAGGTCCCTCCTCCCTGAATCTAAGATATTTTCAAAGCGATTGCAGCCACCGGAGCCGCAATCTCGCCATGATGTACTGGGTACGTCATGGGTCCTTAAGTACCAGGGAGCTATGACGTACCCAGTACGTCATAGGTCGCTAAGGGGTTATCACATTTTCAGGCTCTAGGGGCCTGCTCCCACTTGGGGCCCCTGTGCCATTGCAGGTGCAGCACTGCGACATGTCTACCAGTGCAATATCACCGCCCCCTGCCCCTGGGACCCAGTGAGTAGAGGAATGAAAGGGGAGGAGCCCGGGCTGTCACCCGGGCCGCCCTCTTTTCACCGGGCCCGATACAGGAGTCACACTAGTAATGCCCTGATGGCGGCCCTGTGAACCTTTATAGGTAAATGGTTGGAAACTGCAATACAAATGGCTGAACTTTCACAAATACAAAAAATGAGGGCCATGAATTGCAGCGTTGATAGGAGCAGGCAGCTCCTCACCTAACACAGTGTTAGTGACTCCTATATTTCTACATATCTCTCTCTATCTATCTATATATATACACGCTCCGGGATCGCCTTTGCTGGGTTCAAAGGGCACGTATTCACCTCAGGCAGACAGCCGAATTCAAGGTGTAACTGACGCTTGGTCAGGTTTATTGCAGTGAAGCATAAACAAAAAGAAAAAAAAACACCAACAAAATAAATCCTTGCCTGTCCGGCACTAACTATACACGGTGTTATCCTAACTACCAACTGGAGGGCTTCTCCCTTCCAGCTAAACCATACAAACATCAGGCACTGCTCCTCACAAGTGTCTCCTACACAGACAGGCTTACTGTGTTCCCAGATGGAGAGCCTCCCCCAACTTCCCAGATTCCTTTTACCTCCATCCTTCACCTCCCATTAATCCATTAGTAGCCAGGTGATCCTGGCCAGGCTAAGTCACATAGGACCGATACCGGGGTGAGATATACCTGCCCTCATCCACTAATCCCACATGAGTCTCACAATATATATATATATATATATATATATATATATATATATATATATATACGGTATATATTTCAATTTACTGCAATTACATTTATTCTCTAGTTCCTGCATACAATAGTCTGTATTCTGTTAACTGTGTCTCTTTGACTAAGCTCTGAGGTCCTCTCTCCTATCCAAGTTCTTCACAAAGTGGGAGCTTCATTTCCTAATTTGACTTTTATAGTCAGCTACGAGTCATCAATGACTTCTGATTTATAGTCCCTCATGATTATAGAATGTGATAACTGAAAACCATTATGAGGAAGGTCGCTCCGGGAGTTGATTGATCCTTTTCCTCTATCATATATTATGTGAAGGTGGTGACTAGTGATGAGCGAGTATGCTTGTTACTACTCGGTACTCGCACGAGTATCACTGTACTCGGGCTACTCGGCGGGGACCGAGTAATCTCGAGATACTCGTGCTGTACTCGTGGTCTTCATCCCTGCATGTTGGTGCTCTTTTGAGAGCCAGCCCTCATGCAGGGATTGGCTGGCAGACCATTGCAATGCCACAGCCCTGTTAGTTGTGGAATTGCAGTGATTGGCCGGCCTGCACAGCGTGACCGAGCCTTTATACCGGCGGGCGCGCTGTGCTCTGCACACAGCCATCTCATATTCCCTGTTTTCCCCGCCCACAGGCGCCTATGATTGGTTGCAGTGAGACACGCCCCCACGCTGAGTGACAGGTGTCTCACTGTACCCAATCACAGCAGCCGGTGGGCGTGTATATACTGTGCAGTAAAATAAATAAATAAATAATTAAAAAAAACGGCGTGCGGTCCCCCCAATTTTAATAGCAGCCAGATAAAGCCATACGGCTGAAGGCTGGTATTCTCAGGATGGGGAGCTCCACGTTATGGGGAGCCCCCCAGCCTAACAATATCAGTCAGCAGCCGCCCAGAATTGCCGCATACATTATATGCGACAGTTCTGGGACTGTACCCGGCTCTTCCCGATTTACCCTAGTGCGTTGGCAAATCGGGGTAATAAGGAGTTAATGGCAGCCCATAGCTGCCACTAAATCCTAGATTAATCATGTCAGGCGTCTCCCCGAGATTCCTTCTATGATTAATCTGTAAATTACAGTTAAAAAACACACACACCCGAAAAATCCTTTATTAGAAATAAAAAACAATAACAAAGTCCCTCATCACCAATTTATTAACCCCGACAAAGCCCTCCATGTCCGGTGTAATCCACGGACCTCCAGCGTCGCGTCCAGCTCTGCTGCATGGAGGTGACAGGAGCAGCAGAATACACCGCCGCTCCGGTCACCTCCACGCAGCTAATGAGATGAGTAGCGCGATCAGCTGCTGTCAGTCAGGTAACTCACGGCCACCGCTGGATCCAGCGGTGGCCGCGATTAACCTCAGTGACAGCTCAGCTGATCGCTATACTCACCTCAGTTGCTGCATGGAGCTGACCGGAGCGGCGGTGAGTAGCGCGATCAGCTGAGCTGTCACTGAGGTTACCCGCGGCCACCGCTGCATCCACCGCTGGATCCAGGTAACCTCAGTGACAGCTCAGCTGATCGCGCGGCTGTCTTCAGTTGCTGTGTGAAGCTGACAGGAGCGGCGGTGTATTCTGCAGCTCCTGTCACCTTCATGCAGCACAGCTGGATGCGACGCTGGAGGACTGTGGAGTACGCCGGACATGGAGGGTTTGTCGGGGTTAATAAATTGGTGATGAGGGACTTTGTTAGGTTTTTTTATTTCTAATAAAGGATTTTTCGGGTGTGTGTGTTTTTTAACTGTAATTTACAGATTAATCATGGAAGGAATCTCGGGGAGACGCCTGACATGATTAATCTAGGATTTAGTGGCAGCTATGGGCTGCCATTAACTCCTTATTACCCCGATTTGCCAACGCACTAGGGTAAATCGGGAAGAGCCGGGTACAGTCCCAGAACTGTCGCATATAATGTATGCGGCAATTCTGGGCGGCTGCTGACTGATATTGTTAGGCTGGGGAGCTCCCCATAACGTGGAGCTCCCCATCCTGAGAATACCAGCCTTCAGCCGTATGGCTTTATCTGACTGGTATTAAAATTGGGGGGACCGCACGCCGTTTTTTTTAATTATTTAATTATTTATTTCACTGCACAGTATACACACACCCACCGGCTGCTGTGTTTGGGTGCAGTGAGACACCTGTCACTCAGCGTGGGGGCGTGTCTCACTGCAACCAATCATAGGCGCTGAAAAGCAGGAAAGCAGGGAATACGAGATTGTTTAATGAGCGGCCGGCTTTTTCAAAAGAGGAAAAGCCGCCGGAGTTTAGAGAACAGCCGTGCAGAGCCGCGGCAGTGATCGGGGAACTGTAAGTAAGAGAGAGGGGGGAGACTGACCGACAGACTGTGAGAGGGGGACAGACAAGACAGAGAGAGATAGACAGAACGAGACCGACCGACGGGAGATAGAATGAAAAGAAAAATGACCGACATCGCTAGTAAAAAGCACAAAACGTGCGTTTTGGACATCGGAGTGCCACACAATGTTTTACGTAAAATCTTTCATGTATTAATCTCAAAAAGTAACATACACCAGCTCTATCTCACTATTGGGTATGTGCCCTTAACATTTCCGCCATGAAAATTCATTTTGGTGTCATTTTGGAAGGTTTTCTGGTGAGTCCGTAAAAATGGCGTAAAACTCGGACAAAATTGTTCACAGCTGTGACTTTTGAGTGATAAATGCTTCAAGGGATCTTCCCCATGCTGTTGCCATGTCATTTGAGCACTCTTCTGAGACTTTTGTGACATTTTTAGGGTTTCTACATGCTGCCGGGGGTCATTTCAGAAAAATACTCGGGTCTCCCATAGGATAACATTGGGCTCGGTGCTCGGGCCGAGTACACGAGTATCTTGGGATGCTCGGCCCGAGCCTCGAGCACCCGAGCTTTTTAGTACTCGCTCATCACTAGTGGTGACCATTTTAGTCTATTTATCAAAAGCCATTCACAAACAATTTGTACTACGTCTCTCTGACTGAGCTCTGAAATCCTCTCTCCTGTCCCCATTTTTCACAAAGTGGGGCTTCCTTTTCTGATTTGACTTTTATAGTGGCTATGGGTCATCAATGACCGCTGATTTATAGTTCTTAATGATTATAGGATGTGATAACTGAAAATCATTATGTGGAAGACCTCTAAGTTGCACCTGGGTTGATTGATCCTTTTTCTCTATCTTATATTACGTGTGACAGGGTGGGGACCATTTTAGTCTATTTATCCAATGCCATTAATAATTTGTACTATGTCTCACTGACTGAGCTCTGAAGTCCTCTCTCCTATCCCCATTTGTAACAAAGTGGCTGCTTCATTTCCTGATTTGGCTATTATAGAGGCTATAAGTCATCAATGACCTCTCATTGATAAGTGGGCTTTACACGCTACGATATTTCTAGCAATTGCTAGCGATATCGTACACAAAAGCATCCACCCCCGCCGTGCATGCAATATTGTGTGATCGCTGCCGCAGCGAACATTATCGCTACGGCAGCGTCACACGCACTTACCAGGTCGGCGACGTCGCTGTAACTGCCGAACAATCCCTCCCTCAAGGGGGAGGTGCGTTCGGCGTCACCGCGACATCACTAAGCAGCCGGCCAATCAAAGCGGAGGGGCGGAGATGAGCGGGACAATCATCCCGCCCACCTCCTTCCTTCCTCATTGCAGGCGGGACGCAGGTAAGGTGAAGTTCCTCGCTCCTGCGGTGTCACACACAGCGATGTGTGCTGCCGCAGGAACAAGGAATAACATCTATAACCAACCATTAACAATTTTTGGTTTTAGGACGAACTCTCCATGGTGAACGATTTTCACCACTTTGAAGGACGTTTAAGGTCGCTGGTAAGTGTTAGGGGTACTTTGCACATTGCGATATCGCTACTGCAATCTCGTTAGGTTCAAATCGAAAGTGACGCACATCCAGCGTCAGTAACGACGTCACAACGTGTAAAGCCTAGAAGCACCGATAAATGATCGCAAAAGCATCGAAAATCGGTGATCTGTGTAGTGTCGGTCATTTCCATAATTTCGCTGCAGTGACAGGTACGATATTGTTCCTCATTCCTGCGGCAGCACACATCGCTGTGTGTGAAGCCGCAGGAGCGAGGAACATCTCCTTACCTGCGTCCCACCTGCAATGAGGAAGGAAGGAAGTGGGCGGGATGTTTACGTCCCGCTCATCTCCGCCCCTCCGCTTCTATTGGCCGCCTGCCGTGTAACGCCGCACAACCCGCCCCCTTAGGAAGGAGGCGGGTCGCCAGCCAGAGCGACGTCGCAGGGCAGGTAAGTGCGTGTGAAGCATATTAGCATATTATCATATTATAAGCATATTATCGCTACGGCAGCTATCACAAGATATCGCATCTGTGACGGGGGCAGGGACTATCGCGCTCGGCATCGCTACAATCGGCTAGCGATGTCGCAACGTGCAAAGTACCCCTTACACGCTGCGATACCGTTAATGACGCCGGATGTGCATCACTAGCGACGTGACCCCGACGATAAAACATTAACGATATCGTAGCGTGTAAAGCCCCCTATAGACCCTCTTGTTTATAGGATGTGATAACTGAAGAGCCTTATGGGGAAGCCCGCTAGGTCACTACTGTGGTTGATTGATACTTTTCCTCTATCTTATATTACATGTGACAAGGTGGTGACCATTTTAGTGGATTTATCCAAAGGAATTTACAAACTATTTGCAAACTTTTACAAGCTTCTAAAAGGCTGTAGTGAAATCAATTAATTTAGAAACTGTTTATTCATCTCTAATTAGTACCCAGCTACATGACATGGGACTGATTCGGTATACACAGGTATTTGGTTTTGTGCCACCTAAACTATTGTAAGTAAAGCGATGGTTCCTCAACCTACTAGATCCATCATGTTCTATTGTATAAATATTATGAATCCCAGTTTAGTCAGAAGGATATGATCACGTCTATGCGAGATCATTATGACAACACGCACATTATGAGTACAGACGTATTACTGTGTTTATTGGCTTTACTAAAAAGTACAAAATAGAAAAACACTCCATGTCGGGCAAGTTATCTTAGAAAACAATCCACAGAGATGCTCAAAAAATCTAAAGATGATTTGTGCTCATGACAAATGCTGGGATATGAAGCTTTTAAGAGATGGCATGTTACCAGACTACATAATGGTCTTTTGTGGCGAAGAAACAATAGTTTATTATATTGAAAGTCAAGGGGTCGGGTGGAGTCCTTACATGCTCTGCAGAGGAATCTCAGTTCAGGGACCTCGACTGTATCTGACGACTCTGTGCCGAGCCTGTACCTTCTGTGATGATGATGGAAAACATAAGGACATCTCATCTACCTATAAAAATAAGTACTCTGCAATAAAAATTACATACTGCTACAGTAATAGGTCCATTGTTAAAAGGAGACAAAAAATATACAAATGTTTAAGCACAAAAACGTCATAATATGAAATCATATACAACAGGTGTCCCCAAACTTTCTTAACTTAAAAGGGAACTTGTCACCAGATTTGTCCCCTATAAGCTGCGGCAACCACCAGTAAGCCCTTATATACAGCATTCCAGAATACTGTATATAAGAGCCCAGGCCACTGTGTAGAATGTATAAAACACTTTTATAATATTTACCTAAAGGGCGGTCTGGTCCGATGAGTGTCACTGCCCTCCGGTCTGGTGCCTCCTCTCTGCTGTGATCTCCAACCTCCTTCTATCCAGCCCTGGTCAGCATTGAGTCGTGCTGAATGCAGATCAAACTACTGTAATGGGCAGGCGCAAGGAAAGGTTAAAGACCTCACATGCATGTGCACTGCAATATATTGATCTGCCCTCAGTCTGGGCAGACTACAGTGCACCAGGGCAAGATTTCAATGCTGGCCGGTGTGGAACGCGTAGATCATCTCATCCACGCTGGGCGGGAAAAAAGGACTGCTGCACAGAGGAAGTGCTGGACCGGAGAGCAGCGACACCCATCAGACCGGCCCGCACTCTACATGAGTATTATAAAAGTGTTTTTTTGTTATACAGAGTGGCCTGGGCTCTTATATACAGCATATTAGAATGCTATATATAAGAGCCTACTTGTGGTGGCCGCAACTTATAGGGGACAAATCTTATGACAGGTTCCCTTTAAGAGCTACAACTAGCCAAAAAGATGGTAGAGACGAGAGCCACATTCTATGCCAAGAAATCGAAGAAGCCGTTTTACTCTGAAGGTTATCATTTCCCTTTTTGAAGTAATAATGCTGCAAATGCTCCCTATGAAGTATTTATGCCCTGAAGCCCCCTTAACTTGAAAATAATATCTTAAGTGTAATTTAATAAAGTAATAATTCCCATGTACCCCTTTAAAAAGTAGTAATGATGACTTAATTATTACTTATTTAATTTTTTTTATTTTACTGATTTACATAGTGCATTATATTCCACAGCGCTGTACAGGTGTTATCATCACTCCCCACTGCGGCTCCCATTCTACATTCCCTATTACTATAGCTTTGGAGTGTGGGAGGAAACTGGAGAATCCGGAGGAAACCCACACAAACATGGGGAGAACATACAACCTTCTTGAAGATGTTATCCTTAGTGGGATATATAAAAATCACTGCCTCAAATGGCAACAACCCGAGCTAGTAGGGATGAGCGAGTGTACCACTCAACCAAGTAGGGGGATTGAGATGCTGCACTCGGAAGACACTCAGGAACACAGCAGTGACAGCATCGCCCCTGAAAGGAACGTCACTGATGACGCTTCATTTCAGGAAGGGGCAGAGGCTGTGACAGTGACCGCAGCCTGTGCCCCTGATGACACTTTGAATATCCCAGCATGCACTGGGGTACTCAAGTGAATCATCAATAGACAGGAAATAGTAAAAAAAGACAAAGTAGCTCTTATATAGTGTAGTTAGGGAATGGTAGGAAATTTTCAAAAATAGTATATTTTAGGCCTCCTTCACACGTCCGTGAAAAAACGATCCGTTTTGTCACGTACGTGTTAAAGGGGTGGTTTGCTCCCCGTGTGCCGTGTTTGTGGCACATTCCTGTTCACTGTGTGTTGTACGTAATAACACACGGAGAACGGAAAGCCCCACCTTACCTGATTCTTCCGGAGTTGTCTGTGGTGCTGAATGACAGTGTCCGACACAGGCCACGCCCCGTTGACGCTGCTTCCGGCCCCCAGTGAAGAAGATGGGATGTTTAAATTCACTGGGGGACGGATGCAGGTGACAGCCACGGCAGAGACTGCAGGGCTCGTGAAGGTGAGTTTGTGTTTTTTTATTTTTTACAATGCCACCTGTGTTTCTCAGGCGCGTGTCACTTGGGACCGCATCCACACTACATCCGTGTGGTACGTGTGCGGGCCCGTGCTGCTGGAGAAAAACGGACATGCATCCGTGTTGAGCACACGGCACACGTCTGCTCCACACAGAGGCACGGGCCACTGGCAGAACACGTGCGTGCACATATACCCATCGCTTTTAATGGGTATACGTTTGCCCGTGTCTCCGGTACATACGGGCACGGACCTAGCATGTACCGGAGACACGGACGTGTGAAGGGGGCCTTAAAAATAGCTTAGATTATGAGACTAAATAGATAGGAAGTTAGGAGAAAAATGCTTTGCGTTTGGACCACCCTTTTAAAGAAATGGAAGAATAAAAGAGGCTTTTAGATGTAGATAGATATACATAGCTGACATTTTTTGTTACTAACCTATAGATGTATTTTATTTAAGTTTTTCAGTACATGAATTAATTTATGAAATAAAATGTATTTTTCTAATAAGTGGAAGACATCTTATAATGTTCTAATAACAGGAGCGTATATAGACCACCCTAGCCAATTCTCTATTTCTTTGATGTCCCCTATTGTACTCTGCCCAGTGTCTTGGTGGCATTTACCAGTGGATATAAAATGGGAGTAGTGAGGCATAAAACTCCTTGTCAAAACACTTCCAATGCCCTCCTTATTGTTAGAGACGTGTTTAATAGCGTCTTAAATTAAGGACTAAGAGCTCAAGAAAGCACAATTAGAAATGTATAATGGATGTGTGCTTTGTATTGTTCTTATTATGGGATGATTAAGGAATCATCATGAATGAGTTAATGATGCTTGTATGATGTAAGATGACCTACGTGAAGGAAATGGGGAGATAATTAGGACACTGTTACGCAGCAAAGTTTGGACGTAGCCAGTGTCCCGGCATGCTCGGCAATTAGTAGTGTTGTACTATATGCTTCATTTCTTAAGTCACATAGATGAGGATGTAATATTAATCCAGTAATGTGTAACTTACCGGCAACATTACAAGACGCTTCCACATGTCTACATTTCCTAACGATGTCATAATGAGTCTGACCTATAAAGTTCTAAAGTAAGGGGTTTTTATATATACATTTTTATATATATATATATATATATATATATATACACACAGTACAGACCAAAAGTTTGGACACACCGACACATCATCTCATCTCTAGAATAACTGTTAAGAGGAGATTTTGTGCAGCAGGCCTTCATGGTGAAATAGCTGCTAGGAAACCACTGCTAAGGACAGGCAACAAGCAGAAGAGACTTGTTTGGGCTAAAGCACAACACTAACCTCTGGTTGTCACACCCAGTCAGCATAGGGGTATACAAACCCTATTTTCCCGAAGGGCAATAAGAGGTACTTTAACTAAGACCTAATCAAATAAACTTTATTAAATTTGGACAATGTACAAGGATTAAAATTGGCAGGTGAGAGCCCAATTCCGTATTAGAGGAGTGCAGCCGCAGACCGACACTGCTCTGGATAAATTCCTAACGTAATATGGCTGGCTATTGCCTACACTGCCTATTAAAAACTACCTAACAGCTAATAGCCTCCCCGACATGTTTCACCATGACTGGCTTCATCAGGGGGCTGAGGCTATGGGGGCTGTTAAAAAAAAACCTGTTACATGATTATTATAGACCATATAATAAAACAACAGAGGCTCTGATTTCAGAGTTAATTTCTTTTTAAGCAATTGTTCTGTCTAGTCTTTTTTCTCTTCGCTGATGGACTTTGAGCCTATATTTATCAGGACGGCACTTAACGTTTTAGGAATTATTTTTTTTTTACTTTTTGTATCTTTTTAGATTGAAATGTCATATAATTCTTTCAATATGCTTTGAAGTGCCGCTCGTTTACCTAAGCAAGAAAAAGTATTAGACAGATTTTACACTCCACTTGGGTATTAGAGTACCTGAAAAATCTGGAACATTCCTAAGCAAACCCAAAAAATGATGAACAATGAAAGGCTAGAGTAAAAATTGGTTAAAAGCCATTATGAATTTGGCACAAAACTAAAAACCTAACTAAAAAAAAATGTGAATGTAGTAACAATAAAAAAGTAAAAATAGTAAATGTTCAAGAAGCTATGATTCTCTGTTTTGTCCAGTTGGTTAAGGCTGTGTTCGTGCATCACAGGATTGTTTTTTAAGATTCATTTAACTCACAGGAACAGAACTTGATGGCAGAACTGAGGCTAAAATTAATCAGTTGCCCAAAGGCTTTTTACCATTTACCCCCAAGCACTGGTCCAGGGCTGAACCCCAATGTTGCATGAAACGTTGTAACTAGAGATAAGCAAACTTGAATACTATTGAACACAGACTTTATCAGAAAAACAGAGTTCGGGTTCGGAGTTTGGCCACTTTACATATACAAACCACTCGAGCGCAGTGTTTGAATGGCTCCCACTGGGGGCAACAACAGCATGATCGGATTTAGAGTGCCCCCCAAAAAAAATTTGAAAAAGATCGCCCAACCTCTCCCAGAAGTGATCTGTTTATGGCTGGCTGCATGAGGATGGAGACCCAAACCACCCAATCAGTGACTTCCATTGGGGTCCAGGTCAAGTCCAAATCCAGAACCAAACAATCTAAAGTCTGACTGAACCTGTTGAATCAAATTTTCAAGGGGTTCGCTTATCTCTTATTGTTCACTGAAGGGAGCCGGCTCTGTGTCAGATTGTTCACAAATATCATTGAACACACATGATATTCTGTCAAGTACCTATCATACTCGAGCACCCCGATGCTCGATCAAGTATTGAGCAGTGGCGAGCATGCTCACTCGTCACTACCAGTTATATGAGAACCCAGGCTTCTGAAGAAAGGCCAATGTCTTCTGGTTCTCAAATGAAGTAATCTTTCCAAAGTCTTATTGTCTATGAACACCTATGATAAAATTATGATACTTTCATGGACTTTTACTTTTGAACACATGGAACCACACAAATCAGAAACCAAACCAATTGATTGATTGAGCAATGTAGTGACGTTTCTGATGAGTCCTTGTGTATGATGGATTAAAGTACTGGAGGTTGCTTACATTGATGCCTTGCTCTACCAAATTTAAAGAGAGTTTCGCTCAATGCCATGTACTCTAATATTCATCATCTGTGTCCTTCTGGTAGAATCTTGTTAATCAGTGGCAGGACGATGGCGGGACCCACAGATCATGAAGAGGAAACACTCCAGAGCTTTAGCACAATACCAGGGATTTTAGGAATATGATTGCAAGACAAAAAGTAAAAGAGCACCGGCATCAAGGTTGGTACCCCATCTGTCACTGCAGTATGCTGCACAGTTTTCCGATAAAATATTGGGCACCAGTTATAGTCAATGGAGTCCGTCTGACACCATTTGCATCTTTTGCATGAATTTCGTTTATAAGTTCCTAACTGAGAAACAGAATTGCAAAAAGCAGATGTGAACAGAGTCGTAAGTCCATTGTCAATATGGCTCAAGACATTCTCTGTCCGGCACACTAAATTCTATATAAATTATGCAAATTTGTGTTGTAAACCAACTCCCAGCTTAGTTTGGAACCAATTTTACATTTTTTTTCTATTGAGAAGAATTAGAATCCGCTGTAAAATATGTTCAAATATTATATACCTGTTATACATACATAAAATAGCGTACCGAGTATAACTGTTTATTTGGTCAATAACCAGCAAACAAATGACCAGAGACTATAAGAAAGTCAGTAGAAAAAACATGGAAGAAACATCAAAAATATACAAAATATTTCACAAAAATCTATCACCAGATTTCACAATACAAAATCCATATAATGATCTCTTATTTATACAGTGCATATATATATATATCTCTTAGGCGGGCTTTGCACGCTGCGACATCGGTAACAATGTGTTACCGATGCTGCAGCGATAGTCCCGCCCCCGTCGCACGTGCAATATCTAGTGAAAGCTGCTGTAGCGATTATTATTGCTATGGCAGTTTCACACGCACATACCTGCCGTTCGACGTCCCTCTGGCCGGCGACCCGCCTCCTTCCTAAGGGGGCGGGTCGTGCGGTGTCACAGCGACGTCACACGGCAGGCGGCCAATTGAAGTGGAGGGGCGGAGATGAGCAGGATGTAAACATCCCGCCCACCTCTGTCCTTCTCATTTCAGCCGGGAGGCAGGTAAGGTGATATTCCTCGCTCCTGCGGCTTTACACACAGCGATGTGTGCTGCCGCAGGAGCAAGGAACAACATCGCACCTGTCGCTGCACCGGCATTATGGAAATGTCGGAGGCTGCAGCGATGATACGATAGCGACGCTTTTGCGCTCGTTAATCGTATCAAAAAGGATTTACACGTTGCGATATCGACTGCAACGCCGGATGTGCGTCACTTTCGATTTGACCCCATCGACATCGCACGTGCAATGTCGCAACGTGCAAAGCCACCCTTAGACTTGATGAAGCTGGTGTACTTACATTGAAATACCATTAGAATGGCTGTGTAATCTTCTGTGAATGTTTCCGTCTTATATGTGCCCCTCCATGACTCAACCTCTTTTTTTTGAGCTTTCATTTAGTTTCCTACCTTCCAAGAGCCTTCACTTTTCTTTTCCCGTAGCCGTATGAGGGCTTATATTTTTGCAGGCTGAGTTGTAGTTTTGAACGACATCATTAAGCTTTTCATATAATGTACTGAAAAACACCTTTGTTTTATCAGTTTTATTTTTACGGTGGTTAAAAACAAAGGATAGTATTGGCCCCTTAAAATATAATAACAAGTTAGTTATAGATGACAAACAAAAGACTGAGATATTAAATAGGCATTTCTCATCTGTGTTCACCAAGGAACTGACTGTACCAGGGATCATTCAACAAGTGAAAAATCAAAGTTCACCACCCGATATAATTAATTTAACACAAGACGTACGCCTACGTCTGAGTAAATTAAACATTGACAAATCCCCAGGGCCAGATGGCATTCATCCACGAATATTGAGGGAATTGAGTTCCGTAAGTGACAGACCGCTGTATCTCATCTTTTTAGACTCGCTTGTAACAGGGTTGGTGCCTCAGGATTGGAGGATTGCTGATGTGGTACCGATATTTAAGAAAGGTAAGAGGTTAGATCCAGGCAACTACCATCCAGTAAGCCTGACATCAGTAGTATGCAAAGTTTTTGAGGGCATTTTAAGGGATGACATGCAAAAATATGTTGCAGAAAATAATATAATAACTGACAGACAGCATGGATTCATGAAAGATAAGTCGTGTCTAACCAACCTGTTGGGGTTCTATGAGGGGGTAAGTGCAAACCTGGATATTGGTAATGCAGCTGATGTGATTTATTTGGACTTTGCAAAGGCATTTGATACTGTACCACATAATAGCCTTATACTAAAGCTCCAGAAGCAAGGACTGGGGGAAACTATATGCAAGTGGGTAAGGAATTGGCTAAAAGATAGGAAACAAAGAGTAGTTAAAAATGGTACATTCTCTAAATGGGCTATAGTCAGCAGTGGGGTGCCACAGGGATCTGTGCTAGGACCAATTCTTTTTAATCTCTTTATTAATTACCTTGTGGATGGGATTGATAGTAAAGTGTCAGTCTTTGCTGATGACACCAAACTATGTAGGATATTAAAAACTGACCTTGATAGTATAATATTACAAAAAGATCTAGATAAGATGTCAGAATGGGCAGATACTTGGCAAATGAGATTTAATGTTGATAAATGTAAAGTAATCCACCTAGGATGGAGTAATCCTATAACTGCTTATACATTAAATGGAAGTAAACTCGGGACTACAGAACAGGAGAAGGACTTGGGTATTCTCATTACAAATAAGCTGAGCAACAGCACTCAATGTCAAGCAGCAGCTGCAAAAGCAAACAAGATTCTAGGGTGTATAAAAAGAGAGATTAGATCCCGGGATCCCAACGTATTGTTACCTCTCTATAAATCACTTGTAAGGCCACATCTGGAATATGGGGTCCAGGTTTGGACTCCACATTTTAAAAAGGACATACAGAAGTTAGAGTCAGTTCAAAGGCAGGCAACTAGACTACTACAAGGAATGGAAGGCCTCCGATATGATGACAGGTTGAAAAAGTTAGATATGTTTAGCTTAGAAAAAAGACGTCTCAGAGGAGATCTCATTTATATGTATAAATATATGTGTGGTCAATATAAAGGACTGGCACATGACTTATTTCTTCCGAAAACAATACTAAGGACCAGGGGGCACTCACTGCGAGTGGAAGAAAAGAGATTCCGGCAGCTAAATAGGAAAGGGTTCTTTACAGTTAGAGCAGTCAGACTGTGGAATGCCCTACCACAAGAGGTAGTAATGGCAGATACTATAACAGCTTTCAAAAAAGGGCTGGATGATTTCCTCAGTACACACAACATTGTTGGTTATAAATGACTAAGTGACCAAATGTAGAACTGGTGGAGGAAGGTTGAACTAGATGAACCTAGGTCTTTTTTCAACCTTAGTAACTATGTAACTATATGTAACTATGTAACTATGTTGTCAGGATGTTGCAGGGATATCAAAATTATATTGTTACTTTTACATTTTACCACTTTTAACAATTTTATTTTCCCATCAAGGAAGCCGTGTGAAGGGTGGTTGTTTATTGGGCCAAGCTTTATTTGTACCGTTTTAGTGTCTATATGGTTTAAAATCACTTTTAATTCCATTTTATTTGGGAGGGAAGATGAGTAAAGATGAGCGAACCCGAGGTTTGGTGTTCGTTTCAAAAACAGACAAACAAAAATAAAAAAAAAAATACTGGTTCGGAGTTCGGGTGCTTTACATATAAACACCATTCACGTACGCTCAGTGCTCAGTCTAGTGTGTGCCGCTTGCAGTGTTTGATCGGCTCACACTGGGGGTAACAACAGCGTGATGTGATGTAGTGTGTACCAAAAAATATGGAAAAAACTCCGGACCTGGAAGTGACCTGTTTATGGCTGGTTGCATGTGAACGGAGACCCGAACTGCCCAAGTTGTGACTTCCATTGGGGTTCAGGTCAAGTCCGGGTCCCAAACTGAACTTTATCTAAAGTCCAGATGATCCCGCAGAACTGATCTTCCACAGGTCCACTCATCTCTAGATATGACCAAAAAAAAACATATCTGGTAGTCCAATATTTCTTTTCTTTATGACATTAATGGCTCATTCATATGTCAGTGATTTCGGTTAGAGTTTCACCAAAGTTTGGTATGAGTGGCATCAGTCTTTCTCATACGTGAAAAAATAAGTTCCCAAGGTTCGGTGTTCGGACGTTTATGGAAAAACTGAGTTAAGGTTTGAAATTTAGGTGTTTTCAGTGTTTTATTGGCTCGCACTGGGGGAAACAACAATGTAATAAGATGTAGTGCGCACCAAAGAAAAAAAATGGAAAAACTCATCCTAACGGCCCCCAGAATTGATCTGTTTATGGCTGGCTGCCCAATTAGTGACTTTCATTGGGGTTCAGGTCACGTTCTGGTCCCAAACCGAACTTTATCTAAGTGCAGATGATCCAGCCGAACCGATCTTCCACGGGTCCACTCATATCTAAAGATGACCAAAAAAGCATATCTGGCAGTACAATATTTCTTTTCTTTATGACATTAAGGGCTCATTCACATGTCAGTGATTTTGGTTAGAGTTTCACCAAAGTTTGGTATGAGTGGCATCAGTCTTTCTCATACGTGAAAAAATAAGTCCCTCTACCTTCTCCTGTCTAAGGCTAAGTTCACACATCCTGTGTTTTGCATCAGTCACAATCCGTAGCCTTGAGGAATTACGGAATCCTGCAAAATATTTTGCAGGAATCCTGTATTTCCCCATAGACTTCTATTAGTGACGGATTGCGACTGATGACCCTGCGTTGCATCCGCTGCGTCGCGGTCCGTCGTTTTTGACTGACCGCCGAGCGGGGAGCAACGCAGAATGTAACGTTTTTCGGGCCGTCAAAATTAACGCGCCGCGCAGGAATCCGTCGCCATCCGTCAAGCTTGTAATGCATGTCTATGGTGCTGGATTCCGTCGTAATCCGTCTTACAACGGAATCCAGCGCAGGATTCCGTCATGCTCTACTGAGCATGCCCAGCATGCTTGGCACGCCCACTGGGCTGTCCCAAACACAGACGGATCATGACTGATCCGTCAAAAAATGGACGCACAGCGGATGTAACGGACGCAACTGATCCGTTTTTTCACAGGATTCCTGTGAAAGGAATCCTGTGAAAAACACATCAGTTGCATCAGTTGACATCTTGAAAATGACTGATCCGTTGCTGACGGACCTGACGGATTGAAAACACAGGATGTGTAAACTTAGCCTAACAGTTCATGCAAAACGACAAGTTTGGTCAACCATTAAATGTAAATGTCGATGATATGACAATTAGAGATAAGCAAACCCAAGATTCGGTGTTCAGTGTTTGGACTTTTGTGAAAAAACTGAGTTTGGGTTTAGGGTTCAGAGGTTTTACATATGAACTTGATTCACTTGAGCAATGCTGTGCTCAGATACGCTCAGTGCTTGGCCAAGTGCAAGCCGCTTTCAGTGTTTGATAGCTCGCACTGTGGGTAACAACAGCATGACCGGAAGTAGTGTGCACCAAACAAAAAAATGGAAATGCTCCACTTTTCCGCCCCCGGAAGTGCTTTGTTTATGGCTGGCTTCATGTGGGCGGAAACCCGAGCAGTGCAATTAGTGACTTCCATTGGGGTTCAGGTCAAATTCTGGTCCCAAACCGTACTAAATTTAAAGTTCGTCTGAACCTGCCGAACCGAACTTCAATGGATCCATTCATCTCTACTGACAATCTGTCATGGAACGTACTAATGAAAAAAAGGCGAGGCATACTGAATTTTAACGTGCCCAATCTTTCTGTTCTCATTAGAAATAAGCAATCGCAAGTGGTGTCTGGCAGCAGCATTTTCTTCTCTCCTTAATGAAAAGATATTTTGCTTGGCCCAGAGAGGAGCTCTATATACTAAAAACAGTTGACATTCTTCTTGCATTTAACATAAAACAAAAACATAACTAACATCAAAAGCATTAGACATATCCATGCCCCGTGTTATATATCAGAATTGAAGAAAATATCCCGCATATTAGTACAATGTGTTCACCTTTTTTCAATAAATCATGGGTAAGATATACTGTATGGCATTTATAGGTCTACTGAGTGAATCCCAGTAGTCGTATAGTCACTGGACCTTATATTTTTATTGGAAGAGAGTTTTAACTATGGGATTATTCTTATAAAAAAAAGGAGAAGAAAGGTGATGGTGTGAAAACCTCATCCAAAGTTCATGAGCTTATTGTTCAAACTGACCAATGACTAATGGTGATAGTATAAAAAGATAAAAGTATAGAGATAATATGAGCAGAAGACAAAAAGAGGGGTACAATTTGTTGAAAAAATATAAACTATTAAGGTTTATGGTCACAGGGCACAAAAATGATAAATAATACATCTACATATAGTATAATTAATATGTAACCCAAATATTACAGAACATGTAAAAATAAGGCAAAAGTCATAAACAAAAACAAGTTGATAATGAGATATTTTTACTTATGAACCCTAAAATTAGAAACTAATGACACTCCTTGTTCTCCATATTGATTATACTAAAGGATTTTCTCACTTTATCGTTACGTGCGAGGGCCATGATTTTGCACAGTGCTCATGTTGTCATATTGTCAACTGAATAAAATGTCAAATCGCATGATCTCATGAGACCAAGTGCCTTCAGTCGCTGCCCACCCAGACTAATAGCTGCAACTTGTACTGAGCAATGAGAGATCTCAGCAGGCAGGAGGGACAATGAGAAGCTTTCCGTCACCCTAGGTGAGTGACGCTTTTAAAAGCAATATATAATTATTCTGACAAGGATTTAAAAGTTGATAAGTCAGCCATCATCATCATCAGGTCTAAAAGATGTATTTAATAGTGCATGCTGTTTGTGTTGTGGATGGATAATAAGGTAAGAAATGTGCGGGGATCATCAATAGTAAGGTAAGGGGTGTGTGGGGATCATGGATAGTAAGGTAAAGAATGTGTGAAGATTGGATAGTAAGGTAAGAGGTGTGTGGGAATCATGGATAGTAAGGTAAGGGGGTGTGTGGGAGATCATGGATAGTAAGAAAAAGGATGTGCAAAGATTATGGATAGTAAGGTAAAGAATGTGTGAAGATTGGATAGTAAGGTAAGGGGTGTGTGGGAATCATGGATAGTAGGGCAAGGGTGTGTGGGGATCATGGATAGTAAGGTAAGGGTGCATGGGGATCATGGATAATAAGGTAAGGGGGTGTGTGGGAGATCATGGATAGTAAGAAAAAGGATGTGCAAAGATTATGGATAGTAAGGTAAGGGTTGTGCAGGGATCATGGAAAGTAAGGTAATGGATAAGTGAAGATTATGGATAGTAAAGTAAGGAGTGTGCGGGGATCATGGATATTAAGGTAAGGGTTGTGCGGGGATCATGGAAAGTAAGGTAATGGATAAGTGGAGATCATTGATAGTAAGGTAAGGTGTGTGCGGAGATCAATGATAGTAAAGTAGGTTGTCGGTTCTCATCGATAGTAGTATATGGCATGTGCAGAGATTGTAAGGTAGGGGATGTGCGGGTATCATGGGCAGTAAGGTGAGGGATGTGTGGGGAACATTAATAGTAATATAAGGCATGCTCATGGATCATGGAGAAAAGTAAGGGATGTGAGGGAATCATGGAAAGTAAAATAAGGGGTGTGTGGAGAGCATAGACAGTAAGGTAAGGAGTGCATGGAGATCATGGATAGAAAGGTAAGGGGTGTGCGGAGATCTTGAATAGTAAGATAAATGGTGTGCAGGGATCATTGGATAATAAGGTAAAGGATGTGCAGGGATCATCAATGGTATTATAAGACATGTGCGAGGATCATGGATAGTAAAATAATGTGAAAGCAGGGATCATGGATACTAAGGTAAGGAGTATGTGAAGATAATGGTTAGTAAGGCAAAGGATGTGCAGAGATCATGGATTGGAAGATAAGGGGTTGTGTGGAGATCATGGATAGTAAGGTCAGGGGTGTGCGGAGATCATTGGGAGGTACTGTAAGTGGTATGTAGAGATAATGGATAGTAAAGTAAGGGGCAGCCAAGAGCCAAGAACTCCTCCACTGTGAGGCCCTCTTGACTTTTTGTACATCTGCACTTTACTCTTCTGATTAGAAAAATAAGAGCAGCTATCATCAATAGTTTCTCCACTAATTGAAACAATAGGGTAATATGTTTATACGAGGGGTTATTATGGGGTGAGTAAACATATTCTAAGTTGGGGGTTAGCTTACGTTTCCTATGGACCATCCTTTCACCGTGATGAGTTTTTTTCCTGTGGGCTCTTTATTTTACACATCTCTTAAAAGCTTGTGATACCAAAATGAGAATGTCAGCACAGCTCAGAATAAAGACATAATTTCTGCCTTGTGATCTTAAAGCACAATATGCCCCCTGCTTAATGAACGCTCGTGTACGGCTCATACAAAATTACAAAGTACTAATTAGAGATGAAGGGAAAGGGAAACCAGGCTGATATTATTCACTCTGTCTCCTAATAATATCACTAACATCTTTCTTTATTATCATGACTCTGGGGGGATTAATATTGTACTTTGCAGCCTTTCATACTAAAGGATTCAGATTAAAGATTTAATATACATTTGAAATGGATGGAACGGCAGGAAAACTATCTTCATAAAGACATTTCCACAGACAGGCCTGCTGAAGTCCCATGTGTCTAGGCAGACATGGTCTTTCTTTCGACCCTATAACATCATTTGGCCCAACATGTTCTTTACATTGGATCAGCATGTAAGACAGTGAGCAATGGTGTTTTTCTCCTGTTTCTACAATAGAAGTTGTAATAAGACTTTAAATTAAAGAAATAATGTTTGGCGCGGTTGGTGTATAAAGCATTCCTTGCATGAGGTACATGAGATGAGCTCTTGGGCTCAGAATTTTGGGTTTTATCCTTTGAAATTCAAATTTGCGGCCTTCGATAACATTTTCCCAAATGATTTGATTCTCAATATTGGAAAGTTTGTAGTTACTCGGAAAATACATGAAAGAGAAAACCTGATGACCATGAGGACTCAGGCCACGTGCACACGTTGAGTATGTGGGGAGTTTTTTTTACCTCAAAACCAGGAGTGGGTAGAAAAATGTACAAGTGGTGTCCATGTTTCTGTTATACTTTTCCTCTGATTGTTCCTCTCCTAGTTTTGGCTACAAATACTGAGGTAAAAAAAACTTACCAAATACTCAACGTGTGTATGTGGCTTAATGGATGATAAGCGGGGATGACTTTTAAGCCATGTGCACACGTTGAGTGTGTGATGAGTTTTTTACCTTAGTATTTGTAAGCTAAAACCAGGAGTGGGTAAAAGTACAAAAGTGGTGCCAGTGTTTCTATTTTACTTTTCCTCTGATTGTTCCACTCCTGGTTTTTGCTACAAATACTGAGGTAAAAGCTCACAAAATACTCAACATGTGCACGTGGCCTAAGGGGTTATAGCTTACAGGAAAAAGAGAGAGGGCCCGCTGATCATCAGAGCTTACACTTTACTTAACTAGTGATTCTGGTCGTAGAAAACAACTCTCTGATACAAACTCTGCTCCATAAGGAACCACTGATCTGTGATGGCCCAGGTATTAACCACCCCTGTCTTACCTAGAGGACAACATTGGGGAGGCCCACGCAGCCATGCAAAAAGACATTAGCTCACTCAAGATTTATTTTTTTTCCTAACCGTGAATCAAATCTTAAAGTGTTTGAATTTGATATTGGATTTGAACTTGAGCCACTGCGGATCAATCCACTCATATCTAATACTAGTATACTTTGGCTGAAAGGTGCCCCAATCTTTAGTTTTAAGCTCTGATCCAAAGCTCTCTTATGTCCTTTTCTGGTTTTTGTCTGACACAGAACAGTAAGGGGGCTGGCTGGCTACTCATTTCAATAACTAAGTCAGCCCCTAGTTGAAGCGCAGCTTTGCGCAGGTGCACTTTGATTTTCCCTTAGGCCTGAGCAGATGCAAGATTTGCAGTGATCTGTGGATGAAGTAGGATCCACATCAATCATGTAAGGAGGAAACTGAATGGATTGATGAGGCACCAAAAACTAAAAACCACCCATCCAACTGGACCACGCCAACGTTTTGCATAGTTGACAACAGTCAGAATTTGCTTTGATTAACTAGATTGTTTAGAAACTGTCCTGGCAAATTCTGAGACGTCCAGGTCCAGGAAAAAGATTTATGGAACCCTGGACAAAAATAGAATCGGAACGTAAATGACACTGTTTTGCCAACAGGAATGCTGATAAGTTCCGTATTTTCCTGAAAATAAGATAGGGTTTTATACAACCCCTGGCAAAAATTATGGAATCACCTGGCTTTGAGGATGTTCATTCAGTTGTTTACTTTTGTTTAAAATAAGCAGATCACAGACATGGCACCAAACTAAAGTGATTTCAAATGACAGCTTTCTGGCTTTAAGAAACACTAAAAAAAAAATCATGAAAACATAATGTGCTAGTCAGTAACGGTTAATTTTCAAGACTAAACAGGGGGAAAAAATTATGGAATCACCCTGTAAATTTTCATTACCAAAAGTAACATCTGCATCAAATAAGATCTGCTCGTTAGTCTACATCTAGAAAGGAGTGATCACACCTTGGTGAGCTGTTGCACCAAGTGTCCGACTGACATAAATCATGGCTCCAACACGAGAGATGTCAATTGAAATAATGGAAAGGATTATCAAACTCTTAAAAGAGAGAAAATTATCACGCAATGTTGCAAAAGATGTTGGTTGTTCACAATCAGCTGTGTATAAAATCTGGACCAAATAGAAACAACAGGGGAAGGTTGTTAAAGGCAAACATACTTGTAGACCAAGGAAGACATCAAAGTGTCAAGACAGGAAACTTAAAGCATTATGTCTCCAAAACAGGAAATGCACAACAAAACAAATGAGGAGTGAATGGGAGGAAACTAGAGTCAATGTCTGTGACCGAACTGTAAGAAACTGCCTAAAGGAAATGGGACTCACATACAGAAAAGCTAAATAATAAAAAGATGACTGCCTGAAGAGAACATGTAAATTTCCAGAGTCATTGATGATATGGGGCTGCATGTCAGGTAAAGGCACTGGGGAGATGGCTGTCATTACATCTTTAATAAAATGCCCAAGTTTACCTTGAAATTTTGGACACTTTTCTTATTTCAACAATTGAAAGGATGTTTGGGGATGATGAAATCATTTATCAAGATGATAATGCATCCTACCATAGAGCAAAAACTGTGAAAACATTCCTTGAAAGCAGATACATAAGGTCAATGACATGGCCTGCAAATAGTCCGGATCTCAATCCAATTAAAAATCTTTGGTGGAAGTTGAAGAAAATGGTCCATGACAAGGCTCCAAACTGCAAAGCTGATCTGGCAACAGCAATCAGAGAAAGTTGGAGCCAGATTGATGAAGAGTACTGTTTGTCACTCATTAAGTCCATACCTAAGAGACTGCAAGCTGTTATAAAAGCAAGAGGTGGTGCAACAACATACTAGTGATGTATTGGAGTGCTCTTTTGTTTGTTTGTTTTTCATGACTCCATAATTTTTTCCTCATAATTGAGTGATTCCATAATTTTTTTCCCATGTTGGGTCTTGAAAAGTAGCCGTTACTGGCTAGCACATTATGTTTTCATGATTTTTGTTTAGTGTTTCTTAAAGCCAGGAAGTTGACATTTGAAATGACTTTAGCTTTGTGCCATGTCTGTGATCTGCTTTTTTTAAACAAAAGTAAACAACTGAATGAACATCCTCAGAGCCAGGTGAGTCCATAATTTTTGCCAGGGGTTCTACTAATTGTTGCTCCAAAAGATGCGTTAGGGCTTATTTTCAGGTTATGTCTTATTTTTCCAAGAACAACAATCTACATTTATGCATGAACAAAAAAAATCAACAATTATTCCAATATGATCATGACCAAAGTCAAATCAACGCCTTTGCTCTCCTGTCAGCAACTAATTTACACAATATGTCTTCCAGCTCAGGAAATAAGTGTTGCCTTTTTGGATCCACACTTGCACTTCTTAGCATTTCCCTTGTAACCTGTTGATTGACTTTTCCTCTGACTGTTGCTTCCAGGTTTTGGCAGACAAATAATGAGGTAAAATACTGACCAAATACTCAACGTGTGCATTTGACCTTATAGTATTGACCAGGCTTGCACAAATACGGCCATGGGCTGCATACAGCCCACCAAACGTTTTGCTGCGGCCCATGGACCTATCTGGGAGACACCACTCCCTTCCTCAAATATTCAAATGTATCCATGTCTTTCAGAAGCAAACACATGGGAACACTAGAGCATTTGGACAGGGCAGAGGAGAACCCTCAGCCCCATCCTTGGCATGTAGCAGTGTGATGAGGTCAGTGCAGCATGAGACAGGAGAGATAGCGGACAACATTAAGAGCTCCATGAAGAAGCCGAAGATTTTATGTGCTATAATTTTAGATGAGGGGGTTAATGTTATTGTGTGTGCACATAATGGAAGGACAATTTTGAAAGGGGCCAATGGAAGTCAATGTGGGACTTCAGCTTTTACAAGGAAATCTTCCAGAAAAATATTCGAGTTTGACTTCCATTATACTCGAGTACTCGAGTTGCGCCCATCCAAGCATCCAACTATTCATTATAAATACAGAGCACCCAAGCATGGTAGCACTCGCTCATCACTAATGGAAACAACTTCAGAGAAAATGTCATCTATAAAGATATCTGGATGTAAATGATTATTTGGAATACTGACTTCAGTTTATGTATGGTCTGCAGTTTGATGATAACTGGTAACAACAACTGCCAGCAGCTCCTTACTATTGTAAAAGACATACTGTGATTTGTACGTTCATGTGATACAATTGTATATGGGTCTGACTTGACATTATAATTAACCACTATACTAAGCTTGTTGCTGCATTCATTTACTGAGGGTGGTTCTAGCACTACATTCATGTGCTGATGGTGGTTCTGGCACTGCATCCATGTACTGAGGGTGGTTCTGCAATGCATTCATGAACTGATGGTGGTTCTGGTGATGTATTTATGTACTGCTGGAGGCTCTAGTGCTCCATTCATGTACTAACAGTGCTTCTGGTTCTACATTCATGTACTGATGGTGGCTCTGGTGCCGTATTAATGTACTGATGTTGCTTCTGGTGCTGCACTCATGTTCTGATGGTGGTTCTACCACTGCATTCATGTACTGATGGTGATTCTGGTGCTGTAATCATGTACTGATGGTCGTTCTAGTTCTGCATTCATGTGCCAATGGTGGTTCTGGTGCTGCATTTATGTTCTGATGGTGGTTATGGTGCTGCGTTCATGTACTGACTGTGGTTTTGAGGCTGCATTAATGTACTCAAAATGGTTCTGGAACTGCATTCATGTACTGATAGTACTCCTGGAGCTGCAGTCATGTACTGACTTTGGTTATCGCACTGCATTCATGTGCTGAGGGTGGTTCTGATCTTGTACAAATGTAGCAATCCAAAATGTGCTTCAGGGTTATGTTAAAAATTCTCAAAACATAAGTCTTTTGAGATTATGAATAGGATTTTTTGAGTTTCTGCTCCAAAAACTCACTGTAAGTTCTTGGGAGCAGAAACTGAGCAGTATCTCTCCAAATCCTCCTCAAATACTCAAAACTTGCTGAATATGCACTGAATAGCAAAAGGGTTACAATGTTTTAAATTTTTTGCTTTCAGGCTCCATATCTCCCCATCCACTACAACTTTTGAGCGTGAGACTAGATTCATTTTATAGACAATCATCTTGGCTATCTCATACATAAATTTGACTTGCAAGTATTTAGTATATGATTAGTTATGCAGATTCTTGTTATATCGTTGCAGTGTTACCATTTTACTCCTGAAAACATATTTTTTATCATTTTGTTAGTATTTTCTGAATCCACCTTTGGCTTTCACCACTGTCTGAATCCCTCCAGGTATGCTCTCAATCACATTCAGTCTCTCATTTTTATGCCCTTAGAAATGGCGAACTTTTCCCTCCTTCAAAAACTTAACAAGAGGGTTTGCAATTTAGCGATATCCGTCTATCAGAATCGTCTTTACGGACATACGTAAGTCAAAAACTGACCAGGCTGGTAAAAGTAGATGGATACTTCTTTTTCCCACGTCATGCCCAGCTTGCCCCATTGGGTGTACAATATAGTACTTGTCCTTCTGTTAAAAAGGCTTTGCATTGCTAGTACATTAGGATTTGACCTCTATTACAAATTACCAATTCTACTCTTTATTTTGATGTTGCCATTAGCTAACGGAATCTGACCCAAATTGCTTTGGTACGCACTCATTTTGCATCGGGGCTGCTATGGAGGCTGTGACAGTAAGGCTACCGATTTCGGTTATTCAACAGATAGGTAGATGACTGTCTGCTTGTTTTGCTAGACATGTTCACCCTGATTTGTTAAAGTTGTAAACCTCAAATTTATTTTTATTAGGTCATCCCAAACAAAAAAATTGGATTCTTGGCCCTTCCCTAATTTTCTGGGCTGCTCAGAGGGTGAGTGATCATCCAGGAGCCAGGAACCTGAGTTTCAGCAGTCTTGACGTCTTGTGGAGGGGTTTTCGGGGGCTTAGATGGTATCAAGTGCTTCCAGAAGTGGTAAGCATTAGTAGGCAATCTCTCTTCCCTATAATCCTTGCTATAATTCCTATGGTGGCTTGGCAAGAATCTATGGATGCCAAGGCCATCGTGAGGACTCAGAGAACCATTAACCTGAGATTGGCATGTTTTATTAGGGTCCATACCGGTGTAGTGGTACATCACCGGCAATTGGAAGGAAACAATAGGTGCTTAATGTTGCAGGACGGACTCCAGCTCACCGACATTAGTTTGGACATTTTTCTATCGGGTCTCCAGGATGGCTTGGAAGATGCTTTGTTTTTGTTGGGTGGGGTTCGATGCTCAGTCTAAAGTCTGGAACCCTGCTTGGCATAATTGAAGGAGAAATCCCGGTTCCTGAGGAAATCAAACCGGCTTGGTGCTGGGCATATCCCAGGGGGATCATGTATTAAGATTAGTTTACATCATGTTTAATAAAGGAGAGTAAAGCTGTGACCGATTTCCACCCAACAATTTGGTGCTAGTCATTATTCCTATATGTATGGGGCATTGATTTAGAAATAGTGGGTTATGTCTGCACAGTCTATGTACCACAATAGATCATAGGGAGATGACTCTTTAACACACCATATACTCTGCACAACTGCAGCAGTAAATTGTAGAGGATATCCTGATGTATTTAGGGATGTCTGCATCTGCTAGGCCACTACTAATTTGTAAAATGCAGCCAACTATCGGCAACGTGGGTTTTGTAGCTTGCATGCTGCTCACATTTGTAATTTGTGCAGTCAGTAGTTAACAAACTCCAAGTCTACAGTTCTCAATATGGAACGTTGCCACAACCTCTGTTACTTGTTCTGTCAGTATAACTTGTCATATTTTGTATCTATACTCCCTTTTGCTATGGTTGTCTCTTGTACCTATTTCACTTTGTAGATCTATGATCTGCACAGATGCCGGCCTCTTATCTTCCCTGGAGGGGTCCCTAACATACTCACTATTAGCACACGGTCGCCGTGACTCAGACTCTAGTGGCCCCTGCTCAGTTGTTAGCTAAAAAAAACACTCCTTAAAATACATAACCATTGGCTCCCTTGCAACTGTCTTGCACTAGTATGTATGGACACATCACGAATACACCAGATTCTTCAGCAGTCTAGCTGCGCCATATTGTCCATCCTATTTTACGTAGGGCAAAAAGAAAATGGACTTTTCCTGACTGCATCTTCTCTTTCAGGGAAGCAACCATGAACATGTTCCCTTTTGTCATCAACCTGCATAGGATTGGTCAAACAAATTATACAATGGTTTATAAATCTCTACTTTGTATGCTCCAAGATGCCTGGACTTTGTGGGTATAACAGCACAAATCACAAATTATAAAGTCAAAAGATTATGACATATCCCAATCCCAGCAGTACCTTCAGTGACTTGGCGTCTTCACATAGTACCATACCTTCCCCAAATAAGGCACATGAACATAGACATGCATATAGCATAAACATTGGATTTTTCAGACCAAGCTACCTTCTTTCATTGCTCCATGGTCCAGTTCTCACGCTTATGTGCCCAATGCAGCCATTTTCATTTTGGACAGGGGTAATTATAAGCACTGGTCTGTGACAACGATGTCTTGTACTCAACAAGCTGCTATACACTGTGTATTTTCAGCTGAATTTCTATCACGGTCAACAGTAACTTTTTTTTACTAAATTGTCCATTGGGATATTGTAGTGTCGGACCAGACAAGCTAACATTTGTACCCCACATACAGCAACAAGTTTTTGGTGCTCATGCTGTTTCATTGATTGCCCTTGCTTTTTCCAATCATATTACCAACTAGGAACACCCCGTAAGTCCCAAAATTTGGGGGTTGCTCTGCACTTGTTGTCTAGCCATCACGATTTGGCTTTGTCCCTCAGATCCTTATGCTAAAAGACTTACGTTTCAAACGATTATTAGTCATATCTGTTTTAGTATGAACACACTGGCAATTTACATACCAAAAACGTCCCAGACATCACATTTTTATGGATATTTTATTACCGTTCACCCAACATAAGTTATTGATATTGCTGTGTGCATGAAGTCAAACCAGATTTTTTTTTCATGAGGGTATTTCTAATGGAACAGCAGTGTGAAGGTCCTGAAGTTCCATTAGAACTTTGTATATACGGTACTACTTTTAAAAGAAATTCGAAGCATAACAATACAGCAATGGCCTGAACTACATTTGTTGAACTACAAATTGGATTTCCAGATAAGATTGACAATCTCCAAGGCAACTATCTTTTAGATTACATAGAATGTCACTTTTTCTTCCTTCCTCCCCATATCAACATGCATGCTCAGCTTGGCCAAGCATGTGTCACGGTACAAAGGTGGAAAGAAGAGAAGGACATGGGCCCACTTTTCCCAGAAGCTGACTTTGGCTTACACTGAGACAGGTGTGACTACCCAGTCTTTACCAAAGCCTGTGATGGTCAGGTGGGACTTGTCTGACTTTATGCACCAGGTACCACTCCAGGACAGCTCTTCATTGTTGCGCTCCACCAAGGACGGCGCAAGGCGACATGCGAGAAGGAATACACTGCCACTAGGGGTAAGCCCTGACCTTAGCACTCAGCAGCCCTGAGTGCCCTGATATCTTTAGATGGGTTCTTTCACCCTGTGCGGCGATCACGTTCCTATCCCTGTCTTTCCCTGTACAGAAACGGGTCTAGTGCACAGGGCAGCGGGAATGCTAGTCCCACTCTAGGTTAAAGACACAGAGGATAAAACAGACAACGGTAGACGAAGCCGCAATCATACAAGGCATGGCAAACTATAGGAACTGCGATGTCCTGATACCAGAAATAGAGGGGACCACTCTCCAATTTGATACATTCGAGATTGCGTGCATATATTCTCAGTTGCGAATGAGGCATAAAGTGCTTGTAGGCATCTTTGATAGTGGTGTAATCTCAGCTAAGAGCATAAGGATTGGGCATGTTGAAATTCAACATATTTGATCCTTCTTTCCCCTGATATAGACTGTTAGGATTAAGGGGCAGACATGTACAAATGGTCAGCAGGTTCTGCCAAAATCATGTTGGTCAACATACTACATGGAAATCCTTCCTAGACCATCTACAGTTGGGTTTCATCATGTGACTAATAAAGAAATTGAAATATAGTGGGTTGGTTTTTTTGTTTGATTTTTTGTGTGCAATTTTTTACACTTTTTGCTGTGTCCAAAACAATGTTGACACCCACCATCATTATCTTCTCAAATAAGTGTTTTTTTCATATATTCTCCTGTAGGCTTCTTAATAGAAAAAAAGCTTGTAAAAAATGTATGAAAATCATGGCTTTTCACGAGCAACCCCCTCCCCACGCTTAAAAAAAAAAGCTGCAAAAAACTGTGATGGAAGCCTGAAAGAGTTCTATGGTATTAGTAAAATGTACCTTCTTTTTATTGGAAACAGGGCCACGCTTGTCCGTGACTTATTTCTGGTATTACATCCAAATAAATAGGATGAGCTATGACCAGTCCATGGCGGAGCTGTGTATGTAAGAAAGTATCAAGGATTTTCCTAATCTCTTTTAGTAGCATTTTTTTTTAATATTCAGCTCTACAGTTGCACATACACAGGATAAGGATTGATGAACCTCATATAAGTAGATTTATACAGATATAAAGCAGGAGACAAATTGAAAAGTTCCTGAGCTATAGGCACTGACTCATCTGCTTTGTGAGGACACCGCTATCTTATGCAGCAGAATGTAATACAGCATGAATAAATGATGACTAAGACTCCAGACTGTACTGAATTAATATTATGGAAGATTACCGGTCGCAGCCGCAGCTTCTGCTTCTGATTGTATCATACAGTAAAGCAAGCATTCATGAGAACAATGCAAATGCACAGAAGTCACAGAAATGTATGGGAATTTATGTCCTTGTACTCATCATCTTAAATACGCTGTTGTGATTGATGGATTGATGAGTGCCCCTAAGCACTAAACAACATATAACATATTAATAAATGCGAGTACCATAGCAAAATACTCTGCAAATCAGTGCACTATGAAGTATTCCATACAAAATGCCTGGCTAAAAGGAATGGACAATATAACAATATATGAAATATGAAATATTACATCTTTGACATTGTCATATTACAAGATGTACTCATATATAAACAACAATAGATAAGTAAAAAAATATAAATCAAATCAAATAATAGAATATCAGATGAAAGAATGAGAGAGAAGGACAGAGAAAGAAAGAAAGAAAGAAAGAAAGAAAGAAAGAAAGATAGAAAGAAAGAAAGAAAAAAGAATTAGATAAAAGAAAGAAAAAATCTGGAAGAATAATAATAAAAAGGAATATAAAGAAAAGGAGAAGATAGAAAAAAAATCAAAGAAAGAAGAAAGCAGAATAAGAACAAAGAAAGCAAGAAAGAAAGAAGAGAAGATAGAAAGAATTAGATTAAAGAAAGAAAAAAGCAGGCAGAAGAAGAATAAAAAGGAATATAAAGCAGAAAAAAGAAGATAGAAAAAAGATCAAAGAAAGGGGAAAGCAGAAAGAAGAATAAGAAGAAAGAAAAAGAGAATGAAAGAGAACGAAAGAAGAGAAGCGATGACGGTCGAAAGAAGACAAGATAGAAAGAATTAGATTAAAGAAAGAAAAAAGTAGAAAGAAGAAGCATAAAAAGGAATATAAAGAAAAAAGAATATAGAAAAAAGATCAAAGAAAGAAGAAAGCAGAAACAAGAATAAGAAGAAAGAGAAAAAAAGAAGAGAAGAAGGTAGAAAGAAAAGAAGATAGAAACAAAGAAAAAAGCAGGAAGAAGAAGAATAAAAAGGTATATAAAGAAGAAGAAAAGAAGAAGATAGAAAAAAGATCAAACAAAGTAGAAGTGTTAAGAAGAAATAAAGAAGAAGAGAAGAAGGTAGAAGGAAGAGAAGCTAAAATGAGTTAGATTAAAGAAAAAAAGAAAGCAGACAGAAGAAGAATAAAAAGGAATATAAAGAAGAAGAAAAGAAGATCGAAAAAAAGACTAAAGAAAGCAGAAAAAAGAATAAGAAGGAAGAGTAAGACGATAAAGAAGACAAGAAAAACTATGCATTAAAATATAAACCGAACAAAAACGTCAAACAATAAGCTCAAGCATAAAAGAGAAAAAAAAATCTCAGCGATGACAAAAGCGACCCCCAGAGTCAGAAGCAGGAACAGTGATCCTGCAATCCTAGACAGACACAGGTGTTCTCCAATAACATGAGCTTGTGAGACCGGCAGAGGAAATCTTATAGCATGATCCCTGTATACCACAGATAAAGTAGGTAAAATGTAGAAACCCCATATATGAAATATGTGCGCTCAGATATTCTACTTCTGCAAAACACGTCAAATCTGGTCCTCCGCCAAGTAGGCAGCAATCACATCCACCCTCCCTCCTGCATTGTAGTCTCCTGGTGCACATGCAAAAACATGGAAAGGCGAATTCTGAAAATGGATCCTACTTTTTTTTTCTGTAAATCCGACACAGTATTTTAAGTGTCTTTATTTCCAAGAAATTCTAATTTATAACATGGGGAGGATTTTTTGGCACAGGCTGAAGTGCAGATGTTATTCCTTAAGGAAGGCAGCCTTGATTGCCTGGGTGAATAATGGCCAGGCGCTGGCATTGAGCCAGGACTCCTCTTACAGCAGAATGTATAAAACCACTCTTCTACAGAAAGAGGCCCCCAGAAGGATAATATATTATTACGCATGATTCAAATTACAGGATCTGCAGCAGGGGAGCGAGTGGCTGAACCGAGACAGCCGCACACAGAATACTGATGATGAGATGATGGAATGCACCGCGCATTGAAAGAGTCACAATTTACCATTCACGTCCTCTGTATTCTTTTCAGAGTGACTGCACGCTTGATTATCTCTCTGTCTCTCCTCTCATTGGCTGATAGAGATGTATTTCAAGGTTCTTTCGAGATTTACAATTTTTTATTTATCTATTTTTTTATTATTATTTTAACACATGATAATGCATTTCCTAGCTTTTTATTTTATGTTGAGCGTATACAAAGCGGCAAAAAATAAGAAAAAAATAAAATAAAAAATTGCAATTTTTTATTTTGCTCAAAAATGATTTGTATAACAGGAATAAAACCTTTTATTACCCATTCGGCTCAAAGGAGACCAGGAATATATATAACGTCTAGCCTATGATTTATTAAAACGAGGAGGGGAACGTTAACGTTTTCTCCTCGCGAAGGTTACGTAAAATGAGCATTTTTTCGGCGTGAACGGACCCTATTTTCTCCGGAGAACATTCCTACATTGCCTAGGGCATGAATTCCTAGATAAAAAAGGTGTTGAGGAGGAAGGGGGGTAAGGATTACACATATTCAACAACGATTCCAACCACGGATTAATATTAAAATCGCGACAAATTGAATGCTTGACATATATCAAGTGTTTATGTCATTGGTAGGGGTTGGGGGAATAAAAGGGTCGTGCAACCGGCACGTCAAAAGTCTTAAAACGTGACGGGGATAGGTTTGGTGCTACGTCAATATCGGGTAATTAGTTGAGGATAAAAGGGTTAAAAAATAATCTAATGGGGAAGCGGAAAAAAAATTGCACATGATGGCACGGAGCCAACTCTTTTTCATAGTGATTCAAATGATGCTGGCAGAATAATTAATGAGGGTACCTAATCGCACAAAAAAATATGTTAAACAAGGTTCATTACCGCATGATGTAAATGAGTTTCTCACCAATGATGTCACTGATTGGCTGAGATGAAAAGCCGGTTTCGAGCATTGCAGCATGGCCGGATTGGCTGCGAGCTCCTCAGCCTCACTGCTCGGGCGGCCCTCGAGTCAGACACGTTCTGTCTGGCTTTGCTCGTTGTGTCGTTGCAAATCTTGATCAGCCCAGCTGCCTTCTCCATAGTTGTGGTACCCTAAGCCGGAGTCTCGCTCTCCTGTTTCCCACAGCTCTTGTCTGTAAGGCGGTCGCTGCTGTGAAATACCAACCCTTGGCACTCAGCCCAGACTGCAATCTTACATTTGTCTATAATACAAAAAAAAAATAAATGGACAAATAAATATAAAAGCGCAACGTCCACACAAACAAATTAGCTCCTATTATCCCAATTTTTTTTAACAATTTTTTTATATATCAAAATGTAATAAAAAAAACCCTTATGTCTTTACCTCATTAACAAATTGTTTTCCCGTGCAATAAAAAAAAAATTAAGTATAAAATTAATTACGATTCGGTCGTTATTTTTCGCGGTTTAATGAGCGTTCTTTATAACTATGCAAAAATGGTAACGAGGAGGAAGAAAAAAAAAAAGAAGAGGTATGGAGAGAAGAAAATCTGTTCGGCTGGTACAGTTCAGCTGTCTGACCCCCCTGATAAAAAGGAATGCAGTCATATCAAGTTTAGCAGACAATGAAGTACCTAAAGGTTTTCCC
Source organism: Anomaloglossus baeobatrachus (assembly GCF_048569485.1). NCBI lineage: Eukaryota > Metazoa > Chordata > Amphibia > Anura > Aromobatidae > Anomaloglossus > Anomaloglossus baeobatrachus. The sequence continues at coordinate 63,699,180 of NC_134354.1, forward strand.
TAGACAAGTCCTTTATAACCAGGCGGTATTATGTGCTGCAGACAGCGTCCAATCACTATGCCGCATTCTGCAGCGATGACACAATAGGTGCCCCGGCCGCTGTGTCCTGATACATCTCAGGTTCATGTATATCTTAAGATCCCTGGGTCTTTAATATTCAAAAGGGGGGGGGAATGTCGGGTGGATAAACAGCACCGGCTGCCTAATTCCATTCCCCATAATTATAACCGCCTAATTGCTGTACATAATCCGCCCAATAACAGTGGGTGGCGCATACTGTAATAATGCACGTCATATACATATGCAAAAAAAAAAAAACACTCTCTCGACTCAACACCATATGGAAATCTCAAATCATTCAACATTTAAACATTAGACTGCGGTGATAAAATCTCATTAACCCGCTTCGTTACGGCTTATCGGAAGGCGACGCGACCCCTGGGATAGAATAGTATATAAATGAGGTGGCGCGAAGGGTTAAATACGCCTATTTATGAAAGGTCTAAAAAAAATAAATAAGAAAAATGTGCAAAATAAAAAATACATAAAAAATTCTGCATAAAGCGAGATGGCGTATCTCAAACCTTCCCTAATTGGAAAGCTATTGTGCCGGTTCTCTGGCGCGTGAAATAAAGCGACGGGATAGCGAAGCGAGTTTTTCCACGAATTAGTTAAATGTAACGCTGCCTAGTGGGAAGCTCGGCACTAATTTGAGTCATTTTTTTTATGCATGCGGGATTAACATATTCATGAACTAAATGGCTGTTATGACTGCAGATTCAGCCCCGACAGTAAGCAAGAGCGGATCCTTCAAGACGGCACAATGAAATAAAATAAAGGTGGGAAACAAAAGGATGGTACCAGGACGAGGGATCTCTATCCCCCTCGATTCTTTTTTTTGGGGGGGAAAGGATATCGATTTTCAATATTTAAAAAGCTGTAAGTACATTGACCTTTCACAGTCAGGAAGGGAAATCTGTCATTTGGCACCTCGCTCGCACTGTCATGTTGGGAAATCATCCGTGTTCGGAGCCTTTTTTACAAGTTCAGTTCTGATCGGCGTCACTACCAGACGGTAGAGTTTATTATTAAAGCTATATCCATTAGTGAAGAGACAGTGATGGCCGTGGAGAAACAAAGACTAGTCTGTATGTGTTATTCCCTCGTTTTACCTTTACCCCTATGCACCATAATGATAATGGCACCAGTCATTTGTCTCCAATTATATATATGCATGTAGTAGAGCTGATTTTGTCATTTTTTTCTATAGTAGACTGGCCTCAACTCATGGAAAACCACTGATAACATCATGATGGGTTGTGCTAAGTTGCAAATTCAGCACTGCTACATCTGTAAAAGCATATTCAAATATTAATTCTGCAGTCCTCACTATACATCGATGGAGGGACCCAGCGATATAGTCAACGAGAACAGCCATCAGGTCATTTCATACAGTGCACTCCAGCATATAATGCTTTCTAGGACTCGCATATTTATATTACTGATGTAGTTGCACTCAGTTTGTCATCTGGCAAATATCACTGCATTATCGTATTTTTTTACATATCAAGATAGATTTTCTTGCCGTTATACAAATAATGGAAGGAAGAAAGGGTTAATCTCCTGCGCCGCCAAACCAGTCCAAATGTTGTAGATGAATATGATTATTGGTCCATGCAGTTATCATGGCAGGAAAAAAAGATGGCTAAATGAGAATCCAGGCCCTGCTGTATCCGTACAGGATATGGTCAAATTCAGGTACAGGGTATATTAGGACTTCCTTTCCATGTGGGCGGTGCCTGATCAACGTGTTCCCATAGCTAGGTGTTCAGGTCCCTCTGTGTCTTGTACCCAGATTAACCCTGTCTCTTCCGCAGAGTCTGTCTGCCGTCCTGACCTGGTCCTAGAGTGACGATTACCATTACCCAGGAGGTGTCCCGGTGACTGTTTGCTGAGGATCCCGCCATCTCCCGTCAGCCTGAACCCGTCACCTGGACTTTACCTGGAAGCTCCAGCCTGCACGTCCCGCTGGATCCGGACCCCGTCGGCTGTGACTAGTCGACACCTGTACCTGGTTCCCGTCATCCGTCCTGCCTATGGTGCTCGTTGGACTCATAGACATTCCCGTGCAGATCCCTAAAGGACTCTTATCCCGTATCCCTAGTGTCCTGGCTACCGTGCATCTAGGCCCTCTGGTGGGGTGATCGGACAGTCCCTGTATAGGGGTTAGCTCCTGGTTGCCTCACTGGGGGAGTCCGGTGCATTGTCCAGTGAATCCACCACCAGGGCGTAACACATTGTTTTACAGTATACGTGAATGTCATCAGTGTCGGACTGGGGTACTAAGGGCCCCCAGTAATGTGGCGCATTCCAGTATGACTGACTGCCCCCTTACTGCTGTGCCCTGTTGTAAAGGCTTAATCTGGTTGCCCCATGTATTTTCTCCCTGCTCCCTGTTTTGTTGCAGCAGCCAATGAGTCTACTCTCTTCCTCCTACTGCTTCCCCCTTGATAAACCTTTTCCCTGCCTCTTCCTGTGTCTCCTCACTTCGTGGGACATGGAGGTTTGTTGTCGCAGCTGATGCAGCCTGTCGCTGGTGAGAGAAAATGGCTGACGCCATTAGAAACAGAATCAGGAGGGAAGGGGATTCCTAGCTCACCTGCCATCTGGGCAAACAGGTTCCCTTCCCTCCTGATGCTCAAGCACATTCGCACGATGGTTGGCGGCCCACATGGAAAACCTGATCACCGGATTGCTTGAGTCCTCCTCGATTACAAGGAGATACTACTGAGCTGGGATGGAGGATATTATGAGGATTGCTGCTTCGCTTATATGTAACTTCAGCCTATACTTACATTAAATTAAAAAAGGGTCATTTATTAAGTTAATGAGCTGCTGCCTTTGCCTGCATATAGCATATCAAGTGAACCGTGCCAAGCACTGCATGTGTAAGGCCCACCAGGGGATTTACCTGTTCACCTGGGGGCCAGTCCGAGCCTGAATGTTTCTCTATATTTAGATTTTTATATTCTTTTCAGTAATTTTTAAAATGTAATAATTGACGTTGAATTGCTTTACTCTGTGAAATTTGTGGTAATGAATTTAATATTAACATTAAAGGGGGCTTTACACGCAACGACATTGCTAACGAGATGTCGTTGGGGGTCATGAAATTTGTGACGCACATCCGGCCTCGTTAGCGATGTCGTTGCGTGTGAAACGCACGAACGACCGCTAACGATCAAAATTACTCACCTAATCATTGACGTCGTTCTAATCCGAAATATCATTGCCGGTGCAGCATGCAGGTTGTTCGTCGTTCCTGCGGCAGCACACATCACTATGTGTGACACCGCAGGAACGAGGAACAACATCGTACTTGCGGCCGCCGGCAATGAGGAAGGAAGGAGGTGGGCGAGATATTCTGGCCGCTCATCTCCGCCCCTCCACTTCTATTGGGCGGCCGCTTAGTAACGCTGTTGTGACGCCGAACGAACGTCACTCTTAGAAAGGAGGCGATTCGCCGGCCACAGCGACGTTGCTAGGCAGGTAAGTACGTGTGACGGGTCCTAGCGATGATGTGCGCCACGGGCGGCGATTTGCCTGTGACGCACAACCGACGGGGGCGGGTGCTTTCCCCAGCGACATCGCTAGCGATGTCGCTGTGTGTAAAGCAGCCTTTTGTTATGTTGCTTTTTCTCATATTTACTTATGCCAAATGCAGCAGGGCTTAACTTGTAATTACAGATGAGCTGAGCTTCAATGGTGGGTAAATTGCTCCATATGAGACATTTATTTATTTAACGGTCTTCAGCTTGATCTCAAGCCATGGACACTTCTTGGATGAACAATCTGTAAGAAGATTAATCTTGTGCTGCCTAGAAATATCCAGGTCTTCTCCAGAATTATCTTGATAGTTTCAAGCATCGGGTTGCTGGTCTTCCTCTTCTTCTTGTTCCTTCTATTCTTCCGACCATGATGTCCTTCTCCAGTAGTTGCTCTCTTCGTATGATGTGTCCAAAGTGCACAAGTCGTAGCTTAGTGATCTTTGCTTCGAATGACATGTCTGGCTTGATTTGTTCCAAAATTGAATGGTTTGCTCTTTTTTCCATCCATGGTATTGACGACATCCTTCTCCAGCACCACATTTCAAGGGTGTTGATTCTTCTTTTGTCTTATTTCTTTATCATCCATGCTTTGCATCCATATCTTACTAGAAAGGAGACCAAACTATGTATGACTTGTGTCTTCAACACCAATGAAGTGTTCCTCAATTTGAACACCTTGTCCAGTGACTTCATTGTTGATTCTCCCATAGCTATTCTCCTATTGACTTCCGGTGCGGTCGCTGCATCCTGAGTGATCATTGATCCGAGAAGGTTGAAGTCCTTTATAACTTCCCGTACATAACCGTCCATCTCAAATGTGTCCCGGTCGTCCATGGCAGTAGTCAATATCTTTATCTTCTTTGTATTGAGTAGGAGTCCCATGTTCCATGACTCATATAAGATAATGGAGGGTGAAATAGGCATGCATATTCACTGACTTAAACTCCATTTACTCTGCCAGGTAATCGTGATTCTGAATTCTTAGAAAAGCTTCTTTCACTCTTATCTTGACGTGTAAAAGGGCAGACAGTCACACAATGATCTAGTAACACGTTTGTTCTTTGGGTGAAATGATCTTAGATACAGTAGAAAATATCATTGTTCTGGGAAGGAACTACCAAAAACTGTAACAGCCTATACATACTGATCCATCAGTGACATATCACTCAATGCATAACATATACTGTGATGTGCCTGTGTAAAAAGGCATATAAACATATGCCGATCGGTAATGTTTTACCAATCGGTGGTTGTATCATGCTGAAAAAACGCAGCATCTTACAAATCCTGCCAAGTGAATACGCTTTAAAAAAAGTCATGCCCACTGAGGGGTTTTTTTGCAGAAACTGACCTATTGATTTAGGAATTTTTTGAATCCTCTTCACATCAATTTCTCTTGCAGTAAATACACCATGTTCCAAATTATAATGCAAATGATATTTTTCTCTGATTTTCCTAAATGGTCGGTGCAAATGACAGTCAGTGTAATAAACGTCACCACCCGTTAGAGCAGGGGTGGGCAATTAATTTTCCCATGGGGCCGCATGAGAAATTGGGATTGGTTTAGAGGGCCGGACTAATATAATTACCTCAGTTCTACCCAATATACTACATCACTACACCCCCTCCATATACTACACCTGTAATAAACTACATCACTACACCCCTATATACTATACCTGTATTATACTACACTCCCTCCATATACCTGTAATATACTACACCCCCATATACACCTGTATTATACTACACCACTATATAATACACCTCCGATATACTACATCATTACACCCCATATACTACACCTGTAATATACTACACCTCCATATAGCACACCTGTAATATACTACATCACTACATCCCATATAGTACACCTGTAATATACTACATCACTACACCCCTATATACACCTGTAATATACTACATCACTACACCCCTATATACACCTGTAATATACTACATCACTACACCCCTATATACACCTGTAATATACTACATCACTACACCCCATATACTACACCTGTAATATACTACACCTCAATATAGCACACCTGTAATATACTACACCTCCATATAGTACACATGTAATATACTACATCACTACACCCCTATATAGCACACCTGTAATATACTACACCTCCATATAGCACACCTGTAATATACTACATCACTGCACCCCTATATAGCACACCTGTAATATACTACACCTCCATATAGCACACCTGTAATATACTACACCTCCATAGAGCACACCTGTAATATACACCTCCATATAGCACACCTGTAATATACTACACCTCCATATAGCACACCTGTAATATACACCTCCATATAGCACACCTGTAATATACTACACCTCCATATAGCACACCTGTAATATACTACACCTCCATAGAGCACACCTGTAATATACACCTCCATATAGTACACCTGTAATATACTACACCTCCATAGAGCACACCTGTAATATACACCTCCATATAGCACACCTGTAATATACTACACCTCCATAGAGCACACCTGTAATATACACCTCCATATAGCACACCTGTAATATACTACACCTCCATATAGCACACCTGTAATATACTACACCTCCATATAGCACACCTGTAATATACTACACCTCCATAGAGCACACCTGTAATATACACCTCCATATAGCACACCTGTAATATACTACACCTCCATATAGTACACCTGTAATATACTACACCTCCATATAGCACACCTGTAATATACTACACCTCCATATAGTACACCTGTAATATACTACACCTCAATATAGCACACCTGTAATATACTACACCTCCATATAGTACACCTGTAATATACTACACCTCAATATAGCACACCTGTAATATACTACACCTCCATATAGCACACCTGTAATATACTACATCACTATACCCCCATATACTACACCACTATATACACCTCCATATAGCACACCTGTAATATACTACACCTGCACCCCCATATCACACACACTACACCCCATACAGCCTGCACCCCCATATCACACACACTACACCCCATACAGCCTGCACCCCCATATCACACACACTACACCCCCATATGTCACACACCCTGCCCACATATCTCACCCTGCCTGTACCCCCAACTTACCCCTCTCAAACACTCTGCACCCCTTCACATCCTTCTGTCAGTCTGCAGCCCTCATATGCCCCTCACCCTGCACTCCCCTCCCCCTCATGTCCCCTCTTTTCTTATTACCAGTCATCATGTGTCCACATCTCCTTCAGCATTCAGCATGTCTTGCTTTCTCCCCGGCAATCCTGTCTCCTCCCACACAGTCACATGGGCGTGACATCATCGCAGGTCCTGGAAGATGAATTATTCCGTCTGCTCTGCTGTGCTGCTCCTTCTCCTGCACTGACTGTGCGGACCTGCACAGGATCTCTCCCTACTCGGCATGCTGCAGCCCGGCTCCACGGCTGAAGACGGGCGGGCCGGTCACAGAGAGCAGGCGGGCCGGATGTGGCCCGCGGGCCGCCCGTTGCCCAGGTCTGCGTTAGAGTATACATCAAATTTTATTGAAGAAACCTCCCAATGATAACAGTATAATCTTCAAAATTAAAAAACCCTCAAAATGCACTGTTCCAAATTATTAGGCAGAGTAGAGTTTCTAAACATTTTATATGTTTTAAAGAACTGAAAATGCTCATTTGTTGAATTGGCTGCATTAGGAGGTCACATTCACTGAAATAAAAAGCTATTTAAATCCAAAACATCCTAGCAGGCCAAGTTATATATTAACATAGGAACACTTCTGTGATATCACCTTCACAATTCTTGCATCCATTGAACTTGTGAGTTTTTGGAGAGTTTCTGCTTGAATTTCTTTGCATGATGTCAGAATAGCCTCCCAGAGCTGCTGTTTTGATGTGAACTGCCTCCCACCCTCATAAATATTTTGCTTGATGATACTCCAAAGGTTCTCTATAGAGTTGAGATCAGGGGAAGATGGTGGACACACCATGAGTTTATCTCCTTTTATGCCCATAGCAGCCAATGACACAGAGGTATTCTTTGCAGCATGAGATGGTGCATTGTCATGCATGAAGATGATTTTGCTCCTGAAAGCATTTTTCTGCTTTTTGTACCATGGAAGAAAATTGTCAGTCAGAAACTCTATATACTTTGCAGAGGTCATTTTCACACCTTCAGCAACCCTAAAGGGGCCTACCAGTTGTCTTTTTGAAAATTAGTCTTCATGTATGTCTGAGCCCACTGCAACCGTTTCTGCTTGTGAGCACGGGTTAGGGGTGGCCAAATAGTAGGTTCATGCACCACAGCAAGCCATTGAAGGATCCTATACCTTGAGGTTCAAGGGAGTCCAGAGGCACCAGCAACTTCAAATAACTGTTTGCTGGTTCGTAATTAGAGATGAGCCACCCCCCCGGAGTTCACGTTTGGTTCGGTTTGTCGAACGAAGGCTCCGTTCGGCGAACGATCGACAAACCCCTTCGAACCCCATTGAAAACAATGGCAGACAAACACAAACACATAAAAACACATTATACATGTACACATACAGTTAATAAACATTGCCATTAAACTTACAGGTCCCCATGACACGTCCTGCACTCTGTCTCCCGCCGCTTTTCCTTCCGATAATTGCTGCGTCCTCCCAGTAACCAGCACTGATGGTAGGACCTTCCGTGACATCAAAATAGCATGTGACAAGTCACGTGTGTATTATCTCATTGGCTACAGACTGGTCACATGGCTAGACGTCATGCTAGGTCCTGTCAGTGCATCTCTCCGATACGCGGTGCTCGCTCCAGCATCTCTGTGTACCGGCGAGATGCTCTGGCACATGGTCGGCTTCCTCGTTCCTGCATGTGGGCGCTCTTTACAGAGTCAGCCCACATACAAGGACCTGTGAATTGCGGCACCGGGAATCACGTGATTGGAGCACTATTGCTATAGTAACCGCCTGTCAGATTACTTTAGCAACGGTGGCAGCGGTGACATCACCGCTTACAACCCGCAGCCTCTGCTCACGCTCACTGAGTGATTAGACTGCACGGGAGCAGCAGCGTCTTCCTCCCATGCAGTGCTGTCTGATGTAGCAGAGCTGCATGAGTTGAAGGGGAAAGAAGACAGAACACCAGGATTGTGGAGGGCTGAGAGGGAGTAATAAACATGGAGTCTCTAAGAGTGTCTGTATTTATTTCTATTAAAGTATTTTTTCTCTGTGTTGTATTTTTTTTAACCCTTTATTGTAGATTCTTAATGGCAGAGTCAAACTTGCCTGACATTAAGAATCTCTGGCTTAATACTAGCTAGTAAAACAAAGCTGGTATTAACCCATTATTACCCAGCAAACCACCCCGCTTCAGGGCTGCTGGAAGAGTTGGATACAGCGCCAGATGATGGCGCTTCTATGAAAGCGCCATTTTCTGGGGCGGCTACGGATTGCAATTCTCAGCAGAGGGGCCCAGAAAGTTCTGGCCAACCTGTGCTGCGGATTCCAATCCCCAGCTGCCTAGTTGTACCTGGCTGGACACAAAAATGGGGCGAAGCTCATGTCGATTTTTTTTTTTAATTATTTCATGAAATTCATGAAATAATTAAAAAAAGGGCTTCCCTATTTTTTAGTTCCCAACCGGGTACAAATAGGCAGTTGGGGGTTGGGGCAGCCGTACCTGCCTGCTGTACCTGGCTACCATACAAAAATATGGCAAAGCCCACGTCATTTTTTGGTGGGCAAAAAACTCCTGCATACAGTCCTGGATGGAGTATGCTCAGCCTTGTAGTTCTGCAGCTGCTGTCTGCTCTCCTGCATACACTACTGAATGGAGCATGCTGAGCCTTGTAGTTCTGCAGCTGCTGTCTGCATTCCTGCATACACTAGTGAATGGAGCATGCTGAGCCTTGCACTTCTGCAGCTACTCTCTGCTCTCCTGCATATACTAGTGAATGGAGCATTCTGAGCCTTGTAGTTCTGCAGCTGCTGTCTGCTCTCCTGCATACACTAGTGAATTGAGCATGCTGAGCCTTGTAGTTCTGCAGCTGCCGTCTGCTCTCCTCCATACAGACAGCAGCTGCAGAACTACAAGGCTCAGCATACTCCATCCAGAACTGTATGCAGGAGTTTTTTTCCCCCCAAAAATATAACATGGGCTTCGTCATGTTTTTGTATGCTAGCCAGGTGCAGCAGGCAGCTACGGGCTTCCCCCAACCCCCAGCTGCCTATTTGTACCCGGCTGGGAACCAAAAATATAGGGAAGCCCTTTTTTTTATTTCATGAATTTCATGAAATAATTAAAAAAAAATGACGTGGGCTTCGCCCAATTTTTGTGTCCAGCCAGGTACAACTAGGCAGCTGGGGATTGGAGTCTGCCGCGCAGGGTGCCCAAGCTTTATGGGCACCCCTGCTGCGAATTGCAGTCCGCAGCCGCCCCAGAAAATGGCGCTTTCATTGAAGCACCATCTTCTGGCGCTGTATCCAACTCTTCCAGCTGCCCCGGTGACGGGTGGCTTGCTGGGTAATAATGGGGTTAGGGCTAACTGTATATTATCAACTGGCCCTAAGCCCGAAATTCATGGTGTCACGCCAATATTAGACATGGCCACCATGAATTCTTGTACAGATAAAAAAAAAAACAATACACAGAAAAATATTTTTATTAGAAATAAAACACAATACAATTAGTGACTCCATCTTTATTGAAATAAAGAACCCCCCTCCGCAGTAATCCTGGGTCAAGGGTCCCGCGTCGTCAAATCCAGATCCAATATCATCTGATCGGTTTGCTGGAAGGCAAACTGACCACCAGATGATGTGTCAGGTTTAAGGGCCTGAATCACATAACACAGCAGCTGATTGTATAAATGGCTTTTATACAATCAGCTGATGCATTAGTGCAAAAAAAAACCCCAAAAAAATACGCACTTCTGTGCAGACTCCTGTCCGACAGTAGCAGCTGATAGTTTAGCCGGCCGGGGCGGTAAAAAGTCGGCCTCACCGCTCGACTTTTAGTGTCAGCTGATTCCATCAGGTGACCGCTTCAGCTGATCATCGCCAGGTCTGAGAGAGAGAGAGAAAAGAGGAGAGAGAAAAGAGGAGAGAGAAAAGAGGAGAGAGAAAAGAGGAGAGAGAAAAGAGGAGAGAGAAAAGAGAGAGAGAGAAAAGAGGAGAGAGAAAAGAGGAGAGAGAAAAGAGGAGAGAGAAAAGAGGAGAGAGAAAAGAGGAGAGAGAAAAGAGGAGAGAGAAAAGAGGAGAGAGAAAAGAGGAGAGAGAAAAGAGGAGAGAGAAAAGAGGAGAGAGAAAAGAGGAGAGAGAAAAGAGGAGAGAGAAAGAGGAGAGAGAAAAGAGGAGAGAGAAAAGAGGAGAGAGAAAAGAGGAGAGAGAAAAGAGGAGAGAGAAAAGAGGAGAGAGAAAAGAGGAGAGAGAAAAGAGGAGAGAGAAAAGAGGAGAGAGAAAAGAGGAGAGAGAAGAGAGAGAGAGAAGAGAGAGAGAGAAGAGAGAGAAGAGAGAGAGAGAAGAGAGAGAGAGAAGAGAGAGAGAGAAGAGAGAGAGAAGAGAGAGAGAAGAGAGAGAGAAGAGAGAGAAGAGAGAGAAGAGAGAGAGAAGAGCGAGAGAAAGAAAGAACTGACCAGATGATGTGTCAGATTTAAGGGCCTGAATCACATGACACAGCAGCTGATTGTATAAAAGCCATTTATACAATCAGCTGATGCATTAGTGCAAAAAAAATCCAAAAAAAAAATACGCACTTCTGTACAGACTCCTGTCCGACAGCAGCAGCTGATAGTTTAGCTGGCCGGGCGGTAAAAAGTCGGCCTCACCGCTCGACTTTTAGTGTCAGCTGATTCCATCAGGTGACCATCGCCAGGTCTGAGAAGAGGAGAAAGAAAGAAGAGAGAAAGAAGAGAGAGAGAGGAGAGAGAGAGGAGAGAGAAGAGGAGAAAAGAGAGAGAGAAGAGAGAGAGAAGAGGAGAGAGAGAGAAGAAGAGAGAGAGAAGAGACAGAGAGAAGAGGAGAGAGAGAAGAAGAGAGAGAGAGAAGAGAGAGAAGAGAGAGAAGAGGAGAGAAGAGAGAGAGAAGAGAGAGAGAAGAGAGAGGAGAGAGAAGAGAGAGAGACAGAGAAGAGAGAGAGAGAGAGAGAGAGAGAGAGAGAGAGAGAAGAGGAGAGAAGAGAGAGAGAAGAGGAGAGAAGAGAGAGAGAAGAAGAGAGAGAGAAGAGAGAGAAGAGGAGAGAAGAGAGAGAGAGAAGAGAGGAGAGAGAAGAGAGGAGAGAGAAGAGGAGAGAAGAGAGAGAGAAGAGAGGAGAGAGAAGAGAGAGAGAGAGAAGAGAGAGAGAAGAGAGAGAAGAGGAGAGAAGAGAGAGAGAAGAGCGAGAAGAGAGCGAGAAGAGAGCGAGAAGAGAGCGAGAAGAGAGCGAGAAGAGAGCGAGAAAATAGAAGAGAGAGAGAGGAGAGAGAGAGAGAGAAGAAGAGAGAGTGAAGAGACAGAGAGAAGAGGAGAGAGAGAAGAAGAGAGAGAGAGAAGAGAGAGAAGAGAGAGAGAAGAAGAGAGAGAGAAGAGAGAGAAGAGGAGAGAAGAGAGAGAGAAGAGAGGAGAGAGGAGAGAGAGAGAGAAGAGAGAGAGAAGAGAGAGAAGAGGAGAGAAGAGAGAGAGAAGAGAGAGAAGAGAGAGAAGAGAGCGAGAAGAGAGAGAAAAGAGAAGAGAGAGAGAAGAGAGAAGAGAGAGAGAAGAGAGAGAAGAGAGAGAGAAGAGAGAGAAAAGAGAGAGAGAAAAGAGAGAAAAGAGAGAGAGAAAAGAGAAGAGAGAGAAAGAAAGAAAAAGAGAGAGAAAAGAGAGAGAAAGAAAGAAAAAGAGAGAGAAGATAGAAAAAGAGAGCCAGAGAAAAAGAGAGAATAAGAGAGAGAAAGAGAGAGGAGAGAAAGAGAGAGAAAGAGAGCAAAAGATAGAAAAAGAGAGAGAGATAGAGAGAAAGAGATGAGAGAGAGAGAAGAGAGAGAGAGGGAGAAATGCAGCCTCATTCCGTGAAGTGCTCCAATTTTAGATGTGTGGCCCGCGGCTCACAGCTGATGTCCGGCTCCTCCCCTCAGTGCATAATTAAATTAAACTATAATTATAAATAAATAATAATTAGAATTTAAAATTAAAAATAAATTAAATGCCATGCGCTACACAATGAAATCACCTATAGCGCCACCTGGTGGAAAACAACGGAGTTAGCATTTTTATCTGGAAAACGGAACAAGATAGAGAAAAAAAGTGAATTAAAAAATTGTAGGGCTTCATCAGTTCAATACGAATTGACACTTTGCATACAGAAATGCTATGATATGAAACCCATGTCCCCCCCAAAACATTGAATACTGGTCACGCATATGGCACGCTCATTTAATTTTGATGCTCAAAGTTGCCACCGTCAACTGCAATGCACATCTGGACTCTGCACAGCATACTGTATCTTGCTGCACGTTGTGCAATATGGTAGGTGACACGTTTGCACAAGCATCTGTGATACGTTGTCGTAAGTCCTACAATGTTGGTGGAGGGGTCACATACACCTGCTGCTTGATGTGACCTCACAGAAAGAAGTCCAATGGGGTCAGGTCAGGTGAGCGTGGAGGCCACTCCACACAGCCACCATACCCAATGACTTGTAGGAAGGTCTCCATGAGGTATCGCTTCACGTCCGCAGTCTTGTGAGTTTTACATGTTCTAATCATTGCATTTCTGTATGTAAGGTGTCGATTCTTATTGAATTGATGATGCCCTACAACTTTTTAATTCATTTTTTTTCTCTATCTCGTTCCGTTTTTGAGATATAAATGCTAACTCCGTTGTTTTACACCAAGTGGCGCTATAGGTGGTTTCATTGCGTAGCGCATGGCTACTTTACTATACCTAGACACCACTTCTATGCCATTCTCAGGTTAATGGCGGAGGACAGGATATGGGTGGATACACTGTATAGTCTACCACTATTTTTTTCACCATCGAGGTATAGTAGCTGTTTACCGATTTGTTTCTCCTAAACCAATCTGTTCCATCAGATTGACTGCCTCTGTCTACTCGTCTCTACTGTCCACGGCGCTGGCCACATACATGCATTAGCAGTGCTGTTTCTAGCATATCCATCTCCACAGACCCTCTTCTGCCATCCTGCATCCTCCACTCTGCAGGGCCTCACTGTTCTACAGTATATGTTGTCTGGCTAGTCCAGCTCTGCTGTATTGATGCCTCCTGACTTTTTTCTCACCATAATCTAAGGTATAGTAAATCCACCTCAGCAGATGAAATCATAACAAATTTGACAAAATTGTTGCGTTAAAAAAAAGCAGCATGTCACTTCATTGCGTTTTGGTTGCATTTTCCACCCATTGAAATGAATGAGTTATGTCAAAACGCAACCAAAATGTTTAGCTGTGCACTTGCACTGCATTTTAGTTGTGATCTGCTTGCTTTTTTGACAAACAAAATGCAGGTCTTTTGGTCTTTCTCTCTATCGGTGTCGGTCTCTCTTTCTCGTTCTGTCGGTCGGCCGGTCGGTCTAGGTCTCTCTGTTGATGTAGGTCTCTCTCTGTCGGTCGGCCTCTCTCTCGCTCCCTCCTTCACACTCACCGATCACTGGCGTGGCGCTGCACAGCTGTCACACTGCTCTGGCGGCTTCTCCTGCTTCTGAAAGTGCTCATTAGGCCATCTCATATTCACTGCTTGCACAAGCCACAAGCCCCCACCCTGAGTGACAGCTGTCTCACTGCAACCAATCACAGCCGCCAGTGGGCAGATCTATATCGTGCAGGAAATAAATAAATAATTTAAAAAAAACAACGTGCGGTCACCCCCAATTGATACCCAGCCAAGGTAAAGCCATACAGCCGGTGGCTTGTATTCTCAGACTGGGGAGGCCTATCGTTTATAGGCTGCCCCCAGCCTAAAAATATTAGCCAGCAGCCGCCCAGAATTGCCACATTCATTAGATGTGACAGTCCCTGGACCTTACGCGACTTTTCCCGAATTGCCCTGGTGCGTTGGCAAACGGGGTAATAAGGCGTTAATTGCAGCCCATAGCTGCCACTAAGTTTTAGGTTAATCATGGCAGGCATCTATGAGACACCCCCCATGATTAATCTGTAAGTGAAAGAAAATAGACACATACATTAAAAAATCCTTTATTTGGAATAAAAGACAAAAAAACACCCTCTTTCACCACATTATTAATCCCCAAACACCCCTCCAGGTCTGACGTAATCCACACAAGGTCCCATGACGCTTTCAGCTCTGCTACATTGGAAGCTGACAGCGAGTGGCCACACAGCACGACTGCTAGCTGTGAGCTCCACGGGGCAACTGAAGTGAGTCGCGCTATCAGCGGTGACGTCACTCAGGTTACCCGAGGCCACAATCCTCCAACTGTGACAGCAAATCACCCGAGTAACTGAAGTGAGCCGCGAGATCAGCGGTGCCCTCACTCAGGTGATTTGCGGTCTCAGCTGGAGGACTTCAGCTGTGGCTGCGGGTAACCTGAGCGACGGCACCGCTGATCGCGTGGCTCACTTCAGTCACTCAGGAGACAGAGCCGTGCCATGACAGTGAACTCGGGTGAAGCTCTGACGTCACTTCTGCGGACCCTGCACTACTGTCTTTGTCCTGGCACTGACGTCATCCGAGTTCATGACAGCACACAGAGACAGAGCATCGCGATGACAATGAAGTCAGGTGAAGTTCATCTGAGTTCATTCTCATCGCACGGCTCTGTCTCTGTCTACTGTCAGCGGACAATAATAATAATAATAATAATTTTATTCATTTATATAGCGCTATTAATTCCACAGCGCTTTACATACATTGGGGCTCAGAATCCCTATCTGTATGTTTTTGGAGTGTGGGAGGAAACCGGAGTACCCGGAGGAAACCCACGCAAACACGGGGAGAACAT
Source organism: Anomaloglossus baeobatrachus (assembly GCF_048569485.1). Taxonomy (NCBI): domain Eukaryota; kingdom Metazoa; phylum Chordata; class Amphibia; order Anura; family Aromobatidae; genus Anomaloglossus; species Anomaloglossus baeobatrachus. The sequence continues at coordinate 63,714,718 of NC_134354.1, forward strand.
ACAATCTCCTTGCAGATGTTGTCCTTGGTGGGATTTGAACCCAGGACCCCAGTGCTGCAAGACTGCAGTGCTAACCACTGAGCCACCGTGCCGCCCAGCGCCTCGGAGGTGACTCTGGTGCGGCCTGAGATGGTGTCCCCCCAAGACTTGGTACCTGGAAAAACCCTCGCTGTCTCCGGGATTGGAGGCATTGACCCGGCGCTGCCTGTTGCTGGCATTTATTTGGACTGGGTCGCAGGGCGAGGGGTGAGGGAGGTGGGGGTAACTGATCGGATCCCCGCAAACGTGTTACTTGGGACAGATTTGGGGCAGATAACCTCCCAGTTTGGGCCCCCCCCAAGGGCTGACCCTTCAGCCAGTACAGACATGACTCCTGACAATGTTAATGTGGTATCTATGAATGATGTAAGGGAGGAGGGAGTGAACTCTGATTTTTCTGCTTGCATAGACACACACACAGCTGCAGCTGTGACAGGGGAGGGGGTCAGAGAAAGGTGTGACAATGCCTCCACAAGTGATCAGCCAGTGAGCTGGGATCTGTTGCCCTCTGCAGGGATAAGCAGAGAGCAGGGGGCTGCAGGGGGAGAACCAGTGTGTGGGGTGGGGGCTACCACAGCAAATGTGGGGTCCCCAGAGATTTCACAGCGGGGTTCTGTTGCTGCAGGGGGGGAACAGGCAGGTGAGATTGGGGCCGGTCCCGGAGCGGAAGTGCTCCCAGGTAAGATCTCGGTACATGGTTCCCCCACAACCGGGGTGTCAGGAAGCCAGGTAGGTCTGCCTGAACCGGCGACTTGGTCAGGAACGGAGGAGGAGCAGGCACGACCCACGGTCGCAGCGGCTGTGGCCGCTGTCACCCGAAGTGGGAGTGCTGGAAGCCAAGGGGCCTCCCGGAGGTCCGATAGCTCTTCCCCTTCTGACCAAGTGGCAGCCGAGTCAGGTGGAGGCCAGGACACAGGTCCCGGGGTACTGACCGAAGATGTGACAGTCTCGTCGATTCTGGCCACATCTAGTCAGGGGTTTCAGGCAGCGTTAGAAGCTGACGACAGCCTGAAAGCTCTAAAGGTGCAGGCGGCACAGCCTCCCTCGGACTCGGACCCGGAGCGAGTGGTCTGGGACCAAGGACGGCTGTACCGGGTCATGGTCCAGCAGGGTTCACCGGAGGCGTGGCCCAGGGACCGACAGTTAGTGGTACCCTATCCGTTCCGGACGGAGTTGTTGCGGATCGCACATGAGATTCCGATGGCCGGACACCTAGGGATCGCTAAGACCAAGGCCAGGTTAAACCAGCATTTCTACTGGCCAAAAATGGGGGCCGATGTGGCTGCCTACTGCCGTTCGTGTGAAACCTGTCAGAGAGTGGGGAAGGCGGGGCCACACCCCAAAGCCCCACTGGTATCTCTGCCAATCATCGATGAGCCTTTCAGGAGGGTGGCTGTGGATCTGGTCGGCCCGCTGGCCATCCCCAGCAGCTCCGGGAAACGCTTCATACTGACGGTAGTGGACTATGCCACCCGGTACCCAGAAGCAGTGGCCTTGTCGTCCATTCGGGCTGACAAGGTGGCCACCGCCTTGCTGGAGATTTTCTCCCGAGTGGGTTTTCCCCAGGAAATGCTCACTGTCCGGGGGACCCAATTCATGTCCCAGCTGATGGATGCCCTCTGTAAGCAAGTCCAGGTGCGACATCTGGTGGCCAGCCCGTACCATCCACAGACTAATGGCCTGTGCGAGCGGTTCAATGGCACCTTAAAGCAGATGCTTAAGATGTTGGTCGACTCCCATGGGCGTGACTGGGAGCGGTATCTCCCACACCTGTTATTTGCTTACCGGGAGGTTCCACAGGCCTCAACAGGATTCTCACCGTTTGAGCTCCTGTACGGGCGACGTGTGCGGGGCCCCCTGGCTCTGGTGAAAGAGGCTTGGGAAGGGGATTTGGCCACCCCTGGAGTGTCGGTTATCGAGTATGTCATGCGCTTCCGGGACAAAATGCAGGCCTTGACGCAACTGGTACACGACAATATGGCTCAAGCCCAGGCCGATCAGAAGCGTTGGTACGACCAGAACGCTTGTGAGAGGACCTACCAAGTGGGTCAAAAGGTGTGGGTACTGGTCCCCGTACCACAGGACAAGCTTCAGGCAGCCTGGGAAGGCGTACCTGGTCACCCTGGACCCTGCCCGTGGAAGGCGGAAGCCCTTCCATGTGAACATGATCAAGGCACATCATGAGCGGGAGGCGTGTGCGCTCCCCATGTGCAACCTGCCCGAGGAGGGAGAAGCGGAAACCCTCTTGGATATGCTAGCCCAGGGTAGGGCAGGCGGATCCATTGAGGATGTGGAGGTTGGCCACCAGCTCTTGGAAGGCCAACGGTGCCAGCTGTGGGCCACCCTACACCCCTTCCGGGGGTTGTTTACCAACCAGCCCGGAAGGACTAACTTGGCTGTCCATCACGTGGACACTGGGGATCATCCCCCAATCCGGCGTTCAGCATATCGGGTTTCCCTGGAGGTGCAGCAACACATGCGCCAGGAGATTGACGAGATGCTGAAGCTGGGGGTGATCCAGGCATCCAACAGCGCTTGGGCCTCGCCTGTAGTCCTCGTCCCTAAGAAGGACCGAACCACTCGGTTCTGCGTGGACTACAGAGGGCTCAACGCTGTCACGGTCGCCGATGCGTACCCAATGCCACGCATCGATGACCTGCTCGATCAGTTGGCCGGGGCTCAGTACCTGACCATCATGGATCTGAGCCGGGGATATTGGCAGATCCCCCTGACTCGCAAGGCCAGGGAACGCTCTGCCTTTATTACCCCATTTGGACTGTACGAGTCCACGGTGATGCCATTCGGGATGAGGAATGCCCCTGCCACTTTCCAGCGGATGGTCAACACCCTGCTCAAGGAACTTGAAGGGTACGCGGCCGCGTACCTGGATGACATTGCCGTCTTCAGTCCCACCTGGGAGGACCACCTAGAGCATCTAGCACAGGTGCTCAGGCGGATCCACCAGGCAGGTTTGACCATCAAGCCGGGAAAGTGTCAGCTGGCCATGAGCGAGGTCCAGTACCTCGGTCACCGGGTAGGCGGGAGAACACTGAAGCCCGAGCCTGAGAAAGTGGAGGCCATCGCATCCTGGCCCACCCCCAGGACCAAGAAGCAGGTGATGTCCTTCTTAGGGACCGCCGGGTACTATAGGAGGTTTGTTCCACGCTATAGTAGCCTGGCAAAGCCCTTGACGGACCTCACCAAGAAGAAGCTGCCCTCTGCAGTCGATTGGACAATGGACTGCGAGACAGCCTTCCAGGCCCTAAAGGACGCCCTGTCGCAACTGATCGGACAATCATGCTCTATGGGACAAGGATGTAGCAGAGCTGAATCGCCGTGGGACTGTACTGTGAAAAATGCACCCAAAACGCATGCGCTCCGTTGGTGTAGTTTGATGGAAAAATCCAAACTAGCTCCAGCTTTCTGAACTGCATCCATATTATACGCCTACAGGAGCGTACTAACATGCTATTCAATGCCCATTGCCCAGCGTCATCAGTGGCGACGCGTGTACTTGTATCCATTGTCACCTTTTCAGATGGGTTTAGGGTGAGTGTGCTTCCCTCCAGTCATGCACACTAGACCTCTCTGAAGCCGGGATGCATACACCAGGCTTCATAGTGCGCCCCTGTGGGCGTGTTAACATGCTAAGAGGACAAAACAATCACTGATCTCAGGGAGACCAGCCAGAGAAAACACTGCCAACAGCCAACGAGGGTGCTCAACACAGTGAAATCCTAGGTGCATTGCCCCCTGGGAAATATGCAAATCAAAAAAGTCCGTGGAGCCTCTGTTAGGAGTCTCGACACAGAAACTAGCCAGATATCCCTCCGGACCTAGCCAAGGAGTGGCTCTTTTTAGGAAACCACCGTAACCACCATATTAAGTGCCACCATATTAAGCTGGCAATACCCTGAAACAGCTGTCTGTGGATGGATACCTGGTCTTGGTATTTCCCTTGTCATATCTTTAAACTTGTCAAAGAGTTGGATATTGACTAAAAGGGCCACTTAATATGGTAGTTACAGTGGTTTCTAAAAAGAGCCACTCCTTGGCAAGGTCCTTCCCGGAGGGATATCTGGCTAGTTTCTCTGTCGAGACTCCTAACAGAGGCTCCACGGACTTTTTTGATTAACATGCTAAGAGGGCAGACTAGTCGGAGGAAGAAATGCCCTTGTGACTAGTCCCTCCACTCATTAGCGTATCATAAAGTGTCTTTAGATATACTTTTTCTAAAGATCTTTTTATGTATGCTACTAGATACAGGGTTAGCCAGGGATTATATAATGGATGATATGAGTAAAGGCCGCTTTACACGTTGCGACATCGCTCAAGCGATCTGGTTGGGGGTCACGGAATTTGTGACGCACATCCGGTCGCTTTAGCGATGCCGTTGCATGTGACACCTTTGAGCGATTTTGCATCGTTGCAAAAAGTGCAAAATCGCTCATCGGTGACATGGGGGTCCATTCTCAAATATCGTTGCTGCAGCAGCACACATCGGTACGTGTGACACCGCAGGAACGAGGAACCTCTCCTTACCTTCCTCCCGCCCTCAATGTGGAAGAAAGGAGGTGGGCGGGATGTTCGTCCCGCTCATCTCCGCCCCTCCGCTTCTATTGGGCGTTGGTTCAGTGACGCAGCTGTGACGGCGCTGTGACGCTGAACGGACCGCCCCCTTAGAAATGAGGCCTTTCGCCGGTCATAGCGACGCCGCAGGGCAGGTAAGTAGTGGGACGGGTCTGGGCGATGTTGTGCGCCACGGGCAGCGATTTGCCCATGTCGCACAACCGATGGGGGCGGGTACCCACGTTAGCGATATCGGTCACGATATCGCAGCGTGTAAAGTGGCCTTTAGGCTCCTCTTTAAAAGAAACATGTCATCTGCTCCTTTGCTTTTATCAAGAAAATGTTTTTCTCCATAATGGTTTTAAAAATTTGAAATAAAGTGGGGTTTTTTTAAATGAATTTGGACTGCTGGATACCTCTTTGTTTTATGATCCTTTATGTTTAGCTTGTAGAAGGATTACAAACCCTCACCCTTTTTTTTATTTTGTACATGTCTTAATAGGGTACATGCAGTCACACCTGGGCCCTTGTGCCTGAGCCCCCCTGCCACATTCAAAAACATAAGTGGCACATTGTACCTAAGAGCCTCGAGTTACGCCTCTCGGCACATGAAAATAAAATTGTAAATTTTCTTTATCGATCTGATATGAAAATCTGAAAATTCCTTTTTTTAAATTGAAACATTTTTACATAATTCTTCCAAATATAAAAGACAAATGATTAACTCCCCCTGACATAACGGATGGAATATGGAGGCGTGCTGTTATATGGATGTAACATAAAACAGAGCTAATCTCACAAAGGAACCTGGATGTTTGCGAAACCTCAAGAATAATTAGAAGACAAGTGGCCACCGGCTTGGCGGGAATACGCGTCTCTTGTTCTTCATTTCTATCCACTTTGGATAAATTGTAAGTTATATACCGGGCCTGGACGGCACTAGGTATAGACATGTACATGACCGCACTATGCTGGCAGGGATTAATACACAACATAATGAAATGTCCTTCCTGCAGCCGTGTTATTACGGTGAATGGAGCTGACAAGCAGATTAATGGCACAATGTCAGGATATTTGAGAGAAGTTCGTCTGAACTTGTCATCCACTTGTCTACTAACTTGCAATTTCTCAGCGCTGAAGGCAGAAGTGCTGATCATTGGGAGGAAAGGTCAGCGTTGTGTTTTCTACAGTATTGAAGTGTTACTGATCAATGCGGGAAGGTAGGATGACTGATTAGCGCCCCCAGCAAGGTCTTTTTTCATTGTTCCCAGAGGTTTATTATGGGATAGAAGCAGGGATCTGTTCCACTGTAGACACATATTGCATGAGCACTTGGTTATTTACTGTATATGAATTATAAAGTTCTGTATGCTCCAACCCATGCCTCTGCTGCTATTATTAAGCTACAAATCTTAGCATTCTCTTGTTACTCCCCTGTCCTGGCTCCGGGGCCGGCCTGGGCCTCTTGTATCAGCAACAGCTGTCTCGCTCTGCTTTTATAAATATCGGGTTACCATAGTAACTATGTGCGCACCTCTGAGGTCTTCCTCAAGTGGCTGCACGCTAACTGCATACCTCCCAACTGTCCCCGGACTGTACCTGTAACATGGTCTGGAGCGGTAGCCATGGGTGAGGTACTCATCACTACATGAAAATGGGGGTCCTGATTAGGTTTGGGTGCTGCTGTTACCTTGGCGATATGCCTTTGCAGACCTTATACTGCCTTTGGACGTGGCAGGCCAGGACCAGATGAAGAAGAACTGAATGAGGGAGATCAAAGTCCGAAAATAAATTTTTTATTGAGCAACAAGTTGATGAGAAGTTGTCATGTCTCCACCGGAGTCTACTCTTGCGACTTCTGCTGCGATCACCAAGTGCCACCGTATTACTTCTGTGGGCGATGCTGGTGATAGGGGAAGAGTCGGCGCCAGTGGCTCTGGTGGGCTCAGGCTCCACTCATCCACTAAGCTGGGTTTCCCTGGGTCCTGCAGTACCACTGGCTGACGGTGGTGTCGTGTGTCTTCCAGCTGAAGTTGCCACCTTTCAGCAAATGGGAAGACACTACACTCTTCTTATTCTCCCTCCTATCTGCTGGTCACTGCCAGATATAGTCTTGAAGTTCACTGCTTATCTCTGGTTCTCGCCCTGCTCTATATATTGATTCCCATGTTTTGACTCCTGCAGGCTCTCTGACTACTCTCAATCCTGCCATTTTTGCACCTCACTGCCATTTTCGGTTTTTGACCTTATCCTGATTTTCTGACTGTGCTCTTGTCTGCCGATTTTGTCCCTTTTCTGTATCTCCTGGTTTGACCTTGCCTGACGACTATTCTCCTCTGGACTCAGCCTTCAAAAGGTAGTGATCTCCGGGGCCCTATAGTAAATTCAAATCTCTGTATAGGGGTTAAAACGTTTTGGGGTTCTCAGGATCCTGCTTAGTGAGCAGCTTGCCTCTAGCCTGTCCATGACAGTCATCCCGAGACTGTGGTTCAAGGCAGACATCACAGAAGTACAGTATATCACAAACGTTATTAAACTCCTCACATTTTTACTGCTCTTCTTGAGTTAATTTATTCACTGAACTGAGAGGAGGAGCCGGGGCAAGAGCAATGAACAGCAGGACTGCGGGAGAGAGCCCTCAAATTGGGACCGTTCCGCTGTATCCGAGAGGGTTGCGAGGTATGCAGATAACGTAGAGTTGAATGAGGCAGATCAAAGTCCAAAAATAAACTCTTTATTGAACAACAACTTGATGAGAAGTACAGCATATCACAAAATATCACATTTTTGGAAATATTTCATTATATGTTTTTCATGGGATAACACTGGAGAAATGACACCTTGATACAATGTAAAGTAGTCAGTGTGCAGCTTGTATAACAGTGTAAGTTTGGTGCCCTCTAAATAATTCAACACATAGCCATTAATGTCTAGGCCACTGGCAACAAAAGTGAGTACACCCCTAATCGGAAATGGGCAAATTGGGCCCAATTAGCCACTGTCACTCTCTTGTGTCATGTAACTCATTAGTGTTGCAAGGTCTCATGTGTGAATGGGAAGCAGGTGAGTTACATTTGGTGTTATCTCTCACACACTCTCTCATACTGGTCACTGGAAGTTCATCATGGCTCCTCATAGCAAAGAAATTTCTAAGGATCTAAAAAAAAGAATTGCTGCTCTACATATAGATGGCCTAGGCTATAAGAAGATTGTCAGTAACCTGAAAGTGCGCTGCAGCACGGTGGCCAAGACCATACAGCGGTTTAAAAAAAAAACAGGATCCACTCAGATCAGGATTCGCCATGGTCAACCAAAGAAGTTGAGTACATGTGCTCAGCGTTATATCCAGAGGACGTCTTTTAAAAATAGATGTATGAGCACTGTCAGCATTGTTGCAGAGGGTAAAGGGAATCTGTCAGCAGGTTTTTGCTCCCCCATCTAAGCGCAGCATAATGTAGGGGCAGAGACCCTGATTCCAGCAATGTGTCACTTACTGAGCTGTTTGCTGTCATTTTGATAAAATTAATGTTTTATCTGCTGCAGATCTGGCAGTTATACAGAGCTAATGAGTATGCTGGACTACCTGCAGCATGTCAAGTAGTCCTCTAATGATAATCTACTGCTGATTAAACAGTGATTTTATCAAAACTACACTAAGCAGCCCAGTAAGTGACACACCGCTGGAATCAGGATCTCTGCCCCTATAACCCAAGTGAACAGCTCACCAGACGTAATGAAAGGAAAAGCGATGCTTGTAAATCCAGGTTGAAACAATGACCAAAAATGGAAGGGATCCAGCAACTGCCAATCATAGATTAAAACATGACTTTAATAGAAAAACATTAAAAATAGAAAAAGTCCATAATGATTAAGGGCAGGTGATCTGTCTGAAATGCGTAGACGGACACCTGGTCTACTCATGCTTTAATTATGGACTTTTTCTGTTTTTAATGTTTTTCTATTAAAAGTCACGTTTTAATCTTTAATTGGTGGATCCCTTCCATTTTTGCTCATCTCTGCCCCTATATTATGCTGCTCTCAGATTAGGTGGCAAAAACCTGTTGACAGATTCCCTTTAAAGAGCTGTGGGGTCAGCCTGTCAGTGCTCAGACCATACGCTGCACCTTGGATCAAATTGGTTTGCATGGCAGTCATCCCAGAAGGAAGCATCTTCTTAAGATGATGCAGAAGAAAGCCTGCAAACAGTTTCCTGAAGGCAAGCAGACTAAGGACATTGATTACTGGGATCATGTCCTGTTTAGAGATGAGTGAACCCGAACTGTAAGGTTCGGGATTTGTACCAATGACAGACTTTTAAAAATCTCAGTGCCCGATTTCGAAGTTCAGGAGCTGTGTGTATGCTAACTACTCATTCAGACACCGGTGTGCTTGGGTATGCTCAGTGCTTGGCGCAGAGTGAGCTGCTTGCAGCCTCTGAATGGCTCTCACTGGGGGTAAAAATAATGTTTTTGGATGTAGTGTGTTCAAAAAAATCCAAAGAAATGCGGCAGAGAGCCGAACTGCCCAATAATTGACTTCCAATGGGTTTCAGGCTCTGGGTTCAAGTCTAGGTCCCGAACTGATCTTTATCTAAAGTCTGGTTGAACCCAGCGAACCTGAACTTCCATGGGTTTGCTCATCTCTAGCACATTACTAGAAGATGGGGAACAAGATGTGCACATTACTACAGGATGGGTACAAGATGGGCTCATTACTGCAGGGAGGGAACTAGGATGTGAACATAACTACAAGATGTGGAACAGGATGACCACATTACTACAGGATGGGGAATAGGATGAGCACATTACTACAAGATGGGGACAAGGATGGGCACATTACTACAGGATGGGGAATAGGATGAGCACATTACTATAAGATGGGGACAAAAATGGGCACATTACTACAGTATGATGACACAGATGGGCACATTACTACAGGACGGGCACATTACTACAAGATGGGGAACAAAATGCTATCACTAAAAATGTCACTTTGTCCTGCAAAGAATGCGGCCCCCCAAATTAAATTTTTTCTATGTGCGGCCCACACACTAAGCAGAGTTTGAGACTCCTGATGTAGAGGCTGCTGGCTGCGTATATACTGCATAATATAGAGACTGTGGGCTGCATATATTGTAAATGTAATAGGGTGACCAGTACCCTACAACCCCCACTTCCCTGTGGTGATTGTTGGAATGACACTGTATTGCATTTGTATTAACTGCCTTGTATTAATATGTACTTTTCTATCCCCTGTCCCTGCTACATAGACAGGACAGAAAGAAGAAGGAGAGAATCCAAGCTGTTAGAAGGGGCTCTATTGCAACAGGACATAAGTCCAGAGTGTCATGGAGACGTAAGGAGAAATTGGGGTGTTCCTTCCTGAGGCGTCATCTGCTGGTACCTGAGGGAAAGCAGTTGCGGCGGTAAGGCAAGTGGTCTACCCGTCCATTAGCCGAGCTGAGCGTCCTACCACCATGCTGACGTGCTGTAATACAGAATATAGTATGGACCTGAATATACAGTATAGTGCTGTGTATGAGTTGCAATACGAAAGACAGACACACATAGATTATACTCACTAGCCACGGGTGGTTCCATCTTTAGAAAAAGTATTTCAAAAGATCCTTTATGAGATGCAAATGAGTGCAGAGACTAGTCTAGACTAGTGTTATTTCCCCATACAAGTTTATCCTCTTGGCATGTTAGCTCGCCCCTGTGCTCATGCTAATATGCTATTCAAAGGCCAGCATCATTGGCCTGGACACGCATACCACTCCATTGTCACTGCCTCCAACAGGCTCAGTGCACATGATAAGAAATCCTGGCACTTCTGGTCATGCACACTATGAAGCCAGGTTCACGCATCCCAGTTTCAGTGCGCATGACCGGAAGTGCCGGGACTTCTGATCATGCACACTGAGCCTAAACTCGGCGTCGGAGGCGGTGACAACAGACAGGTACAAGCGTCCATGCCGATGGCGCTGGGCATTGTATAGCATTTTGGCATGCCCACAGGGGCATGCTAACGTGCTAGGAGGAAGGACTACTCGGGGGAAATAACTCCCTTGCAACTAGTCCCTTATGTATGCTAGTATATTCTGGGGCAGTTAGGCAGGGATTAGAAATATGCATCCAGAACTGCTCGTGGTTCCCTTTAATGTGTGCAATATATATGTGGCACCCTGGACAAGCCAGGGGCCACAGGTAACAACACACACCCTCACCCCCAGCAGTTCACAGCAGTCATCCCCAGTGAGACCTGATTTCTTCCCTCGGGTTCAGACAGACACACCGGGTGGGCGGAGTCAGGCAGATGGGCACGTCCACCGAGGAGTCTAGCTGGCCTGAGGCAAAAACCAGCTCAGACAAGTCCAGGCAGAGGAAGAGAGAGGAGGTCTGCAGAGAGGCAGACGCAGACTTGTTACCTAGGTTGGAGCCTAGGTCCCTCGTGTAGCCAGTGGGGCAGACGGTCAGGCCGTCTGCAGGAGCTGAGAAGACAGTCTTGGTGGAACCGTAGGTAGCCGGGACAGGATAGTGGCCCGTCCAGTACCGAACCGGGGAGCCAGCTGGAAACCGGAGCACAGGAGGAGCGTACACGAAGGTGAAGGAAAGGACTTACACTACCAACCTGGGGTCAGGGGAAAAACACCACAGCCGCCTGTGGGACCCGTCCATCCAGCCGTTTGTTTGACCAGAGACTCTGTGTAAATTACTGGCTGAGTGAGTACCACCGTGCCGTGCGGCACTGCGCTTCCCCCGCGACCCTGCACCTCACCAGGCCCCGAAACCCGCCTGCCATCCATCCCTACCCCTCACCGGGCCCCGGGACAACCAACCCCCCTACCCACGGAGGGGAGAACCAACATCCAAGCTGCTCCCTGTCACCACTCCCGGGATCCCCGTCCAGAGCAGCGGTGGTGTCACAACCTCACCACAACCGTGGGTGGCGTCACGGACAATATCCCTAAACCAAACCACCCCCTTTTCACTCACGGGCGAGGAGCTCCGCTCGAGTCCCCGGGATCCGGCCCACCGCTCGAGCCACCACCGAGCAGCAGCAGCCGGACTCGAGCAGTTTGTGAGCGCAGCGTCCCCTCCTCCGCCCGCGACATATACAGTACACTGTTAGAATTCCACTCTGCTCGCTGGATTGAGTGATTATCATGTGACATGATTTATATACTTGCAGTTGGATGCCAACTGATTTTTCTTTGTATTTCTTTCAGTGTTATACTGTATGTCATATTGAGAGAAGTTGATGAGAAGCTAGTTGGCACACAACCATAAAGTGGAATCCTTACACTGAGTACATTATGCCCCTCTAGGATATAGCCTCTCAATGTGAACTTGCACAATTGCAAACATTTACCCGACATATGCACTGACAAACAAAACGTTAACAATGTTTTGAACTTTTGATTTCCGGCTCCATATCTCACCATCCACTACAGCTTTGAGCATGAGACTACAATCAATTTATAGACAATCATCTTGGCTATCTCATAAATAAATTTGACTTGCAACTATTTAGCATATAATTAGTTTTGCAGATTCTCACCATGTCACTGCATTGTTACTGTTTTGCTCCTGGTGGTGGAAAAATCTTTGTATACTACAAATTACAACCTGCTCTAATATTGCCATGCCGGATGTGAGAGGACTCCCGGCAAGTGACACAATACAACCAGGTAAGCAAAACCAGGTAAGTGATATACCACGAGGCCCTGGCGCTAGGGAGAGGGGAGCAGGGTCACCTCCTAACACTCACCTGTGGCTGATCCCTGCACTCGCTAATGTCCCTAAACAGGCCCTTTCCGCCGAGCGCCTTCACGTGCCTAAGCCCTCACTGGCCCTGAACTCACTCTGCATAGTCTGAAGGCCAGGAAGGCGCTTGACTCGCTACTGTAATATGACAACACGAGGGAGGTAAGACATACAGGTGGGGGAAGACACACTTAGTTTCACTTTAGAAGGGTTTTTAACCTCAGAACAGTTTGGACGCAGGAGAGAGAACAGCTTGAGGCAGAAAAGAGCAAGGCCTTTGGGGGAATGCTACGGCTCCCCCTAGAGGGGCCGACTAGGCACCGAGCAGACTAAGAGAAAAGCAGGAGATGACCAAGTGGAGCTGTGAGACAAAGGAGCAACTCGGTAGCCGGAGGGTGAGCCCCCAACAGCCCCTTCGGGATCGGCACCAGTCAAGGTGCAGAACCCGCAGTTAGGGGAACCTTCATGGACTCTAACAAATCTGCAGGGAAAGGGGATTTCACGTCCCATTGCCCACCACCAAAAGACCCAGGGCACAGCAGTAGATAGAGACAGGAGCCACGGCCAAGTCCATAACAAATTTTGTGCTGCCTGTCTACGAGAGGGCAACTAAAGCCAGGGACACTGGAGTCCCCAAGTAGCTTCACGCCACAGGCATCCACACTACAAGGCGCAAGGAGGAAGGTTTCACATGCTTCACAACACCGGTGGTGACCTCTGCTTCATCCGGGATCAGCTGGGGCCCATCACAGAGATGACCAGTACTCTGCAGGTGCAGCACACAAACTGTGAGTAAAACACCTGGAATCACAGCCCCTGTGTGAGACTCTGATTTGCCGGCGCCCCCGCCCCGCGCTTCGGCACCAACGGCCCTACCCCCATCACCGCCGTCCTCCCCAGGGCTCGCTCCACCTGTGGGAAGCTAGGCTATCTGAGCTGCGGTAACATTACCCCCGGAGGAGAGTGACATCTCGCAGCAGCGGCTAATAAATGGCCATGCACCATGGGTGGCGCTGAAAAGCAAACCCCCCCCACCCACTTGGACTCTCTTTGCCTGAAGCCGAGGGGGCCATGGAGCCGGGTCAGGCTATTCACAGCAAACCCACAAAACCACTGGCCCGGTGACGAGTTATGCCCTGCAGGTCCCGTGGGGTGCTACACAATCATCCAGCAGCCAGGTTCTGATTCATGCTGCCCCCAGTTTAGGCAGCAAGACTCAGATGACAATTCAGGTGCCTTCATCCATAAGCATAGGATTGATTTGTCAGTGATCTCAAAAAACTCAGCAGGATTTGTGCTGCAGATGCACTGCGTAATGTCCTGTGGATATGCTGCGGTCATTCTGCACTGATGATACAGTACCATGGCTTCAGCACTGCATCCTCAGTGCAAAACAGGTGCTGGAGTGATCGGGGAGTTCAAACTTACCTCCATCACGCAGCACTTCACTTTCCGGCCGTGTCTGTCTGCAGTTTGCAGAAGGTGGGCGGGCCTGAACTAGCTCTGGCTGTCACATGACAGAAGCTCGTGCAGGCCCCGCCCACCTCCTGCTGCCCGCTCCTGGCTCCACTGCGCTCCTCCCGGTGTCTTTTATCAAGGCAGGTAAGTATAGATCACGCGGAACAATCCGCAGGAATAATTGACATGCTGCAGATTTTTCCGCAGGGAAATCCGCACTATTTCCGCTGTGGAAAAAAAATGCATCATGGGCACAGCACTTCCAAAATGCCATACAAATGGCTGAGAACTCGCTGTACTGCATTTTTTGGAGAAAACCGCGGAATTTCTGTGAAAAAATCGCGGCAAATTCCGTGAATTTTCCGCAGCATTCTCACTTAGCCTTAGCATTCTTTTTAAGGAAAGGATCCTCGGAATCTCTTATTATGGAAGAAGCAGATTGTGTGACATAGTAAATGGTGTGGTGTTGGATGGGAGATATATTCCACCTAGCAAATGCCTTTTGCACTGGGGGGCAGCAGGAAGGAGGTCAAACCTGGCCTGGATCTTCTCTGCTATTCCAAGTCATTGAGATAACACCCAAGGTGCACAGCTGTAGGATTAACACAGCATAAATAGGCAGCCAGAACTATCCAATATGGCAGGGTCTGAGGGAATAATATACCTGAATGGAGTGGCACCGCCAGAACCTTTGCTATGCTGTTTGACAAGCTGGACTTTTCCTTTGCATTTCTGTCTAAGGGGTACTTTGCACACTGAGACATCGCAGCTGCGATGTCGGTGGGGTCAAATCGAAAGTGACGCACATCCGGCGTCGCTGTCGATATCGGAGTGTCTAAATCGTTTTTGATACGATTAACGAGTGCAAAAGCGTCAAAATCATATCATCGGTGTAGGGTCCGTCATTTCCATAATTTCGGAAGGACCGATGTTACGATGTTGTTCCTCGTTCCTGCGGCAGCACACATCACTGTGTGTGAAGCCGCAGAAGCGAGGAACATCTCCTACCTGCGTCCTGCGGCTCACGCCGGCTATGCGGAAGGAAGGAGGTGGGCGGGATGTTTACGTCCCGGTCATCTCCGCCCCTCCGCTTCTATTGGCCGCCTGCCGTGTGACGTCACTGTGACGCCGCACGACCCGCCCCCTTAGTAAGGAGGCGGTTCGCCGGCCAGAGCGACGTCGAAGGGCAGGCAAGTCCGTGTGAAGCTGCCGTAGCGATAATGTTCGCTATGGCAGCTATAACACAATATTGTATGTGCGACGGGGGCGGGGACTATCACGCTCGGCATAGTGTGCAAAGTACCCCTACGGCCTCTGCCACACTCACTTGAAAATCACGCACGTATTTTCCCTGCGTGTTGCGTTAGGTAAGTACATGTCTCTGGTACGTGCGGGCCACGTGTGTTTGTCGAGGGCGGCGGGGCGCTGCGCTCGCTAACGCTTGGGTCCGGCGCTGCTGCTGCTCGGTGGCTCGAGCGGTGGTCCGGATCCGGGGACTCGAGCGGCGCTCCTCGCCCGTGAGGGAAAAAGGGGGTGGTTTGTTTGGGGATTTAGTCCGTGACGCCACCCACGGGTTGTGGTGAAGATGGGCACCACCACTGCTGGTGACGGGGATCCCGGGAGCGATGGTAGGGAGCAGCTGGGATGTTGTTTTCCCCCTCCGTGGGTAGGAATTGGTGGTCCCGGGGCCCGGTGGTATGACGGGGAGGCAGGGTTGGTGAGGTGCAGGGTTGCAGGGACAGAGCAATAGATGCACAAAGTCTCCGGTAAACCAAACGGCTGGATGGACGGGTCACGCAGCCGGCTGCAGTGTTTCTCCCCGGACAGGTGATGGTGGCTGTCTTTCCCTGCCCCTTTGTGTACTGTGTTGACTCCGATGGCTTCCCAATGGCAGTCCGCTCCCCGGCGTATAGGTGCCGGAGGAGCCCGTTTTGCCCGAAGCCGCTGGCCCTTGGATCTCTAGCCTGTGGCGATGGCTGTATATCCTCACGGTGCGGACGGTTGCCTTCAATCGGGACTTGGTTGTTAGGAAACCCCTGGGGTTCCTGTCACATTCGGATTTGACTATTGACGGTGGCTCCAAGCCTGGTCGGGGTCCGATGGCCCCTCCTGTGTGCTTAACTTCACTCCGCTCCCCGGTTCACTACCGGTGGGCCACCGCCCAACCCCGGTCCTACGGTTCCGCAGAGATCCGTCACTCCTGCAGACGGCCACCACCGTCTGCCAACCTTGCTGTCAGTGCCTGGGCTCCGACCCAGACACTTGCAGTTCGTGACCTCTCACTTTTACCTCCTAAACTGATCTACTGCCTTTCCCGCCTCCAGGCCTGTGAACTCCTCGGTGGGTGGGGCCAACCGCCTGGCTCCATCCCACCTGGTGTGGACATCAGACCCTGGAGGGAGGCAACAAGGTTTTTGTCTGACTAATGTAACTGTCTGGGGGGTGGGGGGGCGTGTGTGTTTTGTCTGTGGCTACCTGGCTAGTCCAGGGCGCCACATGTTCTCCATGTGTTATCCACGATAACACACGGAGAACCGGTAATTTACATACTCACGTGGTCCTTGCTGCTGTCCAGGGGACTTTACACGTTGCGACATCGCTACTGAAATATCGTCGGGGTCACGGTTGTTGTGACGCACATCCGGCGCCGGTAGCGACATTGCAATGTGTAAATCCTAAGAGCGACAATGAACGAGCGCAAAACAGTAAAAAATCGCTGATCTGTGTCACGTCGTTCATTTTCATAATGTTGCTCCTGTCGCGGACGGAGGGGCCGCGCTCGCTACGCTCGGGTCCGGGACTGCTGCTACTCGGTGGCTCGAGCGGTGGGCCGGACCCGGGGACTCGAGCAGCGCTCCTCACCCACGAGTGAAAAGGGGGTGGTTTGGTTTTGGGAGATAGTTCGTGACGCCACCCACAGGTCGTGGTGATAATGGGCACTACCGCTGCTGGTAACGGGGATCCAGGGAGCGATGGCAGGGAGCAGCTAGGATGTTCATTCCCCCTCCGTGGGTAGGGGTTGGTGATCCCGGGGCCCGGTGGTGAATGGGGAGGAGGGCTGCTGGGTGCAGTGCTGCGGTGCGGTGCCTGATGGCACTATTGTACTCACAATTAAACCACACAGAGTCACTGGTAAACTAGAAACTGCCGGAGTCCACAGCCTTCGGTGCGGAGGGTGTGTAGGGTCCCACACGCAGTACAGCAGGATCCTGTTCTTGTTTTGCAGCCAGACGCTTCTTTCTCCTTCCTCAGTCGGGAACGGGGAGCCCACTCCCCCTGCAGTGATCCGGGTCACCCCTTGATGCCGGTGGGCCACTACCCTGCCCCGGCCACCTCGGGCGCCTTCCTCACACTTCCCTTCTTTATAGCAGCCAGGAGCTATACTCTCCTGGTCTGCTCTCTTCACACTCCAAACTCACTCTGCTCTAGCCCCTGCCCTCCTGCTCTGTTTAGCTCTTACACTGGGGGGGGTGTCTGTCCTGCTGCACTGGTGTGGGGTCAGGTTACCAAGGAGGAGAATGACCTGCACTTTGCTGGATTTCTGCAGGTCTGTGGCACCCTGGTTTTGCCAGGGCGTCACACACCCCCTTGGTAAAACACAGCCAGTCCTCGGGCTGTCCGGGCACCGACATTTATTGAACGGGAAAAAGAAAAATTAAACATTACAAACATTCATCTTCCAACATCGGGAGGTACGTTTGCTCACACTTTAAACTGTTCTGCCACCCCCACCTGCGGTGCAGACAGCCCCCTGCGGAACTTGAGGACATTCAGCAGGGGTGACAGTCCATAAAACAGTCAACTTTTTAACTTGCGGGTAGCCGTCCATGTTCTGCTACCGTCGCTGCTGCTGCCGCCACTCCCAGTACGGGGCACGGGTCCCATACTCTGCCTCCTGCTCAGGAGCCAGGCCCACTCGGATGCCCTCGGCGCTGACTACAACCGGCTTCGCTAACTGCCGAGGGCCCCATCGCTCAGTGGCCTGCTCCTCCTCCCTGCAGGTGCACTCCGGCTGCTCCACAGCCGGGACGGGGTACCTGGGAGCGGCTGGCGCCGCATCTGGGGCAGACTTCCGGTCGGGTGTCACCTCTGCTGTGGCCGGGCGGACTGCCGGGGCCATTGTCATCACCGTTGCGGCCGGGCGGACTGCCAGAGCCGACATCATCACCGTTGCGGCCGGGCGGACTGCCGGAGCTGGGTGAGATGTCATCGGGGTTGCGGCTTCCACTGGGATCGCTGGTGCATCCAAGTCGGGATGAGGTACTTTCTGGACGCAGGCGCGACGTGGGGCTGGTACGGGTGTCGGAGCGATGACGGGCTGACTGCTCGCGTCTTCTGCAGGCGGGTCTTTGCAGGCTGGTAGAACGGACTCCGCTGCCGGTGTTGGTGGCAGCGGACCGAGTAGGGAAGCAGCGGCAACCGGTACGGGCGGCGGGGGAGGTGATATAGAGAGAAGGGGCAGACCGGGTCCCTCAGCCGCAGCGGCCGGTCCCTGGGGGACATAGGGGCGTGGGTCGCTTACCCGCTCCTCCACGGTTGCTTCCACTTCGCGTGCTCGCACAGCCGCAGCCGGTTCCTCCACCTCGGCCATCCACCATCAGGGAATCAGCCTGGGCCTGGATCTTCCGACACATCCTTCCACGTTGGCGTCCAGGAACGTGTTTCGGCAGAGTCCTGGTGTCCCTGCACTCTGCAGCGCTAGTTACATGCCACCATTCTTCACCCGTCCCCCCTTGGTTCTTTCTAGCACTTCCTTCTGTTGGGGGCGGGGCTTCACTTTCGCACCTTCCCTGCTCAGGGAAGACGCTCGAGCGGGAAATCTTCGCGCCAAATATGGCGGAACTTCAAATTTTTCAGCCGGACACCGCCGGCGGGGACTGCAAGGCGCACTTCTACCGGTAGGTAGATCGGTTCTATCCTGTTCGCAGACACCAAGTTGTCGCGGGCGGAGGGGCGTGGCTCGCTACGCTCGGGTCCGGGGCTGCTGCTGCTCTATGGCTCGAGCGGTTGGCCGGACCTGGGGACTCGAGCAGCGCTGCTCACCCATGAGTGAAAAGGGGGTGGTTTGGTTTTGGCAGATAGTTCGTGACGCCACCCACGGGTCGTGGTGATAATGGGCACCACCGCTGCTGGTGATGGGGATCCAGGGAGCGATGGTAGGGAGCAGCTAGGATGTTGGTGATCCCAGGGCCCGGTGGTGAATGGGGAGGAGGGCTGCTGGGCGCAGTGCTGCAGTGCAGTGCCTGATGGCACTATTGTATTTACAAGTAAATCACACAGAGTCACTGGTAAACTAGAAACTGCCGGAGTCCACAGCCTTCGGTCCGGAGGGTGTGTAGGGTCCCACACGCAGTACAGCAGGAACTTGTTCTTGTTTTGCAGCCAGACGCTTCTTTCTCCTTCCTCAGTCGGGAACGGTGAGCCCACTCCCCCCGCAGTGATCCGGGTCACCCCTTGATGCCGGCGGGCCACTACCCTGCCCCGGCCACCTCGGGCCCCTTCCTCACACTTCCCTTCCTTTATAGCAGCCAGAAGCTATTCTCTCCTTGTCTGCTCTCTTCACACTCCAAACTCACTCTGCCCCAGCCCCTCCCCTCCTGCTCTGTTTAGCTCTTAGGCTATGTGCGCACGTTGCTAAATTCTACTAAAAAGGGGGCTGAAAGCCCGTACTTACGAAGCGCTCACTGATATCGAAATCAGGCATGAATACTAAGATTCTTTATAGCAAGATACTATTTATTTTAATAGCATATGAATAGTCAATGGTACATAGGCATTAGAACTACGTTTTTAGTCATAGAATCTTATACAATAACAGAAATATGCATCAACGTTACCGTATGTTGTAGCAATCCTTCTCATCGGAGGGACTCGATTAATGAGTAGGAAACAACATGGCATCTTGCTTCACAGGAGCAGTGCGTACACTTCAATGTCCTGGAAGGTTTCCCTTACATTAAGCGAGTCCGGTGTATTTTTATAGGAAAATTTGTAGTCGTGTGCAAATGCAGTATTGCAATTGTGAATGGTTAATTGGTGACCAGCATGTGACAGCTGAGTCATGTTCATGTAACTTGACCACAAGCTGCTGTGGGCACCAGCAGCCTCCTGCACATTTCCTGCACATTTAGCCAGTTGACAACTGGTCGACCCCAGTTTCCTGGAGATATTGCAAGGAGACGTTAATTTTACAGGCCAGCTTCCTTGCAACTGTTGTCAACTAACCACAAATTTCCTGACTGTGCAACTGTAAATGTTATTTCCTCATTATCGTGGTTTTGCTTAAGATCTGTTTGACATGCATTCTTTGGTCATAGTGAAATTGGTTATCCAGAGGACATCTCTCTTTGATACTGAATTATTGATAGGTCAAATAATATCTGGGATCACTCCTATCTTTTGATTATGATCCCTATCTAAAGCACACTCATTCTTCAGTCATATCACATTGGTATCACACAGTTACGCTGCGCTTTGTAGCGCAGCGTAACTGCATGCGTCCTGCGTCCCCTGCATAATCTATGAAGATTATGCAGGAGCCGTGCGCACGTGGCATCTTAGAGCGCAGCGCTTCGGCTGCTGCCCGAAGCGCGCGTTCTAAAAAGTGACATGTCACTTCTTCCGTGCGCTTTGCCTGCAGCCCCTGCTCTGTCTATGGGAGGAGCTGCAGTCAGAGCGCATGGAATCGGCTTTTTTTTTTTTTTTACAGATATTTTCTGCAGCGATTTGAAGCGCACGTGTGCTCTTCAGATCGCTGCAGAAATTTCTGCAGTGACTGTACGCAACGTGCGCACATAGCCTTACACTGGGGGGGGGGTGTCTGTCCTGCTGCACTGGCGTGGGATCAGGTTACCAAGGAGGAGAATGACCTGCACTTTGCTGGATTTCTGCAGGTCTGTGACACCCTGGTTTTGCCAGGGCGTCACACTCTAGCTGCAGGTATGATGTTGTTTGTCGCTCCAGCGGCGTCACACATCGCTGTGTGTGAAGCCGCAGGAATGACAAACATCTCCTTACCTGCGACCACCGTCAATGCGGAAGGAAGGAGGTGGGCGGGATGTTACGTCCCGCTCATCTCCGCCCCTCCGCTTCTATTGGCCGGCCGCTTAGTGACATCGCGGTGACGTTGCAGTGACGCCGAACGCACTTCCCCCTTGAAGGAGGGGTTGTTCGGCGGTCACCGCGACGTCGCCGACCAGGTATGTGCGTGTGATGCTGTCATAGCGATAATGTTTGCTACGGCAGCAATCACAAGATATCGCATGTGCGACGGGGGCGGCTGCTATCGCGATGGACATCGCTAGCCGATGATAGCGATTTTGTGTGACGCCCTGGACTAGTCAGGCAGTCACAAGTAGAGCCCCACATGTCGCGGGCGGGGAGGACGCTTTCGCCGCTGCGCCTTCGCTGGCGCTCGGGTCCGGCGCTGCTGCGGCTGCTGCTCGGTGGCTCGAGCGGTAGGCCGGATCCGGGGAGTTGAGCGGCACCCCTCGCCCGTGAATGAAAGGGGTGGTTGGGTTAAGGGATTTAGTCCGTGACGCCACCCACGGGTTGTGGTGAAGATGGGCCCCACCGCTGCTGGTGACGGGGATCCCGGGAGTGATGGTAGGGAGCAGCTGGGATGTTGTTTTTTCCCCCTCTGTGTGTAGGAGTTGGTGATCCCGGGGCCCGGTGAGGTGATGGTGGAAGGATGCTGGGTTGGTGAGGTGCAGGGTTGCAGGGACAGCGCGGCGGTGTACTCACTCAGCAAGAAAGGTACAAAGTCCTTGGTAAACCAAACGGCTGGATGGACGGGTCCCGCAGCCGGCTGCTGTGTCTCTCCCCTGACAGGTGATGGCGGCTGTCTTTCCCTGCACCTTTGTGTACTTCTTGACTGCTATGGATTCCCAACGGTAGTCCACTCCCCGGTGTATGGGTACCGGAGGAGCCCGTTTGCCCGAAGACACTGGCCCTTGGGTCTCTAGCCTTAGGTGGTAGCTGTATACCCTCACGGTGTGGGCGGTTGCCTTCAATCGGAACTTTTGCTGTTGTGAAACCCCTGGGGTTCCAGTCACATTCGGATCTGACTATTGTCGGCGGCTCCAAGCCTGGTCGGGGTCTGATGGCCCTGCCTGTGTGTGCTGGCTTCACTTCGCTCCCCGGTCAGTACCGGTGGGCCGTCGCCCGTCCCTGGTCCTACAGTTCCGCGTTGCTTCACCACTCCTGCAGACAGCCACCACCGTCTGCCAACCTTGCTGTCAGTGCCTGGGCCACAAACGCAGACACCCAAGTGCTTGCTCCTCTCACTTCAACCTCCTGAACTAATCTGTCACTTTTCCCATCTCCAGACCTGTGAACTCCTCGGTGGGTGGAGCCAACCGCTTGACTCCGCCCCACCTGGTGTGGACATCAGACACTGGAGGGAGGCAACAAGGATTTTTGTTTGGCTGTTGTCCCTGTCTAATAGGGGTGGGGTGTGTTAGTGTGTTATCTGTGACGACCTGGCTAGGCCAGGGCGCCACACCACACAACACCAGTCCCTCACTAGGTAACATCAGCCAAACACATTAAACCCTAGTCACCTCCCTCAGTGCTTGATGAACACACCAGGGGCGCAGAGCCAGGTGGTTGGCACGCCCACCAAGGAGTTCAGAGGGCTTGAGGGAGGAAACACAGTGGAGATGAGTTTGAGAGTTGAGGAGTGAGGAGGAGTGACAGTCTGACAGGTGTGAGGGTCATAGCCCGAACACCTTGGCTAGGAGGCAAGCGGTGGCCTCAGCCTGCAGGAGCCGGGAAGACGGCTCGGTGGAACCGTGGTGGACCGGGACAGGGTAGTGGCCCGCCGGTACCGACCCGGGGAACTGACTTGGAAACCAGAGCACACAGGGGGGTACTCAGACCCTGAAACGAGGTCCAGAATCCACTGGACTAAGTTAATTAACTGATTGCGGTCTGAACTATAGGTCCTTTCCCACCCAAGTCCCAACTGAAGACAACAGCCCACCGAGGGGGATAGAAAGCCATCACACAGGCAGAGAGATCCCATGGGCCAGCATCTGCGGGCAAACGGGCTCTCCCGACATACACAAAGTTGGGGAGCAGACTCCCGTCGCTGAAGCGCAGGCATTCTACATCTACACAACACGGTGCAGGAGAAAGGCAGAGACCTCCATCCGGGTCGGGGACTCGACTGCAGCCGGCTGCGGGCACCAACCACCATCAACTTGGTTTACCAGAGACTTGTGTGTGTCAATAACAGTGAGTACAACAATGCCCTCCGGCCGCGCACATCGCCCTGCACCGCCCAGCTATCCCCAACGGGTCTCGGGGGCTATCATCCCTGCCCACAGAGGGATTAACATCTGGCTGGATAAACATTTTCCCCGGGTGCCCCGTAACTGCAGCGGTGGTGTCTACCTTCACCACATCCCATGGGTGGCGTCACGAACTCGAGCGCGGCTCCGGCCGTGCACCTACCTAACCCCCACCAAAAGCGCCAGCATCCCCTTTCAGAGCAAAGTGACCCCGGGTCTAAAGGTGCTCGAGCCACCCACCAACGAGCCCGAATCCAAGCGGCTCAGCTGCGGCCGAGTCCGGGCGGTACACATCGACTCTTCTAGTGTCACGAACAGGAATACTTACCTATTCACTTACCTAGTGAAGTGCGCCTTGAAGTGAAGTCAGCGGTGATCCGCTGCAAAGTTTTCAGAATCCGTCATCTTGTTGCCATCTTTTTGTCTGTCTGCTCTCCTGCATACACTAGTGAATGGAGCATGCTGAGCCTTGTCGTTCTGCAGCTCCTGTCTGCTCTCCTCCATACAGACAGACAGCAGCTGCAGAACTACAAGGTTCAGCATACTCCATCCAGGACTGTATGCAGGAGTTTTTGTCCCCCCCAAAAAATCATGTTATTGTATGTTCGCCAGGTACAGCAGGCAGCTATGGGCTTCCCCCAACCCCCAGCTGCCTATTTGTACCCGGCTGGGAACCAAAAATATAGGGAAGCCCTTTGACGTGGGCTTCGCCCAATTTTTGTGTCCAGCCAGGGACAACTAGGCGGCTGGGGATTGAAATCCGCAGCTCAGGGTGCCCAAGCTTTCTGGCAATTCGGGATGAGCCGGGTAGAGTCCCGGGACTGTCACATCTAATGGATGCGGCAATTCCGGGCGGCTGCTGGGTGATATTGTTAGGGTGGTGGGCTCCCCATAATGTGGTCGCTCCCCATCCTGACAATACCAGCCTCCAGCCGTGTGGCATTTTCCTGGCTGGTATCAAATATGGGGGGAACCGCATTTTTTTATTATTTATTTATTTTACTGCACGATATAGACCCGCCCGCCGACAGCTGTGATTGGTTGCAATGAGACAGCTGTCACTCATCGTAGGTGCGTGTCTGACTGCAACCAATCATGGGCGCTGGTGGGCGGGGAAAGCACGGAATACTTGATTGAATAATGAAGCGGCAGCCATTTTCTAAAGAGGAAAAGACACCACAGATTTGTGACAGCCGTGCAGCGAGACGCCCGTGATCGGTGAGTAGGAAAGAGAGAGGCATTGGGCTTGGGACACAGGACACATGCAGATAGCAACATGTGCACATAGCCTTACTGTGAAAAGCCACGTTTATGGTGATCGAGCCGTTCTCGAACCTAATTCGAACTGTCGAGCTTTTAGCAAAAAGCTCGAGTTCGAGCTCGAGCTCGAACACCCCCCAAAATCACTTGAACATGAAATTGGCAAACCTCGAACATCGCTCATATCTACCCGTGACCCGTTCCATGGCCCAGGGGCAGGGGTGGAGGGAACCCATCGAAAGGTGACACACAGAAGGAAACACCGGCCTCAACCTCTGAAATATTCGGGATCAGCTGAAGCCCATCACAGCGCAGCCTGGTACTCCAATGGGGGTGTGCTTATAGTGAGTAAAGAACTTGAACTGCACCCCCTTTGTGTGGTCCCATTACTGGCGGCGCTCTCAGCATCGCGCCCCTTTGTCATAGGCAACTACTACCACCTTCATCATCCTCCCTGGTGCCTAGCTCTAACTGTGGAGAGCTGTAACACCCGAGCTGTGTCACCATCCACCCCAGCAGAGAGAGAAAAGTCCCGCAGCGGCGGCTAATAATTTTCCACGTACCACAGGTGGCGTCACGGACAACTACCCCCATCATCCCCATCATCCCCATCTTTATTGACACCGCCAGGGTCACGGAATCGGGCAAGGCCACTGCAGCGACCCAGGAGAAGAACCGTGGCCCCGTGACGGGTAACCTCTGACCCCATGGGCACGTCAGATTAGATATAAATATAACCCAATCAACCAGTCCCGATCACACACAGACTGATGACATGACAATAAAGGAAACACATGTTTTATGTGTTGAGCCCAAGCCAGAGATTTAACTGTCAAAACTCAGGACTGCTCCATGCTTTGGTGCTCGTTACTCGTAACCAGCATTTGGACTTTCCAATGGGCTTGACTCCTGTACTGAGTATAATGGAAAATAATAGGGAACTCGATCATTTTTCAAGAAGATCTTCCAGAAAGATTATCGAGTTCCCCATTGACTTCCATTATACTCATTACGAGTCAAGTCCGTTGGATAGTCCAACTGTTTGTTACTGTACTAAGCGCCAAGCATGATAATGCTCGTTCATCACTACTGCTGATAGCTAAGTCAAAAAGTAACTTTAGTAAATATAAATATATTAATCTAATATATAAAGCTGAGTGTATGTATGGGTGTGTGTATGTATGTATGTATGTATGCATGTATGTATGTATGTATGCCCGCTAAAGGAATCCGCCCCGTCCCATTTACAATCACAACATTTTGCACAGATACCTCATGTGACTCAGGGAACGTCATAGACTATGTTTGAACGGGAAAATTTAACCCCGCGCTTTACAGTTACTCTTCAAAAAACCTACCTCCAGTAAAGTCAATGAAGCTGCGAGCTGCAGGTTATTAATAGGAGCTGTTATTGTTTGCTATAGGAATGACATTCATAATATAAGAAACCAATGTTTAAGGTAATGTGATGTCGGTGGGGAGATGGATAGAGACAGACAGAGAGTCAAAGAGACAGAGGCAGACAGACAGACAGACAGAGACAGACAGGGAAAGAGAGAGAGAGACAGACAGTCAAAGAGACAGAGACAGACAGACATACAGGGAATAAGACAGGCACAGACAGACAGGGATAGGGACAGACTGACACAGACAGGGAAAGAGACAGGCAGGCAGGGAAAGAGACGGAGACAGGGAATGAGGCAGGGAAAGAGACAGAGACAAGGAAAGAGATGGGGAAAGAGACAGACGGGGAAAGAGATAGACCTTGAACGAGACAGGCAGGGAAAGAGACTGACAGAGATACATGGAGACAGACAGACACAGACAGAGTGCAGACAGGGAAAGAGACAGACAGGGAGACAGACAGACAGAGACAGACAGAGAGACAGGAAGACAGAGACAGATAGAGAGAGACAGACACAGATAGACAGAGACTGGAAGAGAGACAGAGAGACAATAACTATACCTGCAACGCCCAGGTACTACAGCTAGTAGATTATATAGTTAATTAGGTTAGTAGGACAATCCCCTTAAGAAGAATGTTAATCTTAAAAATTCATAACTGATTTCTTTCAAAAAGAGTGCCACATTTGTGCAAGAGTTGTGTCTGGTTGTCATGGAGTGTAAGGGGATAACAGGGGAGAGGGGTTGCTAGACTGGCACTGAGTCTATGGAGGCCGTAGCTGTCCCTAATCCCAGAGATACCTCTGGTGGTAGAGATGTTTAGCCGCCTTCCTTGCCCTGCTCCGAGCAAACACTGATCTTATACCCCCACTCCAGGAGAGGACTGGGATAGGAGAGGTTTAACCCACACATATAGACAAATGGGGAAACCAAAACTCTATCATACAACTAGCACACACAAAGATATAAGACAATATGTGATAAGGAGGAAATAAAGAGCAAGGAGAAAAAACAGATGACGAGGATTTCCAAAGCACACCAAGCAGCCTGCATTAAATCACCAGGAACTGGAACACAACAGCACATGGACTGGTTTAGCAAAAGCTATAGTCGGCATGGGAAGACAGGCTCCCCCATTTTAAAAAGCAAGGAGTAACTGTGATAGGTCATGTGATCCAGGAGTTAACCAGCAGGCTAGCAGAGATTAACTTTTGCAAGTCCGATCAATAATGACCACACAGCTGGTCACTGCCCGAGCCTGTCTGTGCAACTCGGAAGCACCAGAGAAGGCATAGTGTGGACTGTCATTCTGCAGTGTGAACAGCCAGCTATGACAGTCTGCGAGTTTACAGTCAAACACCTTGTGACACTGGTATCATTGAAGTGAATGTAGCTTTACTGCAGTACCAAACACAACCAGCAAACGCTGTTTTTGGAAGAAAGCAGCCAAGTTTTTTTAATCATGGATAACATCTTTAGCATAATACAGTGATAATATGACTACACATCAAACTGATCTACTCTTCGATATTATCACTTAATTCAGTTTCTCAACTCCAGTCCTCAAGACACAACAACAGATCATGTTTTCAGGTTTTCCTCAATATTAGATGGGATAATTCCATCACCTGTGCAACATTAAGGAAAACCTGAAAACCTGATTGAGGAAAACCTGTAAACATGATCTGTTGGTGGGTCCTGAGGACTGGATTTGAGAAACACTGACTTAATTCGTCACTCTGAACCACACTGTGTGAACCCAGACCTAAAACAAAATCACGAAGGTTGATTGCAGAAAAACTTCCAAAGTGGCCAAAAAATGATGGCTAACGTTATCTGAAATTTCCATGGTGGATCAAAAGAGGTTAATATAAATATTTCATTGTTTTAAGGGTCTAACCTGCTAGATAAATTGGAACCTGTTTACTAATGCAGCAGGCGAGAACTGGGGAGAAATGTCACCACTGCACTCACTAATGAGTGACCCATCACCCTGGGGGGACATTTGGTATTTGATACACTCTCACGCTAGCTAATTAACACCACTGACTGAAACATAATCACTGTCTGAGAAAACAAAGACCCATTTACATAACAAAGAACTTTCTAACAGCTTAACCTTGAATACACTCCAAATATCAAGTGTGAATGTAAAGGGCATGCACCAGAGGTCCTATATAACAAAGTTCAACAACTTTGTCTGCGGTCTCCTAGAGAATATATAATGTCGACATCCATCACTGCTTCTCCATGTAGACCTATACCAGTATTTTTCTCTAAAATTTCACTTTACCTGTAAAGGATCCAACTTGATAAGATGATACAAAGTAATCATCTTGTATTGGCACAATCATGTTTAAAAAAACACTAAATATACTATAGAATGGACACAAGGGAAATAAAAAACAGCAATTTTTCACCTCGCCTATGTACATATTTTATTCTCCAATAAACACTAATAAACTGTGAAAGAAACCTTCTCCTTGTGTCCAATTAGCTCAGCCACGTGTTGATTACAGTACATGATCTTGTGTCTTGCTATAAGACAACTAGCTGCAGTAAGAGCTTTGCTCTGACTGTAGAAGGACACTAAATCCCTCCTATGCAATGAATAGCTGTCTTTCGAATGATGGTTTGGCCGATTGTTTGATCTTGTGGCATGCAACCGCATTAACAGTCTAATGGAAGCTCTGAAGATCCGTCATAATCCAGAGGAATGGAGCCTCTCCATCGATTTACCCAAAACAAGCCTAAAAGCCATCTTGCCGCATAATGGCAATGAACTTTCCACAATTCTAGTTGGTCATGCCATCCACATGATAGAAACCTATAACAGCATGACACAGCTGTTGAGGTGCTTGAGCTATGACCAAGACTTGTGGTTCCTCCATGGAAACGTAAAGGTGGATGCCCTCTTACTTGGTCTCTCCAACTTCCCCCAGAGAGTAGTGTCCTCCATCCAGCTCTTGTTCACCCACATAACAGTTTGTTACCACCAATACATATGACTTTGGACCTAATGAAGAACTTTGTAAAGACCATGGATAAAAATGTAAAATCCCAACAGTATCTCAATGATTAATATTCATGGTTGAGTGAAGCAAATATAAAGGAAAGAGTCTTTATTGGACCTCAGATTCATAAGCTTCTTCAAGATGAGGAGGTTCTCGATTTGTTGCAGGCCAGTAAAAGGCTGAATGGAAGCATTCACATTAGGGGTAATTAAGTTTATGGAAACTCAAGAGCAGATAACAATGAAGAGTTGGTGGAAAATCTCCTCAAAACATATAAGGATCTTGGCTGTAACATGTCCTTAACTCCTTCACCAAACTTTGGAGCAGTGAATGCTGAGCACGATAAGAGATTTCATGAAGATATTGCTGTTATGGGGAAAAGATATCAAGGAAAATGAAATTTAACAATGTTGCAGATTACAGCTGGACAATTGTTAGAGATGATCTGATTCAGGGGCATGGGAAAGAGATGAGCAAAAAAAAGTTGTCAAGGAGTGAGGACTAACATTTGTTGTGCAATTTCTGAAATTGTTTATAATTCGCAATAGTGTTCAGACATGATTTAGTTATTTCAATTTGTGCTAAGTTTCCTCTTAATAAATAAAAAAAATGGTATAATAAAATATTCTGCATCTTTATATTTACAAAAGTAATAATGTTTTATGTACTGAAACTTTTTTGCATTAGGCTAAGTTCACACTTCCGTTGTTTTGTATCAGTCACAATCCGTAGCCTTGAGGAATTACGATATCCTGCAAAATATTTTGCAGGAATCCTGTTTTTCCCCATAGGCTTCTATTAGTGACAGATTGTGACTGATGATGCTGCGTTGCATCCGCTGCGTCGCGGTCAGTCGTTTTTTAACTGACCGCCGGGTGGGAGCAACGCAGCATGTAATGTTTTTTGAGCAGCGCGATCCGTAGGATTTCGCTGCGCATGCGCTCTCTGGCTCCCCGCCCCCGTAACCAGGATAAACATCGGGTAACCAAGCAATGCGCTTTGGTTAGTTACCCGACATTTACAGTGGTTACGGGTGCAGGGAGCCCGTGCTGAGCTGGTATCCAAGATAAATATCGGGTAACCGAGCAAAAAGTGCTTTGCTTATACCCGATATTTACCCTGGATACAGTGTGCAAGGAGGCCGACACTTCACCACGTGGCTCCGCCCCCTCCCGCACTCCGCATGTGTACACTCAGACACACACTCACACTCACACACACACTCACTTGTCCCCAGCCCTGCAGTCCCCGCGGCACTGACGTCCTCAGCTCCACGGCCCCGCTCGGCTCCGCCCCCTCGCGCTCCGCCCCCTCCCGCACTCCGCATGTACACATGCATGTAGACACACACACACACACACACACACACACACACACTCACTCACCTGTCCCCAGCCATGCAGACCGCGGCACTAACGTCCTCAGCTCCGCCCCCCGAACTCCGCCCCCCGCACACATCGGAGTCCAACAAAGAAATTATTTTCTTTGTCACCGTTGTCATCCTTTGTACAACGCATCAGTCACATGCGTCAAGCAACGCATGTGACTGATGCAAAACAACGGAAATGTGAACTTAGCCTAAATTATATTTAGCAGTAAAAAGCAAGCTCTTTGATGTCAAATATTCTGGCATCACTACACATAAGCTCCTCATATCCCTCTTGAAACATGCAGGGCTAAAGGCCAGAATCAATACATGTAAATGTAAACAGCTGTGAGATCACTTGTCTCCTGGGACTCGCCATGGTGGAAGAAGGAGGATGAGGGTGAGGATGTGGTCCAGTCTCTTAGGTAGAGAGACTGGACAGTGTGGAAGACAGAGTGGAGCTTGGAAACATACTGGATGCATTATTTGGCATCAAACTGACCACCTGTTTGCATTGTTCTGGCTTCAAGAGTCATGTCCAGTGCCCCCATGCAAAATGGGACAGGAGGCTAGGTCTCATGAATGAGCATGGTTGTGGTCGCACAGCAGGCACAGTTTCACTGGGTCCATGGCTTTGGGCTCTGTGTGGAGCAACATGTCCACTTCCCTGTCCCTTACCACATGACTTGCATGTTTTTAATTAGTTACATAATATATATATGCCTGCAAGCGTTATGGTTTTATTTTTGAAAATAAAATATGTAGCCCTGAAAAATTATGTTTGAGTGAGGTCCGCTTGTTTGCCTTCTAAATATTATGTTTGAAGGCCCCGTGATAGCCCTTTACTCATTGTGAGTGAAGGCCGTTTGATGGCCCTCTAAAAATTATGACTGAGGGCCGCCTGATGGCCCTCTGATAAATATATAAATGAGGGCTGCCTGATAACCCTCTAAAAATTGTGACTGAGGGCTGCCGTATGGCCCTTTAACAATTATGAGTTAAAGCCGCCTGATGACCCCTTAAAAATCTGGAGCGAGGACCATATGATGACCCTGCTGATATTTACCTTGGTAACCAGCACACACCGCTTAGCGCTGGCTCCCTGCACTCCTAGCCAGAGTACACATCGGGTTAATTACCCGATGTGTAGTCTGGCTATGTGTGCAGAGAGCAGGGAGCCGGCACTCGCCGCGTGAGAGCGGCGGACGCTGGTAACGAAGGTAAATATCGGGTAACCAAGGAAAGG
Source organism: Anomaloglossus baeobatrachus (assembly GCF_048569485.1). NCBI lineage: Eukaryota > Metazoa > Chordata > Amphibia > Anura > Aromobatidae > Anomaloglossus > Anomaloglossus baeobatrachus. Next base: position 63,746,133 of record NC_134354.1, read on the forward strand.
GCTCCTTGGTTACCCGATATTTACATTGGTTACCAGTGTCCGCAGAAGCCGGCTCCCTGCTCACTGCACATTCAGTTGTTGCTCTCTCGCTGTCACACACAGCGATGTGCGCTTCACAGCGGGAGAGCAACAACTCAAAAATGGTCCAGGACATTCAGCAACAACCAGCGACCTCACAGTAGGTGCCAGGCTGTTGCTGGATGTCACACACAGCAACATCGCTAGCAACATCGCTGCTACGTCACAAAAGTCGTGCCTCAGCAGCGATGTTGCTAGCGATGTTGCTTAGTGTGAGGGTACCTTAAGATTTGGCTCAATTCTGTGGACACGAATTATAGAGCTGCATTCATCGAATGGGAGAATAGCTCAAATGCATCTCTTGTGTGAATAAATGGATAAAGGACATATGTTGTTCTTTCCCCAGGATGGGTTGGAGAAGTTTCCCCCTCATGGTTCATGCATTTTCATTTGCAAAGGTTTCCAAGAAGATAAAAAAATGTTTTGAAACCTCTACTTCAATCTATTTGAAGCTTTGAGGTGGCCTGATGATCTGAGCCGGCACAGGAGGACCTGCCATCCACCTTAGCTGGAGCAATATCGGAATCGGATGCCTGAAGGTCCATGTTGTGCCAGTTGTAGCCTGAGTGGCATCCAATCCAAGACTCCTTGTTGTTTGCCACAGAAATATTACTCCTTCAAAAAGTTTAAAAAAGATTTTCTAAGGCACTCTATATTTTCGAACACACTCTATGTTTCTTCCAAGATGTGTCGCGGGCGGAGGAGGGGACGCTGCGCTCTCCCACTGCTCGGGTCCGACCGCGGCTGCTGCGGCTGCTCGGTGGTGGCTCGAGCGGTGGGCCGGATCCCGGGGACTCGAGCGGCGCTCCTCGCCCGTGAGTGAAAAGGGTGGGGATTGGATGGTGGGGATTTGGTTATTGTCCGTGACGCCACCCACGGTTGTGGTGAAGTTGGTGACACCACCGCTGCTCTGGACGGGGATCCCGGGAGCGGTGACAGGGAGCAGCTTTGATGTTCTCCCCTCCGTGGGTAGGGGGTTGGTAGTCCCGGGGCCCGGTGATGGAGTAGGGATGGATGGCAGGCGGGTTACGGGGCCTGGCGAGGTGCAGGGTCGCGGGGGCAGCGCTGTGCCGCACGGCACGGTGGTACTCACTCAGCCAATGATGAGGACACAGTTCTCGGTAAAACACTCGGCTGGATGGACGGGTCCCACAGACGGCTGCGGTGTTGTTCCTCCTGGCAGGTTGATGGTGACTGCCTTTCCCTGCACCTATGTAGTGTAACGGTTCCAATGGGTTCCCACCGGTAACCCGCTCCCCAGCTTGGATGGGTGCTGGAGGAGCCCCTTTTGCCCGCAGGCTCTGGCCCTGGGAACTTTAGCCTTGGCGGTGACTGTGTTTCCCTCTCTCGGTTGGACGGTTGCCTTCTGTCAGGACTTGGCTGCTGGGAAACCCAGGAGGTTCCCTTCGCTAACGGATTTGGAAAATTCACGGCGACTCCTAGCCTTGCCGGGGTCCGTAAGCTCCTGCCGGATGGTGCTGGCTTCTCTTTGCGTACCAGTCTGGTACCGCCGGGCAACCGCCCGTCCACGGTCCTTACGGTTAGCTCCAATAGGCCACTCCTGCAGACGGTCACCACCGTCTGCCAACCTTGCTGATCCGTCCGGGCCACACACCCGGACCAACTTCAGGCTGCTTAACTGCCACTTTCCTCCTTCCACTTCCACTTCCAAACTCTATCTGCTCACTTTTCCGCCTCCAGGACTGTGAACTCCTCGGTGGGCGGGGCCAACCACCTGGCCCCTCCCCCTGGTGTGGACATCAGCCCCTGGAGGAAGGCAACAAGGGTTTGTGTCTGACTTCGGTGTGCCTGAGCGGGAGTGTGGGTGTCGTAGGTGTTGTTCTCTGTGGCCCCTGGCTTGTCCAGGGCGCCACAGATGTATTGGAGTACCTCCTAATTTTTGTCAGCCCTTACACATAGTGCATAGGCTTTACTAGTCTTGGAGTCACACTCCTTAATAATGGGGAAAAAAAAGGTTTCCTAAGGCTCTCCTCTACGATTCTTCAAGGGTGTATTGGAGTCCTTCCATCAAATTTTTGGCAGCCTTTGCACTTAGTGCGTACGCTTTACCAGTCTAGGAGTAGAGATGAGCTGATCCGTGGAAGTCTGGTTCGGCTTGCTCAGCTGGAATTTTAATAAAGTTTGGTTTGGACACGGACTTGACCTGAACTTCATTTGAAGTTTCTGATTTGCAGTTTGGGTCTCCGCCCACATTCAGCCAGTCTTTTCAGAACACTTCCCAGGGAGGGTAGGCGGTCTGTTTTAATTTTTTTGGGGTTGTAAACTACATTTGATCATGATGTTGTTACCCCCAGTGTGAGCTGTTCAAACACTGGGCTGAGCACTGAGTGTATCCGATCACAGTGATCCTCTCATGAGTGGTTTGCATACGTAAAGCACCCGAACTCCAAACCCGAACTCTGGGTTTTTTTGAGTCTGTGTTTGGTATGAATAGTGAACACGAACCTCAGGTTTTCTCAACTGTATCTATCCTCTACCTAACAATTTTACCAGAATGTGTATGAGGCCCTCCTTTATGTCTAATATAGGGTGTATCGGAGTCCCTCTTCCTTCTAATTTTTGGCAGTCCTTGGGTTGTCTGCATAGGCTTTGGGAGTTTCATGAATTAAACAGGATGTGTCTGATCATGTCACACACACCACATGCCCAGATAATAGTGAAATGTTAAAATTACATTTACCGATATCTACCGGTCGCTGTAGTTTTATTTCCCCCTTTACTATGTAATCTACTGTAGTCATAGGCGGCGGGGAAATACGGTAAGAGATGTACCGACTACTAAGGCTTTGTTCATGTTGTTTTTTTCCTGCGTTTTTTTCCAGCATTTTTAATGAGCTTTACGTAAATGAAAAGCTGATTTTTACAGGACCAGCAAAAGCGATGCAATTTCATAAATCTAATTCACACTATTGTTTTTTTTTCTGACTGAAATGGAAAACTGCTGCAGTTTTAAATCAATCTGCATATCAATTTTTCAGCCTTGTTAGCAGTTTTTTTTTCACCAATGAAAGAAATAAAAAATGTAGCAAAAATACACCTAGAGAGAGGAAGAGACTGTTTTTTTTCTTCCCTTTTTACTTTACCTTATATACAAGTAATTAGTCAGGAAGGAATGCTTCTTGACCTTTTTTTCTAGTAAAATCCATTTTATTGTTAGTCCATAAAAGTAGCATAATACTCTGAGAATATTGTTATTTTCTGCGACCTGGTAGTTAGAGATGCATCCAGGCATCTTCCCCATGCTGTTCCTGTTATATTTGAGTGCTGTTTCAATCCATGTCAGTGATTTTCCTGCCTACAGCCCTCCTGTTAGAGTCTAATGGAAAATTGCTTTAATTTCCCATTGACTTCCATTATACTCAATAATCGAGTTTAGCCCATTCGAACGTCCTACCTGCTTGATTTGAGTAGCGAGCACTCCAGCAATTTAGTGCATGCTCATCACTAGTGACTACGTCTGTGCACTGTCAGTTCCATAGACCAATAGAAGGATAGATAGTATGGAGTAGGGGCCAAACATATGGATTACTTCTTTCGTTGTATGGAATTTTTCTTGCAGTTGGACCCCCAGCCACAGTAAGAGATGGTCAAGTCATCATATTGTTATGCCATTTTCCTTACTGTAAAAAAAAAAGTGTTCTAGATTAAGTATATTGTAGCTGTTTTTGAGTATGAAAATGTATATAAGATGTGGCAGAACCGGGAATGGCCTGTGCCATCTAGCGATTGTGTAGCAGTAGGTTAGATGTTAGATAAGATAGGATTGAACTATAAAGGGGAGGAATAACAGGTGGCAAGTCGGTTAGCTAGTGGTGCAGTCCTTTTGGGGTGTTAGTTCTAGAAAGGGTTTGAGTAAAAGAAGACATGGCTATGGTGTTAGGGCCAGTCAGGGAACCCTAAGGTAACCTCGAGAGTTCCGGGCCTAAAGCCTGCTTTACACGTTATGATTAAGCATACGATATCGTATATGATCGTAACCGCCCCCATCGTATGTGCGGCACGTTCAATTTGTTGAACGTGTCGCATAAACGATTATTTGCCGTCACACGTACTTACCCTTCCATACGACCTCGATGTGGGCGGCGAGCGTCCACTTCCTGGAGTGGGAGGGACGTTCGGCGTCACATCGACGTCATGCGGCAGCCGGCCAATAGAAGCCGAGGGGCGAAGATGAGCAGGACGTAAACATCCCACCCACCTCCTTCCTTCCGCATTGCCGGCGGGAGCCGCAGGACGCAAGTAAGATCTGTTCATCGTTCCCGGGGTGTCACACACTGCGATGTGTGCTACCGCGGGAACATTGAACAATCTCACATCCAATTTTTAGCAATTGAATGACGTGCATGTGATGAACGTTTTAACGTACAATCGCAATCGCACGTAGCTGTTACACACAACAATATAACTTACGATGCCGGATGTGCGTCACTTACGACGTGACCCCGCCGACACATCGTAAGATATATTGTAGCGTGTAAAGCCCGCTTAAGGCTCACTGAAGTTGTATGATTAGGCAACTGTCAGGGCGCAGAAGCGAACAATGGTGAAAGGAAGAGGGGGAACGGAGTCACAGGCCTAGCAGCTTGAGGACAAGATCCAAAATAACAGGGATAGGTTGAGAGAGAGTACCCACAGTAACAGAAACAGCAGAACCAAGAGAAGTGAAGCCATGTCTATCAAAGTGGAGTGAAAAATAAACTGTACAACTTTGGTTTGCCAAGAGAACTCTGGTGTAGCATGTTTTACTTCTCCGTCTATGACGGGACCTGGAAGCGTGGTGATGAACACCGGCCTGAAGAAATTAGTAAGTGTCACACCCCCCCGCTCGAAGCTATACACATACAGGGGTTCCTTGGCAAAGGAGCACTGAGCCCTCCATTCATAATCATACCTCGATTTCCCATAGATAGGTGATGTGTTTTTAAGAGTGACAGGAAGCGCCTTCTTATCTGTCCAATTGCTTAGATGCATCTTTGAGGTTAAGCTCGTTCTGACCAAGCTGCTGCCAGTTGTATAATACTACCAGCGCCGTCCATGTATGACCCATTTGTGCAAAAGTTGTTTTTATATTATTTTGACACAAGGGATTAAATTCATCAGTTCATTTGAAGAGGAAAGACTCATATGAGTGAATGAGGAAAAAGTTTCTGAGAGCATTCAGCAGTTTCCATCATTTACATTACTTTTTTGTTGGAAAGTGACCACACAAGCACAATCTACTTTTCATTAATGGTCATAACCAAAATTTGATTTTTTTCGGAACTGCAGGACAAAACAGTGGTCAGTACAAAGTTACGTTCTTTGTATATAAAGGAGAAAAAAAAACAAAAAAACATTTGTAAGACTCAATCAAGCAGCATCTAAATAGTCTGGAGGAACTGGTGTGCCACCCCTAGTAGACCTCTGATGTCACGGTGGCTGGCCCGAGTGGTGATGTGGCCATATTGGGTGCGTGCTACAGGCTTTTGTGATGGGGGTTAAAGATAATATTAAAAAAAAAAAGGAAAGAAAAATAATAAAATAAATATATATATAGATTTTCTGTTGCCAGTTGGGATGTTTGGCTTTGATATGGCCTGGCACTGCTGGAGGCCCCTGCGAGTTAGGTGGTGATGCACAGTGCCGGAGGGTTGTCCCCTCTTAGCCTCGCCCCCCCCCCCCCAACTAGGGCTGATTCCTGGGATGTTTAGGTAGGGATGGCGTATTAGAGAATAATTCAGCCAGAGACAGGACAGGGAGCTTTTACCTTTTATTGGAGCTCTGCATAACAGTCCAGAACATTCTTTCTTCACAGCCTTCACAATGATGGTGGTTCTTCCTGCCCTAAAGAGAGTTTGGTTTCTCTACTGTGTAGTAGTAATGTATTCCTCCTGCCACTTCTCCCCTACCTGGGAATAGGTGTCTTGAAATCCTGGGATTTTCAAGACAAGAAAACTCTGGATCTTTAATCCCTTTCAGCGCGCAGGCAACTTAATTTCTGAGGGAAAACTCACTGTTTCTTCTAGGAGTTTCCAGACTCAATCATGTCCCTGAGCCCCTGGGCAATTTCACTGCTCCTTATGAAAAGGCTAATTGCAGTCTCTAAGTTTGATACTGACCTTGAAAGTCCAGGTGGCCTAGGGACTGATACCCTGCCAATTTAAAGGGAACCTGTCAGCAGAAATTTTGCACTAAACATAAAAGATTCCCCCTCTGCAGCTCCTGGGCTGCATTCCAGCAAGGTTCGTGTTATTATTGTGCCCCCTTTTAGACCAAAAGAAATACTTTAGAAAGTGGTACCTTTTTGTATGCAGATACTGTAAATGGTACACGGGGGCGGGCTGCCTGGTGTCCGTTATTCTGCCTCCTGCCGCTTTAGGCCGTCCCCCATCGCTCATTTCCATAGCTGTGGACGCCGCCCAGTGCTCCAGAGGTCCCCGCGCATGCCCAGTGCCTATCTCTTGTGGATGAGCACTGTGCCCAGTGTCACCATCTTGCCCTGAGGCAAAAAATAGATGGGAGGAGAGCGGAGCAGGACACTACCGATCAGGATTAGACGCAGGATTGTCCTGCTCCGCGCTCCTCCCATCTATTTCCTGCCTCAGGGCAAGATGGGAAAGAGGTAACGTGGGGTCAGCAGTCCCGCGCTTGCGCAGAACGAAGGAGGCAGAGGGGGAAAGCGCGGTCACGCGATTATGGGCGGTAACTTGGTAATGAAAATCAAAGCACCGCCCATAATCTAAAGCCTGCGCACATGTTTAGTGCAAAATTTCTGCTGACAGTTTCCCTTTAAAGCTGGCCCCTCCAGAGGTTTCAACAGTTACATCAGGACAGGACTGTTTCCATGTTACACTCCTCCCACACGCTCACTCTGACACCAACTTCAACTGTCCCTCTCTGAATTTACTTCACACCTAAGCTCCTACTCTTTCTCCTTCTAGGGCGCACACACAAGCCTTGTTATCAACTCAGGTGAACAGCCCCAGTAAGGGAGTGTAGGTAAAAGTGTGTATGTAGTGAACAGCAGAGAAAACCAAATCTCATTAAAGCTGACAATACATGTTATACAGATTGAAATACACATGCAGCCATTCTTTGGGACGATCTAGGCACAGGGCGCCACACTGGCACATCTATCTCTAAGACTGACCATCAGATTTTAATAGGAATTGTGTAATGTGGCTTCCTTCATTATGAAGTCTGTTTCCCTACCAGTCTCTACTTCCTAATAAAATGATGATAGTCCAGGGAAATGTAACCACTGCAGCCAGTCATTGGCTGCAGCAGTGACCCACTACAGCTAGTGATTGGATGCAAGCTTTTTCCCTCCACATTTGACAAAAACTTTAATTTGGGTTTACAATGCAAAAATTGCATCAAAATATTATCTTCAAGGAGAGAATTCTTTTTCCTTTACAATTATAAATTTCATCGAAATTTTCCACATAGAAACGCACTAGCGTGTGATTTGCATTTCAATGGGAGCCCTGCCCTCGCCATTCAGCCCTCTGCATCCAAAACAGGACTTCACACTGGAAAGCTGACATGCAGAATAGGGGGCATTGACTGCAATTAGTACCCAGGCTGCTCTGCTCAGAGAAAGCCTATTTAATGGCGAATGAATACGCTGAAGGGAACAAAGGACGTCCTGTAGTCGATGTCACAGCTCCTTTATGTCTTTTTTTTAAGGGAGAACAATAATGATATTCTTGTATTCACCGTATCACCTGCTTATGAGATTTCTTGAAAGATGTCACCAGGAAAATGATGTCCATGAAGAATAATTATAGACGTTAGCACCAGTACAGCTTTTAATTTAAGGTCCCTGCCCCTCATTCTTACACTCCCCCTCTGGTGTTTTCACCCTTTATTGGCATTGCTTGTGTCCGGCATCGGCAGTGTCATCTTGTGCCCGTAATTTCTGACTGGCCAGAAGTCAAAAGTTACATCACTAGCTCTCAATGCAAGTCTATAAGAGCCAGAGCAAGACAAGAATGAGGCTCTCATAGACTTGTATTGAGCTGAGCCCTCTGGCATGCTCCATGGAGCACTGGAACAGCCAACAATTGACAAACTACCAGACAGTGATGGGAGCGTCGGTGATAGATGCGGAAGATTACAGTGTTTTCACCTATTATCGCTATTCCTCCTGTCCAGCAGCGCCATCTTGTACCCGTAATTTATGACTGGCGGGAAGTCAGAAGTTACATCACTAGCTCTCATTGCAAGTCTATAAGAGCCAGAACAAGATGAGAATGAGGCTCTCATAGACTTGTATTGAGCTGTGACCTTCGGCACATTCCATGAAACACTGGAGTAGCCCAAAAGTCACAAACTGCCAGAGAGTAATGGGAGCATTTGCAATAGATATGGAAGATGGCAGCCGATAAGTATGAGTATCAGGGAACTTAGATTTAAAGCACCACTCCAGTAATCCATTATGCATGTGTGGCGCCCTTGGGGCTTCAGGCGCCACAGGGTACTGCACTTCCTTTAAAGTGTAATACTTATCCCGGGTCTAAGGAAGGTCGGTACCGGTTTTACCAACACACACACATACAATTTACAGTGGGTTGCCTTCCCCAATGAAGATCAGGCCAGGGTCGGGCCACAGAAGGGGGTCACCACAGCGGTTGGGTTTACAGAACGCCACCGCATTTAGAGGCTCCCGATCCACTGGAACCGAAGCAACCACCAGGAGGAGTTAGAAGCACACAGTGGGAGAAGCATGTTGACCTAGTGAGAGTAGTGAACAAGCTGGTGGCAGCATCTGGGGGCAACAGCTTCCAACACACCACACAACTTCAGAAAGGAGAACAGCTACAGACGCCGAGCAGAGGGGACGTGCCACAAGGTAGCTCTGTGGGCCAAGGTGTTTCAACACGGTCGCTGGGGAGATGCAGGCAGCTGCTTACACAGGACTGGTGCTGTCAGGGTACAGAACCCTAGGGCAGGCATACTTCAAGTTGTCTACCAACTCTGTAAGGATCGCGGGAACAGGCTTGAAAAGTCCCCGGACCTGTCCCACTATTCCTGGAGCAAAATAGCTTATAGGAACCGGGGCTGAGCTCTTCGACCGGCCTCACGGCGGAACCTCGCTATCAGCATACAGGACGGGACACTTTACTGACACCGGGATCCCCAAGTGCTTCACGCCACGGGAATCCGATACTTAGCACATCAAAACAGGAAGGGCCCATAGGTTGACTCACCGGACCTGACCTTCCATGGATTCGGGATTGTCTGGAGCCCATCATGGTGGAGACCGGTACTCTGGGGCAGCGCCTGAACTACCACTGAGCAAAAGACCTGGAACCGCAGCCCCTGTCTCTGCCTCTCCTTTGCCGTTGCCGTCGCCCAGGCTGTGGCGCCAACGGGAACTACCACCACCTCCGTCCGTCCTCCATTATCCTCCCCGGGGTAACCCTGCTCCGCCTGTGGGGAGCGACACCATCCCGGCTGCGACCTTCACGATCAGAGCAGCACCCAACGTCACTATCCCCATCCTTCCTCCAGTCCACCGCCTTCCCTCCCTCCTGTACGCCTGGGGGTCACGAAACCGGTACCGGCCAGCCTGTGACCCCTGCACCCCTGGCCCGGTGATGAGTCTGGTAAAAACCCCCTCGACCCCAGGGTGTTACACATGGATATCCCAATGATGATACCATGGTGTGCCTATGACATTATATTTGCGCTCTGCTCATTTAAAGTGAATGAGACCAGCAACTGTATGGAAAAACTATGGATTTCTGCTGCAGGCTACCCAATTAATCCTTTCATAATCTAAGATTTTTCTTTTTTTTTTCCTCCAATTCCCTCCAAGAGCCATAACTTTAATGTTTTCCTATCGACATAGACATATGAGGGCTAGGTATGGTTTTTTTTGAGGGGGTGGGACAAATAGTAGTTCATTGTACATTATAATGTTCTGAAAAAAGAGAAAATAATTTCAAGTTCGGTGAAATGGTGTAAAAAAATCCTTTCTGCCATGATTTTTTAGGTTTAGTTTTTAGTTCGGAAACAAATGACCTGACAATCTAACGAATCATACTGAGTCACCTCCAAGAGTCGCTGTAGTGGTGGTGGATGCAGGAATATTCATGACAAGTTATTGCGCCACTAAATTGCCACTGTCAGAAATTGATGTTGGCATAAAACATCTGAGATCAGATCTAGCTCTGATCACTGCTGTTAGAGGCAGGTCCTGGCTGTATAATACAACAGGCACCTGAGCCTTCTCCATACAAATATACCCAATGTATGTCATTTATGTATATCACACGTCAGAAGCAGCTGTCAAGTGTCACCATTCCTAGGACACAATGAAGGATTGTATGCTGACTGGTATGTGGGCGTGCTGAGCTGTCAGTGAGATGACAGCTGAGTTGTCCATTTTGGTTCTGGGAGGGGCTGGGTTGTTCAGATGTTCCATCTTCCCAGTGATGGCTCAGCTACTTAGCTCAGCAGTCTCTCCCAGAACTCTAAACAACAACCTAAACACAATAATGACTAGGTATGAAGTAGAAGCGTAAATATACTTTTTTTTATAAAAGTACAAAACTTTATTAATGTAAATTCAAAATAGTAAAAACAGGAAGAACCCACATAATGGAGCACAAAATCCCTAGATGTCAACCCTCTTATTAATGTGTGGTCACAATTTACACTAGTTGATAAACTCTCAAATAAATATCCTATTATATAGATTCTGACAGCTGATAACAAGGATGATGTATATCTTATTTATGGGGTATATATAGATCAAAATATCCAATTAAAACACCATCCTTGTATTAACAGGCAGATAATGTCACTTTCAAATTACTGACAAACCATGTTACAATAATCAGGGTCAGCCGTGTAAGATATTACCATATATCTATGATTTGCTGTTTTAGGCCTGCGACACACATCCGTGCTGCCGGCACGTGTTTGTCATTTTTTACACGTACCGGCGGCACGGAGACACGTTAACCAATGCTACCCTATTGTAGCAGGCACACACACGTAAAACCACACGGAACGTGTGTCCGTGTGCGTTTGTACGTGTGTGCGTTTTTCAAAGCGCTGACATGTCAGTGATTTCTCCCGCAGCACGGGTGTCACACGGCCCGCACCCGTACCACACGGATGTGTGGCGCCCCAGGACCTGGTCGCCACAACAGCATTGCCCTCCCAAAAGGGTTAATGCTGAGCCTGGAGGTAATTGGGAGATCTATTGGCCAGTAAGTTAACACTCAACACAGTTCTCCCTCCGGCCAGCAGGGGGAGCTCTGAACCTGGAACTTCAGGGAGCATTCCTTAAGTCTGGCTGGAAGGAGGAAGTGGTGGTTAGTCTGGAGACAGGAGTGAAAGAGTGCAGACGCAGGGTAGTGCTGCCTTGTGAAACTGGGGCCTAGAGCTTGGATAGCTTGGCCCAGTGAAGCAAGGGGAGCAGAGAGGCACAGCAGAGACTCAGACATCGGAGTCTGTAGTTGCCAGGGCATAAAATCCATCCCTGGTAGCTGAATCCGGAGGGCAGGAGAGCTGCAAGCCCCCTGTCCCAGAAGCAATCTGAAGGTACAACTGCATCCCAAGGGCCTGGTGTGGGCTCCAGCAGAGAAGCACCAGAGAGGGCCTGCGCAGTCTACCACACAGAAAAGGGGACGAACAACAAGTCCCAGCAGCAAGAGGGCAATTGCAAACCTAAAGTGCAGTGTCCTAAAACAGCAGAGAAAGATTAAGGAGTAGGCCTCATACTCAACTGGCCAAAGATCACCCCAGGCACTTCCAGGCCGGCCGGACCATCTTTACCATCTGTGACGGTCTCCCTGGACTAAGTTTCTGCCGAGTAAAAGAGGAGAAGGTAAAGAGACTACTGTTTGTGCCTGTTTCTTTCATTGCTTGTCGGCCCTGCACCGTGTTAGTCACACAGCACCATAGACTTCCACAAGCACCAACTGTGCCCCGGGCATTGCTCCACCTGTGGGGAGCAGTACCACCATTGCTGCTATAACATCATCCCGGTGGCCTCACACAGCAGCGGCGGCTTAATAGCCGCAGACCACAGGTGGCGTCACGAATACAAACTTAAAGTCATCCGCCACATATTCAACTGACACCCACCAGGGCCACGGAGCCGGGCCCAGCCACCACTGACTACCACCGGACTAGTCCGGCCCGGCACCGGGTGTCCCATAGCCCTGGGGTGGGCGAGTCAACTTTTGGCGTCACGAACAGGATTTCGTGCCCGGTCACACCGGGTACTGTGCGCCTGCAGGAATTGTGCTTAAAAGACTGTGTACTGTCTGTAAACCGCCGCCGCCATTAGCCTCGCCGAGCGCAGGAAGAAGGGGGGCGTGCCTGAAAAAGAGCGCGAAGGGAGCGCGCCATCAGAGCAGAGCGCTGTTAACCCCGCGCGACCCAGAAGGAAATTTGAAAAGTGAACGGAGCCTGGTAAGGTTCACTAAGGGGGAGGAAGATGTCCGACTCAGAGGGAGAGCAGGTGGCTGCCATCGCCCAAGGCGCCGCAGCACCGGCCGAAGCAGTCCCAGTCGCCGTCGCCCCGGCCCCCACTGTAGCGCCGGTAATGCCGATCACCATGCCGTACATACCGGGAGCAGAATGGCTGCCGCAGTACTCCGGGGAGTCCCATACCTTGAGTGACTTCAGAGAAAGCCTGCACAGCTTATTCCGGGTGTATCCGCTGACTGAGAGCCAGAAGGTGGGCATAGTAATGGGACAGCTAGCCGGCGCAGCCCAGCGTGAAGCGAAGTCCTGGCCTGATACAGATAAAGGGACAGCAGCCCAGATACTGGCCAAGCTAAAGAGTACGTTTGACACCCGCACCGCAGCAGAGATAAAGATGAGATTCTTTGGGTGCAAGCAGCGGGCCACAGACAGCATAAGGGACTATGCCTTAAACTTGCAGGAGGCCCTGAAAGCAGTTAAACAGGTGGATCCAGAGAGTGTACGTGAAGAAGACAAACTCCTAACTGAGCAGTTCATAGAGGGGCTCCTGTCAGATGCCCACAGGACCCAGCTGCGTATCATGGTCCTGCAGAACCCTGCTCTGGACTTTGCCAAGTTTAAGGACCAGGCCATCAGGGTACTGAGAGAATCTACACCGAATGACCCAGTACCCCTCCGGCCTCTTGCTATCACGTACCCCGGGGTGGTGCCTGCAACACGAGCCACTGCAGGGGCTGAGGCGCAGTCCCTGGATAAGGATCCCACTGCAGAGCTCAGACAGCAGTTCCAGGAGCTGACCAAGACTGTGGCTGCCCTTGCCAAGACCGTGCAGTCTCTACAAATGACCCCCTCGCCTGCAAAAATCGAGTTGGCCTCCAGCCCAGATGACGTCCCATGGATGCGACAGAGGAGGATTCCGCCGACCCGAGGCAGAGACACAGACCGGTATGATTCAACAGGACAACCGATCTGCCGCCACTGCAACCAGGCGGGCCACATTGCACGACGCTGTCCTTTAAATGGGCTGAGCCTGGGGCCAGGAGCCAACCCCCAGGTGTAAGGAAGCCCGGCTCAAACCCCAGCCGCAGCAAGTATGTGGGAGGACGACCGGTCCTTCCCATTGTGCTGGATGGGATCCCTTTGAATGCCCTCCTGGATACGGGGTCCCAGGTAACAACCATCCCCCACAAACTGTACAAAAGATATTGGGCTGATTCAGACATTGACCATGGCCCAGATGATGATTTAACAATTGTGGCCAGTAATGGTCAGCCCTTACCTCAAATTGGGTACAAAGAAGTAACCATTAAAGTGGGGCGGGTGGAATTGCCATGTCAGGGGATGATAATTGTAGATATTGATCGCAAAGAATCTGACCCACTGCTAACCCTTGGTACAAATGTGATAGAAAATTGTATTGCCGAAGTGATAATTTTGTTGCAACAGGCGTCTGAAACTGCCAGCTCCGGGCAGCAGCGTGCCCTACAGAGGGAGATCAGAGCCCTGATGAGGAGGCAGCAGGTAGAGCTAGCCGGAGGAGAAATTGGCAGTGTGAGGGTAAGTGACCCCCTCCCCATTGTAATACCCCCAAGAAGTGAAATGTTGATATGGTGTCGGGCAGCAATAGGCCTCAAGGGTCAGGATTACCATGCCTTGGTAGAACCAGTGTATTCAGACAGTAGGCCTGGAGTCCTGATAGCCAGAGGGGTAGCGGACGTCCGCAAGGGGAGAGTGCCCGTCCGTGTCTTGAATTGTGGGGAGGAGGAGGCCAAATTGCCCCGGTACGCCACTGTAGCAAAACTGTACACTGTCAGCAACAATACCATTAAAGCAGTGGAACCCTTGATCCCGTCCGACCAGGCGGAAGACAATGGCTCCAAGGGGCAGCCGGAAGACTGGTGCCAAAAATTACATGTAGGCACCGACTCCACCCCCTCGCACCAAAAGCATGGGGTTTACCGGGTGGTACAGGAGTACGAGCGGGTCTTCAGCAAACACCCCCTAGATTTTGGGCAGGTGAAAGGGGTTAAACATCAAATCCCCACGGGTGATCATCATCCCATTAAAGAGAGATACCGCCCTGTACCCCCCGCACAGTATCAGTGTGCCAAGGAAATGTTACGGGAAATGAAGGAGGCTGGGGTTATCAGAGATAGTTGTAGCCCCTGGGCAGCTCCACTAGTGCTCGTAAAGAAAAAAGATGGTACGATGAGAATGTGTGTAGATTACAGGCAAATTAACCGCATTACACATAAAGATGCTTATCCACTGCCCAGAATAGAGGAGTCACTAACAGCCTTAAAGTCAGCTAACTATTTCTCCACCTTGGATCTCACCAGTGGGTATTGGCAGGTTCCCGTGGCAGAGGTGGACAAGGAGAAGACTGCATTCACGACACCAATGGGCCTCTGTGAGTTCAATTGTATGCCATTCGGGCTCTGCAACGCCCCAGGGACATTCCAAAGGTTGATGGAGTGCTGCTTGGGCCACCACAACTTTGAAACCGTGCTGTTGTACCTGGATGACGTCATAGTCTACTCCAAGACTTATGAGGACCACCTGAAGCACTTAGCAGAAGTGTTTGAGTCCTTGTCGAAATATGGCCTGAAGATCAAGCCGTCCAAATGTCACCTCTTGAAGCCAAAGGTACAGTACCTGGGTCATGTGGTCAGCGCAGAAGGTGTGGCACCTGATCCGGAGAAAGTCACTGTAATCAAGGACTGGCCAAGACCCACCACAGTGAAGGAGGTGCGGCAGTTCCTTGGACTGGTGGGCTACTACCGAAGGTTCATTGATGGTTTCACCAAGATAGCAGCGCCCCTTCAAGATCTCCTGGTGGGCCAGCCAAAGCAGGCTAAGAAGCAGAGCCCTCCATTTGAATGGAGCAGCCAACTGGAAACATCCTTTGTCCGGCTGAAAGGGGCTCTCACGGGAGAAGAAATTCTGGCCTACCCTGACTACAGCCAACCGTTTGTACTGTATACAGACGCCAGCAACGTGGGACTGGGAGCAGTTCTGTCCCAGGTACAGGGAGGCAGAGAGAGGGTGATAGCGTACGCCAGTAGGAAGCTTCGGCCCACAGAAAGGAATCCAGAAAACTACAGTTCCTTCAAGCTGGAGTTCCTCGCTATTGTTTGGGCAGTGACTGAACGCTTCAAGCACTATCTGGCATCGGCCAAGTTCACCATCTTCACGGACAACAATCCGTTGACACACCTGGCAACAGCCAAGTTAGGTGCGATGGAACAGCGATGGATGGCCCGGCTGTCTAACTTTGACTTTACCATCAAGTATCGGGCTGGCAAGAAGAATAACAATGCTGATGCGCTGTCCAGAATGCCTCACTTGCCCGAGTCTGGAGAAGACATGGATGAACTCGAAGAGATAGAGTTACCGGCTTTCCATCACCAAGGTGTGTCCCAGTGTGAGCATGCTGTGGGAGTGAAGCGCTCAAGCCAGCACGGGGTCTCGGTCAACCCCTTACTCCACCATAATTGGGAAGAAACACAGAACGGTGACCCGGCCGTGCGATTGGTCAAAGAGAAGCTAGCGCAAGCTGAGACCCATCTTGGCCCAGACGCTCCAGAGGAAGCCCAGCAGCTGTGGAAGGAGAGGGGACGACTGTTCACCTACCAAGGCAAGCTCTGCAAGAGATATGTCAACTATCGAACAAATGAACTTGTCTGGCAGATAGTGGTTCCGCAGAGAGATGCTCCAATGGTCCTAGCAGCGTATCATGATAACGCAGGACACTTCGGGTGGAAGAAGTTGGAGGCCCTACTCCGTGATCGGTTCTATTGGGTGCACATGAGAAAGATGATCGAGAAGTGGTGCCGAGACTGTGGCCCGTGTAACCTGAGGCGGAAAGACGATGCCAGCCAAAGGTCTCCCTTGCAGCCAATTGTCACAAAGCAGCCCCTGGAGTTGGTGGCCCTGGACCACGTGAAGTTAACACCAAGCCGGTCAGGCTATGTGTACGCCCTCACCATTGTGGACCATTACTCTCGTTTCCTGGTAGTAGTGCCTGTGAAGGACCAGACAGCCAGGACAGCAGCTAGAGCGTTCCAGGCATCCTTTTGTCGACCTCACGGCTATCCGGAAAGGGTACTGACTGATCAGGGTCCTGCATTCGAGGCTGAAGTGTTCCAAGAGTTCTGTAACATGTACGGTTGTAAGAAAATCCGAACCACACCGTACCACCCCCAAACCAATGGACTGTGCGAGAAAATGAACCATGTGGTTATTGATATGCTGAAGACCCTACCGCTGGAGGAAAGGAACCAATGGCCAGAAAAGTTGCCAGATCTGGTAGACCTGTACAACCATATCCCAGTGAATTCGACCAACTGCAGCCCCGCTTACCTGATGCGAGCCAGGCCTGGCAAGTTGCCTGTAGACTTTGAGATGGGGACTGTGTCGCCTGAGGCGGTTCAAGAAATAGAGGATTGGGATACAGAACGGCAGCAGCGGTACCGTAAGGTCCAGGAGTGCGTAGAGAGGAGCCTGTCTCAAGCAAGAACGAGACAAGAGCAGCATTACAATCAAACAGCCCCAGCAACTCCCTTAGCACCTGGAGAACAAGTCCTCAAGAAGAAGCGGAGGACGCATAAATTGGATGATCAGTGGGAAAACGAGCCCTACACCATTATCCCCTCCAACTTTGACAATAGTAAGGTATGCCTCATAAGCAAGGATGAAGGCAAGACCTATCAAGCAATTTCCCGAGACCGCCTGAAAGCGTGCCCTGAACGGTGCAGAATCCAAAGAGAAATGGAAGGAGTACAAGGAAGTCCCCAAAGTCAAGAGAAAGAAGGGGAGATGATTCAAACCATCCTTGGAAAGTTCCCCAAAACTTGGACCCGAATAAACAATGCTATAGTGGTACCAGTTTTGACGTTTCCGCAGTTGGTCGAGCCAGAAACAGAAAAGGTTCCGGATCCACCTAAAGAACCGTCCGCGCCAGCACGAGATGACACGCCAGCAGTGGAACAGGAGGATCAACCCCCTGTCAGTGGTGAACCTGTCATACCCTTGGCGACTCTTAGCCCACAAAGGCAACCATCACGCTTACCTATTGGGGTTAGGCCCACCTGTAGTGCTGAGATAGAAGACGCACCACGTAGTCAGGGGCAAACACCAGAGCTACGTAGGTCCCAGCGCAGCACTCGGGGACAACCCCCTCCAAGGTATAGAGAGTCAACTGTATAAGGGAAAAAGAAGGAGTATTTATTAGAATGTACATAGTTATGCAAAATGTCTGTAAGGTTGTGTACAAAATGTTTTTCTTTTCTTTGATTGCGAAAATGGACAATTGGGCCACTGGACTATGGGTGGCCAACACCTAAATTGTTCATAGTTAGCACCAGTGTGCTCGACACCCCTGAAGAAAAACCCGTCCGGCGTGCATAGAGTGGGGTCATCAATGCTCTGACGCACGCCCAGAGCCTACGTTGGGGGTTTGATCGCGGCGGGTCCCCCATGGAGCAGTGTAATGGACACCCGACAGGGAGCCACACTGGACTCTTATAGTAATGTTTAAGGTTGTAACGTTAAAGTATTTGCGCCTCCCATAATGGGATGAAATGTTCTAACATGTCATGTTTGTTTCTACAGTCCGGGAGTACTGAATTTAACTAAGGGGGAGTGTGGCGCCCCAGGACCTGGTCGCCACAACAGCATTGCCCTCCCAAAAGGGTTAATGCTGAGCCTGGAGGTAATTGGGAGATCTATTGGCCAGTAAGTTAACACTCAACACAGTTCTCCCTCCGGCCAGCAGGGGGAGCTCTGAACCTGGAACTTCAGGGAGCATTCCTTAAGTCTGGCTGGAAGGAGGAAGTGGTGGTTAGTCTGGAGACAGGAGTGAAAGAGTGCAGACGCAGGGTAGTGCTGCCTTGTGAAACTGGGGCCTAGAGCTTGGATAGCTTGGCCCAGTGAAGCAAGGGGAGCAGAGAGGCACAGCAGAGACTCAGACATCGGAGTCTGTAGTTGCCAGGGCATAAAATCCATCCCTGGTAGCTGAATCCGGAGGGCAGGAGAGCTGCAAGCCCCCTGTCCCAGAAGCAATCTGAAGGTACAACTGCATCCCAAGGGCCTGGTGTGGGCTCCAGCAGAGAAGCACCAGAGAGGGCCTGCGCAGTCTACCACACAGAAAAGGGGACGAACAACAAGTCCCAGCAGCAAGAGGGCAATTGCAAACCTAAAGTGCAGTGTCCTAAAACAGCAGAGAAAGATTAAGGAGTAGGCCTCATACTCAACTGGCCAAAGATCACCCCAGGCACTTCCAGGCCGGCCGGACCATCTTTACCATCTGTGACGGTCTCCCTGGACTAAGTTTCTGCCGAGTAAAAGAGGAGAAGGTAAAGAGACTACTGTTTGTGCCTGTTTCTTTCATTGCTTGTCGGCCCTGCACCGTGTTAGTCACACAGCACCATAGACTTCCACAAGCACCAACTGTGCCCCGGGCATTGCTCCACCTGTGGGGAGCAGTACCACCATTGCTGCTATAACATCATCCCGGTGGCCTCACACAGCAGCGGCGGCTTAATAGCCGCAGACCACAGGTGGCGTCACGAATACAAACTTAAAGTCATCCGCCACATATTCAACTGACACCCACCAGGGCCACGGAGCCGGGCCCAGCCACCACTGACTACCACCGGACTAGTCCGGCCCGGCACCGGGTGTCCCATAGCCCTGGGGTGGGCGAGTCAGATGTAGTGTGGATGCGGTCCCGTGTGACACGCGCCGGAGAAAACACACATATCAGTGAAAAAAAAACAAAACATTAACTCACCTTCTCCAGCCCTCCTGTCTCTGCCGCTGCTGCCTCTTGCTGCCGACCGCCGCTCATTATTCTCATTGAATATTCACTTCACTGCCTGGCAGCAGCGGGGAGACGGGAGGGCTGGAGACCGAGGATCAGCACCACGGACAGCAGCGCGGACAGCAGGAAGGACCAGGTGAGTATGTTAATTACCGGTTCTACGTGTGCTATCGCGGATAGCACACGTAGAACACACGTGTCACGCACGTACCAGAGACACGTACTTACCTGCACGCAACACGCAGGGAAAATACGTGTCTCTCGGCACGTGCGTGAATTTCACGTGAGTGTGGCAGAGGCCTAAGACATAGTGCAGCATACCATGATAATAACAGAAAATGACATAATGCTGCAGTTTTGAAACCACAATAATTAATAACAGAAAAAGAGCATATATACCATCTACCAGTCAATGACAGAGCCAATGTGGATCTATCTGAAAGCATGTGACAAATATCAATTTATAAGGACATTGATCCCTGCACTGGCATGCAGATGGTAGTGTACCACCCCACGGCCACGGGGGTCACGCCGCTCTGAAAGGGGTAGTGGCGATGCACGCAGGGGTTCGGGTGGTTCGTTGGTTGAATTGGTAAAGTTCGTGATGCCACCCACGGGTTGTGGTGATTGTATGATGGACACCACCGCTGCCGTTGACTAGGCCTCCCGAGGACGGTGTTATGCAGCTCGGTGTTAACCCCTCCGTGGGCAGGGGCGATGGTCCCGGGGGCCCGTGGGAAAAGTGCTGAGGGCGAGGAAGCGTGGGCGTACTGGACGCGGGTGTGGTGCAGTGCGGTGCACGGCCCGAAGGCGCTGGTGTACTCACTCTGACACAAGATACTAGAGTCTCTGGTAAACCAAACGGCAGAATGGACGGGGCTCGCAGCCGGATGCAGTGTTCTCCCTGGCTGTCGTTTCCCTGCACCTGTGTTATGTAGATGTCGACTCCTGTGCCTGGACACTGGTAGTCCACTCCCCAATGTGTAAAAGTCGTAGGAGCCCGTTTACCCGCAGACGCTGGCCCTTTGGATCTCTTGCCCTTGGCGGTGGCACTTATCCTGGATGGTTGGGCTGTTGCCTTCAATCGGGACTTGGGTGGGAATGAACCCCTGAGGTCCAGACTGCAATCAGTGAATTTGACTATCAGGGCGGCTACTAGCCTAGTCGGGGTCTGAGTACCCTGCCTGGTGCTTGGCTTCCAATCGGCTCCCCAGTTCGGTACCGGCAGGCCACCACCCGACCCCGGTCCTACGGTTCCACCGACCGTACTCCCAACTCCTGCAGACGGCCACCACTGCCGACCTTGCTGGAGGTGCCTGGGCTCCGACCCAGACACCTAGCAGTCCCACTGGTGGGCATGGTCCCAGGTCCGCATGTGCGTGTCCTTTCTCCTCTCCTTCCACTCTCAACTCACTACTCCAACTTCTTCTTACTTACTGCTGTGTTTTCCCGCCTCCAGGCCTGTGAACTCCTCAGTGGGCGGAGCCAACTGCCTGGCTCCGCCCCACCTGGTGTGGACATCAAACTCCCATCGGCAGCGGCGGTATCCCTTCATTACCATACACCACGGGTGGTGTCACGAACTATACCTCACCTGTAAATAACTTCCCCTTTTACGTTTAGAAGTGGCCCCAAGCCCCCGGGTCTGGAGACCCTCGAGCCACAAGTCATCACACGTATCCGAGCGGTTCAATCCACTGCAGGGGCGGCACAACTACTACTCAGTTTACTCCCTGAATTCATGACGTGCTCACTTGGTACCTGACCCCACATAATCTGACTGCCTTGCCTTCAGACCTGCCCGATAGTAAGTGACTAGCGTCACATCAAGTTGCTGTCTGCTACATCTGTATAATGCTTACTCACCAGCAGTATTTCAGAAATTTAATCTGTAGGGTGAAGGTTGGGCATGTAGTCTCATTTGAAGAATTTAGATACATGACTAGGATACCCGACCAAACCTTTGTAAGTAAACGAAAATCTAGGTGTGACACTGGGTAATGTCACACATTTACTAACCATATATATGATATAATCATTAAATATCTCTTCACATATGGGATTCACCTAAATCTTTAAGGTACTGGAAAAAATTTCAGTTCTGCTCTACTAGATGCTCATAAAGACCAGTTCTTCGACATGGAAAGATTGAAGCCTCTTCTCTACTTTCCTGTCTGTACTGCTGAAACAATATGGAAGTGATCACCGGACTGAGCCCAGACATCATGAAGGGCGGTCACACATTCGAAGGCAGTTTGTTTCCTAAGTTCCAAATTCCGGCCCAGCAACCCCCCTAAATTACTCATGGTGCTCCATGATGGGCCCAGATCACTTATTTACTGCTTTATAATTATATGCACTTGTTATAATCACCGGGGAGCGCGTTTCACAATGCACAAGTACTTACATATGAAGAACTTGTCCCGTGTTGGACATTTCATCTCACTATTCCTAAGTGAAGGAGAAATCCTGAGCTAGGAACATGTGCTCACACGGTGCTCATCTGGGTGCACTAAAGAAGATGTTAGGGGAACGGGCCGGACAACAAATTAGAAACACACGTTAAGATATGTCTTTCAGATTTATTGCTTCATAAGAGATGTGTTGGCTTTATCTCTGAGAGTACTGACAATTATGTAAGCTGCAAATCATTTAGGCTGACACATTAAAAATGAGATGTTATCAGCGTTGTGTTACACAGTTTCACCACTAGGTGGGGGTATAAAGAAGTTATAAAAGTGACAAATTCATAGAACTGGGAACATAGGAAATACAATGCAGATGAAGGTGATGCAGAAAGGTTTTGTGGCCTTGTGCGGACATGTTACCTTTCCAAACTGAAAATATACTAGTGCTAACGCTAAAAGTGATGAGCGAGCACTAAACTGCTCAACAGGTAATCACTCGAATCAAGCAAGTCTGACACTAGGACAGCCTCAATTCAAGTAATGAGTATAGTGGAGGTACCGTATTTTTTGTATTATAAGACGCATTTTTCCTCCCAAAAAATTTGTGAGGAAAATAAGGGATGCGATTTGTAGCTTACCAGGAGGTGGTGGAGAGGGGTAGCAGGGGCAATGCTGCGGGTGCTGTGCTGCTGGGGATGCGGGCGCTCTGGGGCTGCAGGCACTGTGCTGCTGGGGATGCGGGCGCTCTGGGGCTGCAGGCACTGTGCTGCAGAGGCTGCGGGTGCTGTGCTGCGGGGCCTACAGGCACTGTGCTGCTGGACCTGTGGGCACTACGCTGCTGGGGCTGCAGGCACTGTAC
The DNA here is from genome assembly GCF_048569485.1 of Anomaloglossus baeobatrachus. NCBI lineage: Eukaryota > Metazoa > Chordata > Amphibia > Anura > Aromobatidae > Anomaloglossus > Anomaloglossus baeobatrachus. The sequence goes on from NC_134354.1 coordinate 63,768,751, forward strand.
TGTTGCGCTATCTGGAGGTGAGGTAGGCATCCTGAAGATGTCGGCGGTGAGGGCTTCAAATAATGGCACCCGGGGTTGGCGCGTGCGCAGATGGAGCTCCCAACTCAAGATCTCATCTGCACGCGCGCTGCCCATTGATCTCGCAGCAGGAGACTTAAGGAGAATGGTGTCTGAAGGTGGCATGTGTGCAGATGAGATCTCGGCTTGTCATTGAGCAGATCGCTCAATCTGCGCACGCGCCATTTCGTTGAAGCCCACACTGCCGACAGTTTCTGGAAGTTGCCTGCCTCGCAGTGCCCGCAGCCATCATCTGGGACAACCGCTGCACTGCCCGCAGAATCGCAGTACTCCACCACCGCCCCTACCTCTTGTGACCCTGTTCCACTCCACTCTACCACCGCTATCGCCCCCCAAGATACCACTGGACCCCTTTTTTTCTTCTAAATTTGGGGTTTGTCTTATAAACCTGAAAAATACGGTAAATGAGGAACGCGAACATTTTTCTAGGTGCGCTGGGGTGGCCAGAAAAATGCCAAAATAAATGTAAGAGTCCAAATGTAATGAAAATAGCATGGGGAAAATGCCTGGACATCTCTGACTCCGAGAGCTGCTGCAAAGTATTTAAATAAATAAATTAAAAAATAAGTGGGGTCCCCCCATTTTTTTTATAACCAGCCAAAGTAAAGCAGACAGCTGTGAACTGGTATTATTAGGCTTGGAATGTCCATGGTAATTTGGCCCTTCCCAGCCTAAAAATAACAGCCCACAGTCACCCCATATGTGCCAGTTCTGGCGCTTTGCCCGGCTCTTCCCGATTACCTTGATGTGGTGGCAATCAGGATAATATTTGGGGGGGGAGGTTGATATCAGCTGTGAAATGTCAGCCCAGTGATAAGTAATGGAGCGTCGTCTAGCAGACACCTCCATTACTAAGTGTAAACGCGAAAAAACACACACAGACAATAAAATTTTATTTGAATAAAAACTACACCACACCACTTCTCATTCACCAATTTATTATTTGAAAAAAAGAAAAAAAAATTCACAAGGCTCTGACGTAATTCATGGTGTACTTGTGATGCCCGTGGATAAGGGGTACTCAGATCCGGGCCACGGGGTCACTTCTGTGGGTATCACGGTGGCGTGACCCGGTCTGTGATCCCAGGCTCCACAGTAAAAGGGGATTTGGTAAGGGAGATTGTCCGTGACGCCACCCACGGTTGTGGTGAGATTGGAACACCACCGCTGCTCTGGACGGGGATCCCGGGAGTGATGGTATGGAGCAGCTAGATGTTAGATCTCCCCTCCGTGGGTAGGGGGTTGGTTGTCCCGGGGCCCGGTGAGGTAGGTGGATGGGTAGCAGGCGGGTTACGGGGCCTGGTGAGGTGCAGGGTCGCGAGGGCAGCGCGGTGCCGCACGGCACGGTGGTACTCACTCAGCCGGTAATGATGATGACACAGTTCTCCGTAAAACACACGGCTGGATGGATGGGTCCCACAGACGACTGCGGTTGTTGTTTCTCTCCTGACCCAGTTTGGTGGTGTAAGTCCTTTCTTTCACCTCCGTGCACACTCCTCCTGCGTTCCGGTTTCCAGCTGGCTCCCCGGTTCAGTACCGGTGGGCCACCGCCCAGCCCCGGCTACCTACGGTTCCACCAACTGTCTTCCCGGCTCCCTGCAGACGGCCACTACCGTCTGCCTGACTTTCTGTACGAGGGCCCTAGGCTCCAACCTAGGCCCCTGGCTATGTCTGCCTCTCTGCAGACCTCTTCTCTCTTCCTCTGCCTGAACTTGACTGGGCTTGTTTCCTGCCTCAGGCCAGCCAAACTCCTGGGTGGGCGTCTCCATCTCCTAACTCCGCCCACCTGGTGTGTCTGTCTGAGCCCGAGGAAGAAAGCAGGTCACTTTGGGGATGTCTGCTGTGAACTGCTGGGGGTGGGGGTGTGTGTGTGTTGTTATCTGTGGCCCCTGGCTTGTCCAGGGCGCCACATACTGGTCCGACGACATCCCTCCAACCTATGGAGCCTTGTTCAGAACTAGATCCGGAATTTATCACGTGCGGTGACGTCTGTAGCTCATTGAAAATATAAAACAAAAAATTAACCCAATTTGTAAACATTGCAAGCAGAAAATAAATTAAAAAGCACCAAAAGTAATTTTTTTTTACTCTCTGGAATACCACAAAAAATGCTGTCACAGACTATCAAAATATCATATGGATCCCAAAATGGTATCAATAAAGAAAGGTGTCTCTCCCTGTCAAAATAAGCCCTCACACGGCTCCATCAACAGAATAATTTAAAACGTACAAGTCTCAGAAATTGGCGACAAAATGAAAAAAAAAAAACTTCTCAAAAGTGCAGATTTTTTTTTTCACCACTAAAATAATAAAAAAAAAATGCCAATTTTGTTACCACTGTAAATGTAATGATGAGTAGGACCATATTGTCTGCTCATTTTTGCCATATAGTGGTTAAAATGTCAGAATTGCTGGGGGGTTCACAATTTCTCCGCACTTGGCATTTTTTTTCCTATTTTTCAGTACATACAGTACGCGAGTTGGGCTCTGCATGCCACCACATTGGATTTGAAATGAAACCTCTACAACAGAATTCAAGTGCAGATTGTAACGTTTAATTTGAAGGTTTGAACAAAAATATCTGATAGAAATTGTAGGAATTGTACACATTTCTTTACAAACACTCCACATTTTAGGAGGTCAAAAGTAATTGGACAAATAAACCAAACCCAAACAAAATATTTGTATTTTCAATATTTTGTTGCGAATCCTTTGGAGGCAATCACTGCCTTAAGTCTGGAACCCATGGACATCACCAAACGCTGGGTTTCCTCCTTCTTAATGCTTTGCCAGGCCTTTACAGCCGCAGCCTTCAGGTCTTGCTTGTTTGTGGGTCTTTCCGTCTTAAGTCTGGATTTGAGCAAGTGAAATGCATGCTCAATTGGGTTAAGATCTGGTGATTGACTTGGCCATTGCAGAATGTTCCACTTTTTTGCACTCATGAACTCCTGGGTAGCTTTGGCTGTATGCTTGGGGTCATTGTCCATCTGTACTATGAAGCGCCGTCCGATCAACTTTGCGGCATTTGGCTGAATCTGGGCTGAAAGTATATCCCGGTACACTTCAGAATTCATCCGGCTACTCTTGTCTGCTGTTATGTCATCAATAAACACAAGTGACCCAGTGCCATTGAAAGCCATGCATGCCCATGCCATCACGTTGCCTCCACCATGTTTTACAGAGGATGTGGTGTGCCTTGGATCATGTGCCGTTCCCTTTCTTCTCCAAACTTTTTTCTTCCCATCATTCTGGTACAGGTTGATCTTGGTCTCATCTGTCCATAGAATACTTTTCCAGAACTGAGCTGGCTTCATGAGGTGTTTTTCAGCAAATTTAACTCTGGCCTGTCTATTTTTGGAATTGATGAATGGTTTGCATCTAGATGTGAACCCTTTGTATTTACTTTCATGGAGTCTTCTCTTTACAGTTGACTTAGAGACAGATACACCTACTTCACTGAGAGTGTTCTGGACTTCAGTTGATGTTGTGAACGGGTTCTTCTTCACCAAAGAAAGTATGCGGCGATCATCCACCACTGTTGTCATCCGTGGACGCCCAGGCCTTTTTGAGTTCCCAAGCTCACCAGTCAATTCCTTTTTTCTCAGAATGTACCCGACTGTTGATTTTGCTACTCCAAGCATGTTTGCTATCTCTCTGATGGATTTTTTCTCTTTTTTCAGCCTCAGAATGTTCTGCTTCACCTCAATTGAGAGTTCCTTAGACTGCATGTTGTCAGGTCACAGCAACAGCTTCCAAATGCAAAACCACACACCTGTAATTAACCCCAGACCTTTTAAATACTTCATTGATTACAGGTTAACGAGGGAGACGCCTTCAGAGTTAATTGCAGCCCTTAGAGTCCATTGTCCAATTACTTTTGGTCCCTTGAAAAAGAGGAGGCTATGCATTACAGAGCTATGATTCCTAAACCCTTTCTCCGATTTGGATGTGAAAACTCTCATATTGCAGCTGGGAGTGTGCACTTTCAGCCCATATTATATATATAATTGTATTTCTGAACATGTTTTTGTAAACAGCTAAAATAACAAAACTTGTGTCACTGTCCAAATATTTCTGGACCTAACTGTAGGTGATAAAATGAATGGTGTCATTCCAAAGTACAACTCGTTCCCAAAAAACAAGCCCTTGTACACCGATATAAAAAAATAAAACGTTACATCACTTAGAAGAAACTGACAGCTGATACATGTTGCCGATCTACAGCAGCAGGTATCAGATGCTGGCTGCAAGATTTCGGCCATATACACTGCTCACAAAAAGTTAGAGATATTTGGCTTTTGGGATGATCCTTAAATGCCCTCTAAACTTTTCAGGTGAAATCAATGTGACCTTCCCTAAACTCCTGACTGCACATGTCCAACTGTTCAATGGTTCTGTACTTTTTGCACAACTTGCTATTCTCTAACAAGGAGCTTAATGTAAAAATTCACAACAGATGTTTGATCCATGAATCGGCCAATAAATTTTGGGGTTTAATTAGAATTGGTATTTAAACAGTCCTCCTCATCATGCCGTTCACATTTTGACAGTATGAGACCAAGAAGACACCTAACAATTGATCAAAAGTACAGTGTCATTTTGAGGCTTCAAACAGGATGTTCTCAGACAGAAGTGGCCACTGAGCTTAGAGTGTCACTGAGTGTCATCAGCAGGTTGCAACAGAGATACAGAGAGACTGGAAAATTCCCAGAAAGGCAGAGAAGTGAACATCATTTGGCCACATCCCACACTGATGGCCTCTTCATTGTAAACAATGCCCTTTGGAACCGGATGATGAATGGCACACAACTCCAGCAATATTTAAGGGTGGTTAGAGGCACCCAGGTGTCATGTAAGGTCATTTAAAACCATTTACATCAGCGTGGTCTGCGCACTAAATGACCTGCAAGGGTACCTGACCCCACCAACAGGCACAGGCATCATCATCTTGCATGAGCCATGGAGCATCTAGGCTGGACGACAGACCAGTGGGTCTCAGTGCTGGTCCATGATGAAACTTAATTCATGCTGAGCAGAAATGATAGCCACTAATGATGTTGGAGACATCAAGGAGAGAGTTACGCATCAGCCACTATTGTCACCAGATGAGCATTTGGTGGTGGTATTACAGTGTGGGCAGGTGTGTCTAGTCAATACAGAACTTCTATATATATTGTAAATGGTACAGAGACAAGATCCAAGTACTTAAATAACATCATTAATCCAATCATTGTGCCTCTGCATGAACAACCCAGGCCTAATTTCATCTTCATAGGCAACTTTACTCCAGCTCATCAAGGTGATATCATTAGGGAATGGTTGCTGGAGACTGGGGTACCTGAAATGGAATTGCCTGCACTTTCTCCAGACCTGAATCCCATTGAAAACCTCTGGGATCAGCTGAGTCACCATGTAGAGGCTCGTCTGTACCCCAGAACCTCAATGACCTGAGAGCTGCCCTTCAAGAAGAGAGGGATGCCGACCTCAGCAGACAATAACTTCACTTGTCAACAGCAGGAGACATCATTGTCAAGATGTAATTGGTGCTCAAGGCCACATGACAAGTTGTTGAGACATTGACATTTTTGGGGGGTATACTCATCACTGTTGTTAGCTTTTGTTTCAATAAATTGTGTGAGATTAGGAAATCACCATTGCTGCTTCTACTTAAATGCCTGATGTTCGTGATATAAAAAGTTCATTCTACAGTGATATTTTGTTTTCCATAAATGTAACCTGAAAGCCTAGTGTATGTTTAAAAGGGAAAAATATAATTTTGAAGCCGCCCAAGACTGAGCTTCCATTGAGACTAGTCAGACAGGTGGGTGTCCGGCAGCTTCTCCGCTCCCGCTGCCCTGGCATGACAGGCTCCTCCCTATAGACGCACACCTGTCATTAGAGGGCAGCAGTCATGGATAATTTCCGTTTTTGCATATTCGTTTTATCCTTCCCTTCCAAGAGCCATAACTTTTTTGATTTTTCTGTCCACATAGGCATATGGGGGATTGCTTCTTGCGGTTGTACTTTTGAATGGCACTATTCATTCTACTACACAGTGTACTGGAAAAGGATTAAAATATTCCAAGTACAGTGAAATTGTGAAGAAAAAAACCACTATTCTGAGAGGTTTTTGTGAATTGTTGCTACGGTGTATATTGTGTGGTAAAAATGACCCACCAATAAGATTCTGCTCATCAGTACAATTACGGCGACACCAAGCTTGTCCAATTCTTTAATATTTCAGAGGTGAAAAAAAATGTAGAAAAAATGTATTGGATTGTGTTTGCCAGTTTCCAAGAGCCGTAATGTTTTCATTTTTTGGTTATTGGAACCGTGTGAGAGCTTATTTTTTTTTTTGTGGGCAAAGCAATGTTTTCATTGATACCTTTTTGGGACAGATATGAAATTTTTATCACTTGTTATTGCATTTTATGTGATATTGTGCTGACTGAAACAATGGAATTTCAATGTTTCGGAATTTATTTTTCTTGCGGTGTTTATAAATTGGGCTACCTATTTTTAGATTTTGATAGATTGAACTTTTCTTAACAGGGTACTACCACCCCCGTATGTGTATTTTAGTAATTTTTTGTTATCTTTATTTTTAAAGGGGTGGTCCACTACTATGACATTGATGGTCTATCCTTAGGATAGATCATCAACGTCTGATTATCCAGGGTCCGACACCCTGCACCAATGAAAAATGTTTTCCACTACTTTTACATTGATGGCCTATCCTTAGGATAGGTCACCAATGTCTGATTGGCTGGGGTCCGACACCCCGCACCCCCGCTGATCAGATGTTCTCAATCCCGGCGGTGGCAGCAGACAGCCAGAAATTCTCAGTTCCGGAGCTGCTCTGTCTTCTGGTAGTGGTCGCGGCCTGGTATTGCACATCTACCTCTCATTCTAATCAATAGGAGGTGGATGTGCAGTACCCGGCCGCAGCCACGATCAGACGAAGGAGCAGCTTTTGAACTGAGCATTTCTGGCTGTCTGCTGCCGTCACTGGCACCAGTAACAGCTGATCGGTGGGGGTGCCCGGTGTCAGACACCGGGCGATCAGACATTGATGACCTATCCTAAGGATAGACCATTAATGTAAAATTAGTGGAAAACCTCATTAATGGATGAAAAGGTTTATTTAAACTTTTATGGTGGAGGGGGTTAATACTTTTGAAAACAGTGTTTTTTTCTATTGTATTTATTACTTCCCCTAGGGACTTGAAGTTGCGATTGTCTGATCGCTCATGCTATTTACAGCAATAACACAATATTCCGTCATATAGTAAAAAATCATGGTCTCCTTTGAAGCCTGGCCACAGGCAAGGTTTCAAGGGAGCTTCATAATGACAAGAATGGAGGTCTTCAGTAGACCTTCAGCTGTGATATCGACTCATTGGCATGCCGCAATCACGCCACAGGTGTCAATAGGCGCATTGAATAGTGCTCCTCCATGCCGGTGTGCTTATGCCCCTAACATACTATCTTTTAGGATTTAGCTACATACAAATATTTTTTGAGTCGTTGTTCAGATTTCTGATGGGTGATCCCAGGCACGCCTGCATTAAAACCTGGTCCTCATTGATTGATACATTTATACACCGCCAGGCCGGCTGCCATTTACCCTGTCTGACACCTGCAACTTTCAAAGACTCTAACTCAGCAGAAAAGGAAATAGTGGATCCTCTTATTCTCCGTCTCCCTCCCATTATTGATGGAAAGATGCCCCTTCTGTGAGAGACAAAATCAATGCTGCTAGAAGTGGCTAAAGTGAAACTATAAGAGAATCCTCAAGACATTTTCGGCTACATGGATGAAGTGGAGCTGAGATTTTCACAGCAACAGAGGTCGGGTTGTGTCTTTGCTCGGTGGGCCATGATATTATAACGTCTAGTGGCACACCTTTGCCATGAAAATAATGTCTTGTTTATTCTTTTTTTCTTAAATTCAGCTTCATTCTGGAATTTTTAGGGTTTTTTTTCATTTTCAGATGCCATTATGCACTTTGATCCATGTTTCTGGTTTTTTTTTTTAGTGTTGGGATTTTCTCTTTCAGTAATATAGGCTGGATGTGAGATCTGAGTGTAATCAGTGCAGTGTTATCTTCATCGGCTCATATACCTGCACAGCTTCTACCCTGAGCTTATTTTTTCTTTGGCCTTTTTCACACATACTGAAGACACGGACACACGTAGACTTATTAAATTCAATGGGTCTGCGCATACGTCTGCGTTTTCACATGGATCGTGTGTCCATGTGGAGCACACACACATGTTCATGTGCTCCACATGGTGACATGTCCTTTTTCTGCAGGTATATCCTATCACTGCTGCACGCTGAGCCCTATCTCACCTTCTAACAGGAAACCGTCAGTGTTCCTGCATTGTAGCCCCTCCCACTCTGGGCTAGTCCCAAACATTAACTCTCTCTTACACTACTGTCAAACAAAATGCACTTCAACACTATTAATGGATGATACTATTCAAGTAACACATTGCAATATCATTGTTGTCTTCAAGGGGAAAACCGGGAAATATGTTCATCTAATTGCATAATCTCAAATTTTCATTGGATCCCAAGATTCGCGTTAACTCCTTCTGATGCTGTTCTTCCAATACAGCCAGACATCTGTCTGTACTGCATAACTACTGCTCATTAGGGCTAAAGTCTACGATACATATAAGATGGATTTTGGCGGATTGATGCTTTAGCCGATCATATGGCTGACATCCATCTCAGCCGAATCTCCTCCACACAAGAGCGATCGCTCTTTCTAGCGCCACCTGTCCTATACACAAGAACACTCGTTCTTCTGACAGTCATCTCTGCCATCTCTCCTATACACAGGAGGACTTGTCTGTCTGACAGCTATCTCTCCTATACATAGGAGCACTTGTTCATCCGATAGGCATCTGCATCATTTCTCCTATGCACAGGAGTGCAGGTTCAGCTGATAGTCATCTCCTCTATCTCTCCAACACACAGGAGCATTCTTTTGTCCAACAGCCATCTCCAATATCTCTCCTATACATGTAAAATATATCTTTGTACCGTGTTAGCCAGTAGAGATAAAAAAATTGTTTAAAAGAACTGAAGTCCTCAGTCCTCCTATACATGAGCGTTTCTTGGTCTGACAGCCATCTCTCCTATACTCAGGTGCTCTCATTTGTCTGACAGCCATCTTAGCCATCTCTACAATACACAGGAGTGTTTGTTCCTCCGACAGCCATCTCCACCATTTCTCCTACACACAGAAGCGCTCTTTCATCCGACAGCCATCTCCACCATCTCTCCTACACACTGGAGTGCTCTTTCATCCGACAGCCATCTCCACCATCTCTCCTACACACAGAAGCGCTCTTTCATCCGACAGCCGTCTCCACCATCTCTCCTACACACTGGAGTGCTCTTTCATCCGACAGCCATCTCCACCATCTCTCCTACACACAGAAGCGCTCTTTCATCCGACAGCCATCTCCGCCATCTCTCCTACACACAGAAGCGCTCTTTCATCCGACAGCCATCTCCACCATCTCTCCTACACACAGGAGCGCTCTTTCATCCGACAGCCATCTCCGCCATCTCTCCTACACACAGGAGCGCTATTTCATCCGACAGCCATCTCCGCCATCTCTCCTACACACAGGAGCGCTCTTTCATCCGACAGCCATCTCCGCCATCTCTCCTACACACAGGAGCGCTCTTTCATCCGACAGCCATCTCCGCCATCTCTCCTACACACAGGAGCGCTCTTTCATCCGACAGCCATCTCCGCCATCCTACACACAGGAGCGCTCTTTCATCCGACAGCCAACTCCACCATCTCTCCTACACACAGGAGCACTCTTTCCTCCGACAGCCATCTCCACCATTTCTCCTACACACAGGAGTGCTCTTTCATCCGACAGCCATCTCCACCATTTCTCCTACACACAGGAGTGCTCTTTCATCCGACAGCCATCTCCGCCATCTCTCCTACACACAGGAGCGCTCTTTCATCCGACAGCCATCTCCGCCATCCTACACACAGGAGCGCTCTTTCCTCCGACAGCCATCTACACCATCTCTCCTACACACAGGAGTGCTCTTTCCTCCGACAGCCATCTCCGCCATCTCTCCTACACACAGGAGTGCTCTTTCATCCGACAGCCATCTCCGCCATCTCTCCTACACACAGGAGCACTCTTTCCTCCGACAGCCATCTCCATCATCTCTCCTACACACAGGAGCGCTCTTTCATCCGACAACCATCTCCGCTATCTCTCCTATACACAGGAACGCTTGTGCGTCCGACAGTCCTCTCCGCCATCTCTCCTATACACAGGAGTACTCATTAATCCAACAATCATCTCCGCCATCTCTCCTACACACAGGACCGCTTGTGCGTACGGCAGTCCTCTCCGCCATCTCTCTTATACACGTTAGTACTCATTAATCCAACAATCATCTCCGCCATCTTTCTTACATGCAGGAGCGCTCTTTTGTCCGACAGACATCTCAGCTGTTTCTCCTATACACAGGACCACTTGTGCGTCCGGCAGTCCTCTACACCATCTATCTTATACACAGCAGTACTCATTCATCCAACAATCATCTCAGCCATCTCTCCTATACACAGTAGTGCTCATTTGGTTGTGCGTTTCAGTATTCTTTAGGAGAAAGCACCAATTGACATGTTAGCCGGCAACTTATCACCAGGAGATCAAAGTGATTGGCAGTCTGAAATCTCTTCTGCTCATCAGTCAGAAGCCATACTTATCAACACCAGATACACTTTGGACTGTCACCCAATCCTTCAATATTGGCAGTTCAGTCAACATTAATCTAATTTCTATGGGAGTTGTAAGGACTATGATCAGACACCTCACCCAGCGAGATAATATTAAAATGCTGTAAGGTAAAAATGCAGAATCTGTTTTTCACATTAGTATTTTATGAGCTGGCATTTCTATTGTCGATGTGAATGGCAGGGTCTGCCCAGACTACAATGGGTAGAGCTGGGGATTCAGTATCTCTGGTGTCCTGTGGTTGGAAGAATTCTTCCTTTCCTACAGTAATTGCCACAACTTAATTATCCAATGAAACAGAATAGGTCATCAGCTAACCCAAACCAGAGATGTAATGTATACATTATTTTCTCAGGCTGACATCCATCTGCATGCCATACACACTACATATATATATGTGGTGCACAATATATTGTGCAAACCACAAGTGTGTTTGAGGTGAGAATGTTGGAAGTCAAGTCATCAATTAGAAATTTTAGGTTACACGAGAAGGAAACCGATCCGGTGGATGACAGGCAGCGCTTAAAATAAGAAATACATAATTGAGTTAAAGCTGAAGTGGCAAATTTGCAAAAACACTTTAGTATTGGAGTGAACGGGTGATATATGTGGTTGATTTATATAAAAGAGGCCCTGTGGATGGACACGTGATACAATCTTTCCATCTGGGGATAATCTAAATGTATCAAGTTATTTTTCATAAATGGTATCAAATTCTGTGACCAAAACCTGTAAATCAGGAATAACATTTTATCCAGCGTCAGTCTATCGCCGAAAGGATGAAATATACTTTATGCTTTTTTTTAACGTTTCCTAAGAAATAAATTGGAATAATTCCCTAATATATGCCTATGTTCTTTATTTGAGGAATCCTTTGCCATAAAAAGTGAATTAATTCCAATACTAGGTGGGAAATAGAAAACCGTCCACATACACTATATGGACTATTGGACACTTACACGTTACATGTACATTAGTATGTAGGTGGTCCCATATTTGCAGCTAGAACAGTTTCTACTCCCCCGAGAAGGCTTTCTACAAGATTTTGGAGGTGATTGTGGGAATTTTTGCCCATTCATCAAGAAGAACATTTCTGAGATCTTACAATGATTGTTGAGAAGAGGCCAGGCTCACCATTTCCATTCTAGTTTATCCTAAAGATGTTGGATGGAGCTGTGGTCAAGGCTCTATGAGGCCGATCTTGTTCTTCCTCATCAAACTCCCCCAACTGTGTCTTTATGGACATGGCCTTGTTATGGAGAAAATAAATGGGCCTTTCCAAAACTGTTCCTTCAAAGTTGGAAGTTACAGTTGTCAAAAATGTCTTGGAATGTTGAAGCATTCAAATTTTCCTTCACTGGAACAATGGGGTTTAGGCCAACACCTGAAATGTTACGTGGTCACCACTAGACCTTAAAGTGAACCTGTCAGGTCCTGTATGTGCAGCGCCCCATGGGGCAGGTGGTTAACCTACTCGTTGCTGGGCAGTTACGGGTCGGGTCAGGCGATATCACGGGTGGACTTGTCCGGTTCCGTTGCCCCAAGGCGAGCAGTAACTGATGGGGAAGCGGGGTACTTGGGGAAGGTTTGTCATGATGCCACCTGTGTAATGTTGCCAGGGGGTAGCCGCCGCTGCAGAATTCCTTGCCAGGGCAGGTGTTATGGCAGCCGGGACGGTATTGCTCCCCACAGGCGGAGCGGGCCCCAGGTGGATGACGGGGAAATGGCAGTCCCTTGGGAGCCCGGAGCGTGGGGCGACGGCATCGCTAATCAGAGTCTGAGCCAGCAACTGCAGTTCCAGACTGTTTTACTGATTGATTTCACAGCTTCACCCAGGTGCTGCTCTTTGCCATTGTGGGCTTCAGTCAATTCCAGTTAAGAAAAGGGGCAACCACTGGTGTTTAAAGAGAGAGAGAAGGAGAATGTTTCTTGTCTAGGATATTCCCCTCCGCAGTTAGGTACCCTGGCCGAGCTCCCACTCCAGGCCCTGGGCCTAGTAAAGTCAAAGAATTCCAGAAGTGTCTTGTCAGAACTATGGTCCCGACGGATCTCTCTTGATGTGAGTGTGTTGCGCCTATATCTATCTCAAGTGGCCCCTGTCCCCAAGGTGGCTGGCTTCAGTGACTAGAGAAGTCCCATGTATTGTGATGGCCACCACCCTGCCTACCCTGAGCCATCCCACCCTGTGAGAAGGCTCCTGAACTGTTTGTAGTGTGTGAATGTGGAACACCGGTGAGAACCCCCCCCCTTACCTGAGATAGATACTGCACCTTAATTGAGAAGCAGTACCCTGTGGCGACCAGAGCCTCAGGGGCGCCACATATGCACCTAGAGCCACGAGCAGTTCTGGTTGCATATTTCTAATTACCTCCCTTAACTGTCCCAGGCTATAGTAGCATAGATAAAGAGATCTTTAGAAAAATCATTTCTAAAGATGCTTTATGATATGCTAATGAGCGCAGGGACTAGTCGCAAGTACATTAGTTCCTGTGCTTATTCTGCCCTCTTAGCATGGTAGCCCGCCCACAGGGGCGTGCTAACATGCTATTCAATGTAGCATCACCACCAGTGCCGCGCGTACCTGTGTCCACTGTCACCGCTGAGAAGTCTCGGCACTTCCAGTAATACGCAGTAGACCTCTGTGAAACCAGGACGTGTACATCCAGTTTAATACTGCACATGACCGGAAGTGCCTGGCATTCAGAAGCGCAGTCACAGCGAACACGATGACGCTGCATTGAATAGCTTGTTAGCACGCTCCTGTGGGCATGCTAACATGGTAAGAGAGCGGAATGAGTGAAGGAATTAACGCCCTTGTGACTAGTCCCTGACCTCATTAGCATATTATAAAAGATCTTTAGAAACACTTTTTCTAAAGATCTCTTTATCTATGCTAGTGTATATAGGGACAGTTAGGCAGGGATTAGCAATATACACCCAAAACTGCTCGTGGTTCTGGGTCCATATTGCGCTTGACAGGTTCCTTTTAAAGGCCTGAAAGGACTTGGGATAAAAGTCTGTAGTTACTCTGTGTAACTACAGGCCGCTGAATCGTGACATTATGAGATGTACATGCTGTCACAATTCCTCGGTATTCCTCGTGTGAACATGTATGTGATTTCCATACTTAGTCACGTGCTGACTAGACATATCCGGCTTCTCTCAATTCTCTTCTATGGTGAGAAACCAAATGAGCCTAGTTGGCTTGTGACTGCAAGTATAGAGATGGCATACATACTTTCATATGACCGCCCATTTACACTGGGAATACTGGAAAATCATGACAGAGTGCAATGTGTACACTGTCAAAATGTGTCAGTCTACATAGAGAGACTGCTGAGCTTTGTCCCAAACCTGGTCAACCATCTTTAAGGTGCTAAAACATTAGAACAAAATCCATTTTTTTTTAAACTACACCCCTAAAGGTATTTATCCAGGAAATGTAGTAAGTATTTTGACTGCACGGGTGTAAAAGCTCCATAAAAGTCCGATCTATGAAAAAATAAAATTAATTAACCGCAACGGTAAACGGCACAAAGAAGAAAAATTAAACTCCGGAATTTAAATTTTTCAGCCACTGCACTTCCCTTATAATAAAAAGCGATCAATACTTTGTATGCACCCAAAATTGGTAACATTAAAAATGACAGCTTGCTACAGAAATATATGTCCTCAAACAGCTCGATGGAAAAATAGAAACGTTGTGGTTCTCAGAAAATACTGACAAACTAATATATTTTTTTTACAAAGTTTGGAATATTTTTAACTGCTAATATCTAAGAAAAAACTACAAAAGTTTAGTATTATGTAGGTCAAAAACTCCCAAATAAGAACCCCCAGAGATTCAAATGAGAGGGATAGTGACAAATCAATTATATAAAATATAAATTTTTATTAATTTTTAACATTAAAAATATCGAGTGCAGAAAAAAATAAAAAACATAAATACTAGACCAGATCAATTTCCCAAATATGAGCCGTGGATTAACAGGTTTTATAAAGTGCCTAGTGCAGTGACCAGATGGTAAAGGTTATGTATATTCTGGATATAAATGTGATTAAAGATTGTCCCCAAACTTAACGAGTACCACCAATATCTGGATAAATCCAAATTATATAGATCATTAAGGGGTTCAATACCTTAGGATGGTCACAAGTCCTGAATGCCACTGTACCCCGACGCGCGTTTCAAGCGTTGTTTTCCTCAGGGGGAAAGTTTAGTATCGCCATAATTCCACTAACCTGAAGAATCATATTGTCAGATTATTTTTACCACACTAAGAACACCGTAAAGGTGAAACCTCAAAAACTATGTTTGTGGGGGTCTGCACTTCACCCCACTTGGAATGTTTGCCAGTTTGTCAGTATGATATGATAAGATGAATGGTGTAATTCAATAATAGAACTCATACTGCAAAAAGGCGCCATCCTATTGCTATGTAGGTACCAAAATAAAAAAAGTTTTGCCTCTTGGAAGAAAAGGAGAAAAAAAAGAAAACACAAAAACAAATATTCGCTTAAGTTCAGATGGAGTTAAATATTATTGTTACTTATTTTACTAAACTTGAACCTTAAATCACTTCATTGTAGAAAACATTTGCATTGCAGTATATTGTTAGCCATCTGCTATTAATATAATTGATAACATGATAGTGACAAGAGTCTCTATCATCAGATTCTAACGCATTTCATGCTATGGCCATTATTGACCATAGCATATAAGGGGTTAAGCGGTAGGTCCAGGCAGTTGTCAGCTGTATTATACATCTGGTAGCTGCTAAGTATGGAGCATGTTCATCTCCTGGCCACACTGTGTATATCCCTGCCTTGAAAACATTTGACTTTTCACATCCTTTAGTGTGCGGGGGTTAAGATGGTGGGCTCAGCATTCAGCCATTGAGAACAATAATATCATTTGGTGCTTAATGATCAACATTAAAGGCAAAGTCTTCTAGAATAGTCTATGACCCTTTTTAAGAATTTTACGACATTCTATATTTATGGCAATTTTTCCACATGCCATTAAGGCCTCTTTCACACATCAGTTAGTTGCCATCAGGCACAATCCAGCGAATTGCAGTTGAAACAGATCCGGCATGTGATGCCGCCGGAACCGTTTTGTCCTCGTAGCCTTGTTTTTGCGCTGGATTGTGCCGCACGGCCTCGTGTTTCATCCGTCGTACGACGGATCTGGCAAAACTTGCCTGTGCGGCCGCCGGAAGCAACGTTTTTTGGGACCGTCAAAAAGACGGAAGGCAACGGATCCGATCCGGTGCCGTCAGTTTTTTTTTTAGAATGGAAGCCTAGGGGCACCAGGATCTGTCGTCATCTGTCAAATGACGGAATGAGGCAACAGATTCATTTTTTTGTTTCTGGGCATGCCCAGACGTTGTGTAAATGCACTTCTGGGCCCTAAAACTTCTCTCTCTCTCTCTCTCTCTCTCTCTCTCTCTCGAGAGAGAGAGAGAGAGAGAGAGAGAGATAGGAGCGCAATCAGTGTACTCACGAAAGCTCCATGTCATGGCGGGCTGCTGTTTCCAGGTCGCGCATTCACTTTCGGGGCTGCATGCGTCTAGATCGTGCACTAAAAGTAATGGTAGGTGCTGGAGTATACTTCCAGGTATGATATAATTTGTCACATGAAAGGGCGTGTTCAAAATGCAGCACAATTTTGAATAATCTTTTTCTAAGTCATCAAGTTGTGTATAATAGACGTAGGAGTCTGGGGGTAAGACCCCTAGATGGGGGGAGAGGGATGAGCAGATTACTGGCTCCCACAATGATGTGTCCTCCTCTGCTCATCCTGAGCCTCCTGCTTCATCAATTATGATTCTGACCTGCAGACAGCGCCTGTCATTGCATACAGGCAGTCGCTGTTACACAGGCTGGGGGCACATCTGACTGCAACCAATGACAGCTGCCAGGTCGGCTAGTGGGAAGGGAAAGCAGTGCATATGTATGAGCAATGATGAGCAATGATGAGCAACCCACGGAGGCTGCAGGAGCATTGGGACAGCCGTGCGGGAACAGCGTACAGGTGCGCCGGAGCCTCAGTAAGTAAAAATCACTCGCTTCATTCTCATTTTCCTTATTTTTCCTTTATTTTTTTAATTTCAAGTCAAGTCAAGATCTGGATAAAACACCCGGAATCCCAGGCCCAGCACCAGGACACTTTTGAAACCGCGCGGATCCGGATTTTTACAGTCTGGATCCGCCCATCAGTAATCAGGACATACAGTGACAAGCAAAATGGTAACAATGTTTTGAACTTTTGACTTTCAGGCTCCATATCTCACCATCCACTACAGCTTTGGTGAAAAACAATCTCCTTAGCTATCTCATACATACATTTGACTTGTAGCTATTTAGCATATGATTAGTTATGCAGATTTTTGTCATGTCACTGCATTGTTACTGTTTTGCTCCTGGTGTTTGAAAAAATGTTTTCTTCCTGTATACTACAAATTCCAACCTGTTCACATAGTTATAATTCCCTGGTGTGCTATTAGGTTGATTTGTAAGCGAAAGATCACTGGTTTGAATTGAGGAGCAGCCATGAAGAAGATTTCCCAAGAAAAGAGAAACAGCTTCATCCAACTCATCGATTGTGGTCTCTCGGCCAAAAGAATTTCCGAACTACATTATGTGAGTGCCATGACAGTTGGACGAAGTCCAGGTGGACGTCCAGGCAAAATATCAGTTTTTAAGTCAATAAGTCAGCTCATTACAAGGTCTATCAGTTCTAGCGGGAAAAACACAGCAGTGGAGGCGGCTCTTATGTTTTCTAATAGTGAGATCGCAGATGTCCATACAAGCACTGTATGATTCATGTTACACAACTTGGAATGGTGGCCCGAAAAAAGATGAAGAATCCTCGATTTTAATATCATCATAAGACGAGTCAGCTCAAGTTTGCAAAGAATTGCCAAAAGTTGACAGTAATAGATTGGAAAAAGGTGATTTGGAGCAATGAGATGAACGTCAATAGACTGATATGTGCAAATGGGTCTGGAAGAAACAAGGGGAAAAGGGGCTAATGGATCGAGAAATTGAAAGAACTGTCAAGTTTGGTGGAAGATCTCCGATGATATGGGGATGTTTGAGAGCCAAAAGTGTTGGATATTTGACCAGGATCAATAGTGATCTATATGAGAGTATCCTACAAGACGAGTTATTTGGTACATTCGAGTACTGTCGGTATGAAACGGATGACGTAATATTCCAGCAGGACACAACTTAAAGCTTACATTGAGATTAGCAAAGAAGTGGTTCAATGACCATGAAGTAGAGGTGCTGGATTGGCCCCCAAAATCCCCAGATCTCAACCCTATAAACACTTGTGGATAGAATTGAAGAAAAAGCTGTATACATACCCAAGTGAGTTGACCAGTATGCACCAACATGCAGAATGTGTAGAAGAGACCTGGGATCAGATTTTGAGCATGCCCAGAAGGATTCACTCAGTGTTAAAAGCCAAAGGAGATTGACAAAATAATAGAAATTAAAATTTTAATTTGTAGGAGCAAATTCAATAATTAACAATTCAGTGCCTGACAAGAATCTGCATAACTAATCATATGCTAAATAGTTGTAAGTGAAATTTATGTATGACATAACCAAGATGGTGTATAAAATGAAGGTAATCTCATGCACAAAGCTGTAATGAATGCTGAGATATGGAGCCTGAAAGTCAAAAGTCCAAAACAATGTTACCCTTTTGCTTGTCACTGTAGTTTAAAAAAACACCCTTCATTTAATAAAGTCTTCAAATGAGGTAAATTAAA
Source organism: Anomaloglossus baeobatrachus (assembly GCF_048569485.1). NCBI lineage: Eukaryota > Metazoa > Chordata > Amphibia > Anura > Aromobatidae > Anomaloglossus > Anomaloglossus baeobatrachus. The sequence goes on from NC_134354.1 coordinate 63,787,403, forward strand.
CTTGAGATAAACAACAAAATATGACAATTCACTATCATTATTTATTTTATGAACACTAAGCCAAAAAGAAGATGCAGTGTGTAAAAATAAAAGTGCACCCTTCTTAATATGAATTAAAAGGATAAGGGTAAGTAACAGCCAGATTGCACTATTCAAATGTCTTTTATTTAATTGTTTATGAGAAAGTATGGTCAACTCTATAAAAGCAGAAGTTGTGGCAGTTGGCTGGTCTCGAGAATCCAGATGTGTGTTAAGACTAAGCCAAAGAGGAAGGATATTAGTCTTAGGCGGGCTTTGCACGTTGCGACATCGCAAGCCGATGCTGCGATGTCGCACGTGATAGTCCCCGCCCCTGTCGCAGGTATGATATCTTGTGATAGCTGGCGTAGCGAAAATTATCGCTACGCCAGCTTCACATGCACTCACCTGCCCTGCGACTGTTGCTCTGGCTGGCGACCCGCCTCCTTCCTAAGGGGGCGGGTCGTGCAGCGTCACAGTGATGTCACACGGCAGGCGGCCAATAGGAGTGGAGGGGCAGAGATGAGCAGGATGTAAACATCCCGCCCACCTCCTTCATTCCGTAGCCGCTGGCGGCAGGTAAGGAGATGTTCCTCGTTCCTGCGGCTTTACACACAGCAATGTATGCTGCCGCAGGAACGAGGAACAACATCGTACCTGTCGCGGCAGCGTAATTATGAAAAAGTCTGAGCCTGCAACGATGATACGATAACGACGCTTTTGCGCTCGTTAATCGTATCATCTAGGATTTACACACAACGATGTCGAAAGTGACGCCGGATATGCGTCACTTTCGATTTGACCCCACCGACATCGCACGTGCGATGTTGCAACGTGCAAAGCCGCCCTTAGAGAAGCAATTGTTGCTGCCCATTAATTTGAGAAAGTTTATAAGGCCATATTCAAACTATTTGGAGTCCATCATTCACAAGTGAGAAAGATTATTTCCAAGTGGAAAACACTCTAAAGAGCTGACAGTCTTCCCCAGAGTGGTTAATACAGCAAAAGGCGCCCTAAAGTCATATATTGTACTTGTCATAGAAATTGCAAAAAAAAAAACAAGATCTAAAGCTCAGACTCTAAAGGTCTCAGTTAGCATGTCCATTGTTCAAGTTCATGACAGTTCAATTACAATGCTTGTTCATTCTTTTTAAAAGAAGCATGGATAACGTTTACAAAGTTGCATCTGAAAAAACATTTGGCAAAAATCAAACACAGCATATCAGCATAAACACCTCATATCAACTATCAAGCACGATCAGTGGGATGAGTGTCATTAAATGGTATCAACCATGGAGGACACTCAATTTTGATATATATTTTTATAGGTAATGATTAGAGGTGAGCGAATGTGCTCACCACTGCTCAATATTTGACAGAGCATTGGGGTGCTTCGGCACACTCGTTACTTGATCGAGTTTAGCGGGAGCTCGAGTGCCATACTCAAATCCCCTCTCCACATATTTTGCGGCTGTTAGCAAATCAACATGTGGGGATTGCCTGTCATGCATAGTAATGCCGCAGCCATATTGGCTGCTGGCATTACTGTGACTGGCTGGCTGCATCGGTTCATCAGGTCTTATATGAAATGGGGTGTGATGTTCAGCACACTCTCCTATTAAAACAGTTCAGCGAGAGTTGATCTAGGAGGGAGAGCTTAGATTAGAGCAGTTGTATAGGCAGTGTTTAATTCCTATTGCAGTAATTGTATATTGTACTCTTGCACCCTTTAATGTCTTTCATGTGGCACTAAACTGTTTGTTTAGCTTTGTTAAATTAATTAATTAAAAACTGACTTGGGTTCCCCCTTATTTTTGATAACCAGTTAAGATAAAGCAGATAGCTGCGGGCTTGTATTATCAGGCTGGGAAGATCCATGGTTATTTGGCCCTCCCCTGCCTTAAAATACTTGCCCTCAGACGCCCCAAAATTAGGGCATCCCATTAGATAAGCCAATTCTGGCTCTTTATCTGGCTTTTCCCGATTGCATTAGTGTGGTGGCAAGCGGGGTAAAATTTTGGGGGGTTGATGTCAGCTGTGTAATGTTAGCTGGCATCAAGCCCTGGTGTTAGCAATGGAGAGGTATCTATCAGACACCCCCATTACTAACCCAGTAATCCAAAAATAAAACCACACAGAGCTAGAGGAAAAAAATAGTTTATTTGAATAAAGACTCCCCCACACTATCCCTCGTTCACTAATTCATTATCAAAAATAATCCCACAATAGTTCGATCGTAGTCCACGTTCACCGAATGCAGCTCTGGCAACTGTGAAGGGTAGTAAAGCAAATCTTTTTGCTCAACTCTCCTATTGATCTTACAATATATTGGTAGCGGCATAATCTTCCTTAAAATCATATGGAATAAAAAGATCTTGATTTAACCTCCATCCCCCAGAAACTTGGAATTTGTAGTCCTTGCCAGTTGGAGATGGATACATCGGGCACTGACTCATTCCTTATTTTACCTTCTTTTTCAAGTTCTTTCAGAGCTTTTAAAATGACTAAAACTTAGTTTGACACAACTTGGCATCCGGTCTGGAACCATTTTTGCTTTTCTAATGACTAATTTAAGTTTTCATGTTTGTTTTGGGATCAAATGCATTTAAGACACAATCCAAAGGGATATAATAAAGAGTAGGAACCAAAGTGCCTTAAAATATCAAAGACTTTGACCAAGTTTGACTTGGAACCTTAGTCACCCCAAAGTCTATAATTTTTATTTCAACTATAAATAACTTTATCGGTCATTAAACGCCAGGAGCACAGCAAATTATACATCCGCTTATAGCTCTATGTAATTCAGAATGAAAGCACAGTTATTTGGAATATAGAAATCTGCAATGTACAGGGGAAAACCTGAATATTACACTCGATCGTGATTCAATGGTTTGAAAAGCCGGTGACTAAGTGACTAAGTAGTAATCATTTTTTTTCCATTTTGCCTATTGATAAATATAATAGACATAGTAGAAATAGTTTTTCATCCCATCAAAGTCAGTAAGGGGTGATAAATAGAACTGTTATGCATCCATTATCCAAGTCAGCGGTAAAAAAAAAAATATTTTAGCTTTGATTTAAAAGGGGTTTTCAAATATAGGTCCTTTAGTGATAACCTACTGTGATCCCTAGGAATCGGGAACTTCACAGTAAGAGAATTATAGAGGGATCCAAGGGACCAAGTCCATACACATTAGGCCAAAGACGGCCAACTCTGTTTCTAATTATGGGGGAGGGAGGAGAGTGTCTACGGAGGCCTTAAACATTACACGTCATATTTGTAAATCTATGCTTCAGCTAATAGATCATCATGGAATGGTAGAGTTGGAAGGGACCTCAAGGGCCATCAGGTCCAACCCCCTGTGAAATGAAGTGCTGCTGAAAAAAAATCCCCGTTTATGAAAGTGATTTTCTACTTTCTTCCTCATTTCGCAAATGTACTGCAAATAAAATTATGCAACACTTGCTAATTTTAACAATCTAATTGAAGCCTTTAGATACTGAGCTTTAGCTCTTGGGTTTTTTTAATCTATAAAATAACATTGTGAATGACATAGGATAGTGTAATCCAAAGGTTGTTTGCTTTCAAAGAATTTGTTGACATGTTATTTTATCAGCAGCCTTGTTTAGAACTAGAATTGATTACAGTCAATGTGGCACACTGTACAAATGACTGAGCATACCTTAACAGAAAAAGACACCAGAGCTGAGTTTTATACATTATGTATTAGTAAGTAGAGATGAGCGGACCCGTTGAACTTCAGTGCAGCGTGTTCTACTGGTCTTTAGATAGAGTTCAGTTTGGGTTTTCTGAAACCCAATAAAAGTCACTAATTGGACAGTTCTGGTCTCTGCCCATATGCAGCCTCCAAGGAAGGGTGGGGGTTTTTCCTTTTCTAAGGGAACCTTACATCTGATCATGCTGTTGTTATCGCCATTCAAACACTGCAAGCGGCTTGCACTGGCCTGAGCACTGTGCGTACTCTAGCACATTGGTGCTCGTGTGAGTGGTGTTCATATGTAAAGGATCTGAACTGTTTTATTGTAAAGTCTGTGTTTGGTATTAGTAATATTAGTAAGTGATTAATATTAGTATTTAGGCACATTTGTGAAACTAGCAAGAAAGTTGTTGAATCCTTTAAAAAAGAATTTCCTACTTGAAATTAGGTGTACTAAGTCGCAATTACGGTCTTCACAACTCCATTTTGCTAATATTGTATAATTAGTACTGACTGGAGAGTTGTACGTACAAAAACAAAGAAGTATGTTCTAATTTCTGTGTTGACCAATGTCAGATTGAAGCGCTATTTTTTTCCCATATAAAGAGCTGAAATTTTATTGTGAAGCCATACAGTTGACATGTCTGCTTATTAATAAGCAGTGCACCTGTAATGCAAGTCACTACTTATGGATAGTACAAATGGAAGAGTAGTGAGGCAAGCCAGGGTCTGGTAACAGGAGGGCACATATGGATACAGGGAGTTCACAGAAACGTAGTCAGGTCACAATCCGAGGGTCAGAATTCCAGGAGGGGCATAATAGGTTCAGGGAGAAAACTGAGACGTGGTCAGGTAACGGTCCGAGGTCAAAAGCCAGGAGGTCATGACAGGAACAGGGAGCAGGCAGAGAGGAGTGAAACAACGGTCTGGGGTCAAGAAGCAAAGATCTGAACACATGCAGAAACACAGGCCAACAGCACAACTACAGAACCAAAATGTATGACTGGTAAGGTTCTGGTAAAGCATGCTCAGTAAAGAAGCATAGCAATTAACATGAAGATGGAACACCTGAGTAATCAGCACCTCCCAGAACCAGAATGGAATCCAGCGCTGTAAACCAACTTGCCAGCTTAGTAGCTCAAGAAAACACAGCAGAGCATCTCCTAATGTGCAAGATGCTCTGCACAAAGGAATCATGTTACTGCCAGTTCAGTAGTCCAGAGGCGCAGCAGAGCATCTCCTATGGGCAAGATGCTCTGTACAGAGGAATCGTTTCACTGCCAACTCAGTAGTCCAGACTGGTGCAGCAGAGCAAATCCTAGTGTGCAAGATGCTCTGCACAGAGGAATCGGGACCACACCCGTCTGTCTGCTTATACCCACCACTTGGGCTTAGGAATGTACTATATTCAATTTTACCTTAAACTCAATATTAAAACAGTTTATATTTTACTCCATAGCTCCACCTAGTGGTGGCGATTAAGAATTTTTGTATAACCCTACTTTTATGCAGAAACTCCGAATACTATAAAGATATATTAAGAAATTACTCAGCACTATATGTTGGCCAGAAAAACGTCCTGTCGTGATTATCTTTTAAACCATACATTTGTTGTAGAATTTAGAGTAAAAAAATAATAAAAAAAATGAATTTATTTCTTGAAATACAAGTTTCATATTTGGAAAGTGTTCTGTATCGAATGAGTCTGAAATGTATGTGCCAAATAACCTTTTTACTACTTTGTCCCTGTGACCCTTTTACAATGTTTTAACAAACATCCAACATTTCATTCGGGTTCTGTGCAGTCCCTGAAGTGTCTTTCTAGAAATGTCTCTCGTTTCACTGTGCTTCCAAACTGTAGAAGCCAAAAAGGTTGTGGCATTTGTTACTGATACATGAAACTTTAAAACGAGCTTTGCTCAACATATTTACACAAAAATAATTGATGGAGTTTTTTGAGCCGCCTCTAAGAGACTCAGGAGTCATCAAGCCGTAATTAATCCCCGCGCAACAGAGGGAATGAATCTAAGGAATTGCCCCTTAGATTATTATATAGGCTTCATATAGCTCTGGGCGAGGGTTGAGCAAATTTCCAGGAATCCAAATTAATTAACTTGCCAACAAGTCATGAACTGGCCAAAGAGACTTTCATAGTCCATTTCTTATGTGTCTCTGGCATAAAAAGAAAGACTTGGCTCAGTGATTAAGAGCACAAACTATTAAAAAAAAAGTGAGAAGAGAGGAATTTCAAGTAACTCCAAGTTTGATGCCAAGCATTTTTTGACCTCTGGCAACCTAAAAAGCCAGATATAGTTTGTATTAGCCTGTTGAATGAGGCTGGAAGGATTATTCATACCACTCTGTCTATAAGCATGGCTCATTGGACGTTAACACCACAGCCCATCCATTATGAGACCAGAAGTGACTTGGCATCACATCTAGAAAAAAATGGTTGACGCAATAGAAAAAAAGAAACAGACTCCAATTAATGAGAAAAGACCAACCTCTCAAGTATTCAATGCTAACCCATGTACATTTCTTTCAATTGCACCTTTGTTTTATCCAAGCAGAAAGGAATAGATTCTACCTTAGTATCTACTATAGGGCACGCTCATGTAAGGAGGTGGACTGATGGCTGTCGAATTACTTTCCCTGAAAACATTAATCACTTTGTTGTATTGTCCTGTGAATTGTTTATGTCCTGCGTCTTTGTAAATAATGTGATATGTGAATTGTGATGTAATGTACAGTAAGACTGTATGTAAAATGGTATATGTTATAATGTTTTTTATGTGTGATGTTGTACACTGTCCTGCTAGGGTTTTGGGTTCTAGAAAAATAACTCCGGCACTCAAAACGGGACAACAAGAAAAAGTAGAATCCAGATGTTTTTTGCTCAGTATTAATTTTTTTCTTATTTTGATTATTGCTCAAAAAATTTTAATTTTAATTTTAAACAGGAATAAAAATTAATACTGAGCAAAAAACATCCGGATTCTACTTTTCCTTGTTGTCCCGTTTGAGTGCCGAAGTTATTTTTCTAGTACTAGTGTTTTTCTTTCTCCTGATCACCACTTTACAGTTGAGCCAGGCTTTCCCTGATTGTTAGGGTATTGGGTTCTGTCCAGTATCAGTCAGAGAGCATTGTCAGTGACAGTTCAGTGTTGGGACTAGCCCACAATTGGAGGGGTTAGCTGATAGGGAAAGAGACAGTTCCATCTAGAAAGTTAGTGAGTGAAGACCCAGTTTGTAATAGAGAAAGATGTATAGTCTGTAGGTTGTGAAGGTGAATGCAGTGGGTGATTTGTGGCAGAAATAGGCCAAGAGAGGAGACCAGAGTCGATATAGCGTGATCCTAAAGGGTTTACCGAGACATTGAATGCGAGACAACGCTGAGGCTAAGGACTGACCTTTAAACTGAGTGGCCCCAGACAAGATGGGACTTTAGTAAGGAGGCTGAAAACAACATAAAAGGTAACTCTCATGTGTGTGTCATGGGTGACAGTCATGTGGTTTCTGGCAATAGAAGGTCACAGCTTTTGGCTGCTCAGAATGCTCCCTGACTTTCTATTGTTCCTGCTATTAGTAATCAATTGTACTAGGTAGCTTTCCTGCTGGATTCCCCCCCCCTCCCCCTTTGGACCCAGCAGGAGCTCGCCTTCCACCCAGCTGCTGATCATCAGTATTCTCTTGGTGCTTAAATACTCCTTTCCCTGGACTGGTGCTAGTGATATTATTCAGTTAATTCTAGCTCTGCTTCCAAGCAGGTGGTTTGCTCTCATCTGTAGTATCGATGCTGAAGCTTGCTGAACTCCTGTGGATCCATAGTTCATACTTTTTCCCCTTTATGTCCTCCTTGTGTCTTCCTTTAGCGTTTAGTGGGGTTGACAAAGAGCTCATCCCACCCATTCCCTATTTGGGGTCCAGCACTAGGGAGACATTATATATATATATATATATATATATATATATATATATATATATAATATATACTTTATCAATCTTTATTTTTTCAATCTTTATTTTTATATATAGCGCTAACATATTCTGCAGCGCTTTACATACATTAGGAACACTGTCCCCATTGGGGCTCAAAATCTAAATTCCCTATCTGTATGTCTTTTTAGTGTGGGAGGAAACCCATGCAAACACGGGGGAGAACATACAAACTCTTTGCAGATGTTGTCCTTGGTGGGATTTCAACCCAGGACCCCAGCGCTGCATGACTGCAGTGCTAACCACTGAGCCACCGTGCCATCCGCCCTGTATATATATTGCGGTGTTTAAACATTTTCAGTTAACCTTGTAACCCTTGTAGAGGGAGCATGGTGTACAGAACTGAGACAGATAGGAACAGACATTAATCCCCCTGCACCACAACCACAGACCAGCCAGGTTGTCAGGAGTTGCCCACCTCCACCTGGCTTCCCACTTAGGAGAAGAATTGTTCCTGTCATTCCCAGCCGCTCCAAACAACTGGACCCGGAACCCCCAGTTTGGAACTCTGGGTGAACACAAACCTGCAACAACAGGGAATGAGTAGCTACTACTGGGGCTTGTAGTTCTACTGATGGAGAAGTGTTGTGAAGCTAATTACAAGGCAGTATTACAGGGACTTGTAATTCCACTAACTAGGAGTTGTTTTCGTCATCATTATTTTAAGTGCACCAACAGTTACAGCAAGCACACCAATATCTGCTGCAATTGGAGCCCGAACTTGGGACTGTATTTTTATGCATGCAGCCATTTGTAAGTTTATGTTGATTAGTTAGGAGTGTGACTGTTGTAATTTAAAGGGGAAGCACTCAGGTTTTTTCGCACATTGTGTAGTTTAATAGAATATTGCATAACATTACTTCTTTACGGTCATGTGGTTTTCCCCAATTGGGGACCTGTCATCCCTTTGTAAAGACTTTTAACCTCATTATTATTATTATTATTATTATAGCGCCATCAATTCTATTGCACTTTACATGTGAAAGGGGTGTACATAATAGGGACAAGTACAATAATCATAGACAATACAAGACACAGACAGGTACATGAGGACAGAGGTCCCTGCCCGCGAGGGCTCACATCTCTTGGTAGTTTGTATGGAGTGTGGACGGGGTTCTCCCGAGTCGACCCCTGGCAGAAAAGGAAAACCCTTCCGCAATCCCCTAAAGTTCCTAGCGAGATTCAGGTGGAGGCACTGCGCCATATTGAGGCGAGAATTACCGGACACCCTGCACACCGAGGCGGATTAAAGGGGTGTCACATTACATTTGCAACGTTTTTCAATTCTCCTATTAGATTTGGTGTTTTGTAGTGATGAGCGAGTACTAAAAAGCTCGGGTGCTCGAAGCTCGGGCCGAGCCTCCCAAGATACTCGTGTACTCGGCCCGAGCAACGAGCCCAATGTTATCCTATGGGAGACCCGAGTATTTTTGTGAAATGACCTCCCGGCAGCATGGAGAAACCCTAAAAATGTCACAAAAGTCTCAGAAGAGTGCTCAAATGACATGGCAACAGCATGGGGAAGACCCCTTGAAGCATTTATCACTCAAAAGTCACAGCTGTGAACAATTTTGTCCGCGTTTTACGCCATTTTTACGGACTCACCAGAAAACCTTCCAAAATGACCCCAAAATGATTTTTCATGGCGGAAATGTTAAGGGCACATACCCAATAGTGAGATAGAGCTGGTGTATGTTACTTTTTGAGATCAATACATGAAAGATTTTACGTGAAAACATTGTGTGGCACTCCGATGTCCCTGAGAAGAGACGTACATGAAGGCCTCTTGAGTCTAATGTGCCCATTTTGAGGAAGTGAGTCTTTGTAGTATTTTCCTTTGCCAGGGCAGTCCTAAATTGTGAGGTTCACCAATGCCCCTGCATACAGACGTGCATGAGGGCCTCAAAACATTAAGTGTCCATTGTCAGGAAGTGGGTGTATTATAGTATAGCCCTTAGGCAGGGCAGCCAAAAATTGGGAGGCTCCACATTGTCCCTGGGTAGAGACGTGCATGATGGCCTTTAAACCTGAAGTGCCCATTGTAAGGAAGTGGGTCTATTTCAGTATAGCCCTTTGCCAGGGCAGCCAAAAATTGGGAGGCTCCACATTGTCCCTGGGTAGAGACGTGCATGAGGGCCTCAAAACATTAAGTGTCCATTGTCAGGAAGTGGGTGTATTATAGTATAGCCCTTAGGCAGGGCAGCCAAAAATTGGGAGGCTCCACATTGTCCCTGGGTAGAGACGTGCATGATGGCCTTTAAACCTGAAGTGCCCATTGTAAGGAAGTGGGTCTATTTCAGTATAGCCCTTAGGCAGGGCAGCCAAAAATTGGGAGGCTCCACATTGTCCCTGGGTAGAGACGTGCATGATGGCCTTTAAACCTGAAGTGCCCATTGTAAGGAAGTGGGTCTATTTCAGTATAGCCCTTAGGCAGGGCAGCCAAAAATTGGGAGGCTCCACATTGTCCCTGGGTAGAGACGTGCATGATGGCCTTTAAACCTGAAGTGCCCATTGTAAGGAAGTGGGTCTATTTCAGTATAGCCCTTTGCCAGGGCAGCCAAAAATTGGGAGGCTCCACATTGTCCCTGGGTAGAGACGTGCATGAGGGCCTCAAAACATTAAGTGTCCATTTTAAGGAAGTGGGTGTATTTCAGTATAGCCCTTAGGCAGGGCAGCCAAAAATTGGGAGGCTCCACATTGTCCCTGGGTAGAGACGTGCATGATGGCCTTTAAACCTGAAGTGCCCATTGTAAGGAAGTGGGTCTATTTCAGTATAGCCCTTTGCCAGGGCAGCCAAAAATTGGGAGGCTCCACATTGTCCCTGGGTAGAGACGTGCATGAGGGCCTCAAAACATTAAGTGTCCATTTTAAGGAAGTGGGTGTATTATAGTATAGCCCTTAGGCAGGGCAGCCAAAAATTGGGAGGCTACACGTTGTCCCTGGGTAGAGACGTGCATGAGGGCCTCAAAACATTGTTCCCATTGCAAAGGAGCGGGTCTCCTGTCGTTGTAATGTCCATTCTGCAAAGAATGGGCGAAAAAATTTACCACTGGGGGTATACCTGAAACAAAGACCTAACTATTGTAACGGTCATCATGATGGCGCATGAGGAGAAGGAGGAGCAGTCCAGCGATTATCCAAAGTCCAGAAGTGTACCCATGGGTGAGTGGAGGTACATGGCAAACTTTAAATTCCGCTCTCATTTGCTGGTGGTGTGGTGAAGTCTGGCCCAATCCAACCCTTGTTCATCTTTATCAGAGTCAGCCTGTCAGCATTTTCAGTTGACAGGCGGGTGCGTTTATCTGTAATGATTCCACCTGCGGCACTAAAAACACGCTCTGACAAAACGCTAGCAGCAGGGCAGGCCAGGACTTCCAAGGCGTAGAGAGCCAATTCATGCCACGTGTCCAGCTTGGATACCCAATAATTGTAAGGCACAGAGGAATGTCGGAGTACAGTTGTTCGATCTGCAAGGTACTCCTTCAGCATCTGGGCAAACTTAGGATTTCTTGTGGCACTACCCCGCACCTCAGGGGCTGTGGTACGTGAGGGGCTGAGAAAACTGTCCCACATCTTAAAGACTGTTCCCCTACCTCTGGCGGATTGGACTTGTGCCTCTCTCGGCTGTACGCCTCGGTTGTCCACTGATTCCTGACCTATGCCGCTAGCGTTTTGTGAGGGGAATGCTTTGCCTACTTCCGTGAGTATGGCCTTCCGAAACTGCTGCATTTTGGTTGACCTCTCCTCCACGGGAATAAGAGACAAAAAGTTCTCCTTGTAGCGTGGGTCTAACAGTGTTACCAACCAGTAATGATTGTCGGCCAAGATGTTCTTAACGCGAGGGTCACGAGACAGGCAGCTTACCATAAAGTCAGCCATGTGCGCCAGACTCTTAACAGCCAGGACTTCAGTAGCCTGACCAACAAGATGACTGAACATGCTGTCCTCCTCCTCCTCCTCCTCCTCCTCCTCCTCCTCATCTACCCTGTCCTCTGGCCAGCCACGCTGAATCGAGGATATGACTGGTGTGCATGTCATATCCTCAATTTGGCCGGAGAGTTGCTCCATGTCTTCATCCTCCTCCTCGTCATAGTCCTCCACTGCACGTTGTGATGAGACGAGGCTGGGCTGTGTGTTATCACCCACACCCACTACTGTTTCTTGCTGCAACTCATCGCGCTCCGCCTGCAATGCATCATGTTTGTTTTTCAGCAGGGACCGTTTTAGAAGGCAGAGTAGCGGTATGGTGACGCTAATAATGGCGTCATCACCACTCACCATCTTGGTGGAGTCCTCAAAGTTTTGGAGGATGGTACATAGGTCTGACATCCATCTCCACTCCTCAGGTGTTATGTGTGGAGTTTGACCCATTTCCCGACGGCTTAGGTGATGCAGGTACTCAACAACTGCCCTCTTCTGCTCACATATCCTGACCAACATGTGCAGAGTTGAATTCCAACGCGTGGGGACATCACACACCAGTCTGTGAGCCGGAAGATGCAAACGGCGCTGAAAGCCGGCAAGGCCGGCTGAAGCAGTAGGTGACTTTCGAAAATGTGCAGACAGGCGGCGAACTTTTACCAGCAGATCAGACAGCTCTGGGTATGACTTTATAAACCGCTGAACCACGAGGTTGAGCACATGGGCCACGCATGGAACATGTGTCAGCTGGCCTCGCCTCAAAGCCGCCACCAGGTTCCGGCCATTGTCACAAACGACCTTTCCTGGCTTTAGGTTCAGAGGTGTGAGCCAGTGATCTGCCTGCTGTTTCAGAGCTGTCCACAGCTCTTCTGCATTGTGGGGTTTGTCACCTATGCAGATTAGCTTCAGCACAGCCTGTTGCCGCTTCGCCGAGGCAGTGCTGCAGTGCTTCCAGCTTGTGACTGGTGTGGAGGGCACAGTGGATGAGGATGCGCAGGAGGAGGAGGAGGCTGAAGAGCATGACATTCCGGAGCTGTAGAGTGTGGGTGAAACACTGACTGAGGTAGGGCCTGCAAACCTTGGTGTGGGAAGGACGTGTTGCGTCCCTCGCTCAGACTGGGTCCCAGCTTCCACAATATTAACCCAGTGTGCCGTCAACGAGATGTAGCGGCCTTGCCCACAAGCACTTGTCCACGTGTCTGTGGTTAGGTGGACCTTGGGTGAAACAGCGTTGTTCAGGGCACGTGTGATGTTTTGTGACACGTGGTTATGCAACGCGGGGACGGCACACCGGGAGAAATAGTGGCGGCTGGGGACCGAGTAACGTGGGACAGCTGCCGCCATCAGGTCACGGAATGCTTCTGTCTCCACCAGCCTAAAAGGCAACATTTCCAGCGCAAGCAGTCGCGAAATGTTAGCATTTAGAACTGTGGCATGTGGGGTGTTGGCAGTGTATTTGCGCCTGCGTTCAAAGGTTTGCTGAATGGATAACTGAACGCTGCGCTGGGACAAGGACGTGCTTGATGATGGTGTTCTTTCTGCGTAGGCAACTGTAGGTGCAGGAGTGGAGGAGGCTTGTTCGCAGGCAGCATGGACAGAGGATTGGCTCGCATGCACAACCAGCGAAGACGTAGCAGTGACATCAGCAAGCACTGCTCCTCGACTCTGTTGTACTTCCCACAAAGTCGGGTGCTTGGCTGACATGTGCCTGATCATGCTGGTGGTGGTCAGGCTGCTAGTTTTGGTACCCCTGCTGATGCTGGCACGGCAGGTGTTGCAAATGGCCTTTTTTGAATCATCTGGATCCAACTTAAAAAACTGCCAGACTCGTGAAGACCTAACATTTGGACAGGCACCTTGTGTCGTCGTGTTGTTCCGGGGAACGGTTGCCTGACTTCTGCCTGGGGCCACCACCCTGCTTCTTACTGCCTGTTGTGATGCTACGCCTCCCTCCCCCTGTGCACTGCTGTCCTCGCTCTGCATATCCTCCTGCCAGGTTGGGTCAGTTACTGGATCATCCACCACGTCGTCTTCCTCTTCCGCACCCTGCTCCTCCTCCTGACTTGCTGACAATTGTGTCTCATCATCGTCCACCACTTGTTGAGACACGTTGCCAACTTCGTGAGAACGTGGCTGCTCAAATATTTGGCCATCTGTACAGACGATCTCCTCATGACCCACTTCAATATGAGCTGGCGAGAGGCCAGAATGTGTGAATGGAAACGTGAACAGCTCTTCCGAGTGTCCAAGTGTGGGATCATTAATGTCCGAGGAGGACGTGTACTCAGCCTGGTGGTAGGAAGGAGGATCAGGTTCAGAAATGTGCGGTGCAGTATCACGGCTACTGACACTTGACCGTGTGGAAGACAGAGTGTTTGTGGTGGTGCCAATCTGACTGGAAGCATTATCCGCTATCCAACTAACAACCTGTTGACACTGGTCTTGGTTCAAGAGCGGTGTACTGCTGCGGTCCCCAAGAATTTGGGACAGGACGTGCGAGCGACTAGATGTGGCCCTTTGTTGTGGCGAAATTAGAGCTTGCCCACGACCTCGGCCTCTGCCTGCACCACCATCACGTCCACTTCCTTGTTCCTTGCCAATGCCCTTGCGCATTTTGCAATGCTGTGCACTGCTGACGTGTATATTCACTACTTGTGCGTTATATCAAAGTTTCTGGAAATTGCACACAAGTGCACCTGTACGCTGCCACCGACAGGCACACACGTGCGGTTTTTAAATGCAAGCACGGACGCAATAATAACCTAACACAGGTTTTAGGAGCAAAAATTAAGAACTCTGACACTATCAGCCACTGCTGACTGACGTGTATTATACACTACACTTGTGCGTTATATAATAGTTTGGTAAACGCACACCAGTGCACCTGTACGCTGCCACCAACAGGCACACACGTGCGGTTTTAAAAACCAAGCACGGACGCAATAATAACCTAACACAGGTTTTAGGAGCAAAAATTAAGAACTCTGACACTATCAGCCACTGCTGACTGACGTGTATTATACACTACACTTGTGCGTTATATAATAGTTTGGTAAACGCACACCAGTGCACCTGTACGCTGCCACCAACAGGCACACACGTGCGGTTTTAAAAACCAAGCACGGACGCAATAATAACCTAACACAGGTTTTAGGAGCAAAAATTAAGAACTCTGACACTATCAGCCACTGCTGACTGACGTGTATTATACACTACACTTGTGCGTTATATAATAGTTTGGTAAACGCACACCAGTGCACCTGTACGCTGCCACCAACAGGCACACACGTGCGGTTTTAAAAACCAAGCACGGACGCAATAATAACCTAACACAGGTTTTAGGAGCAAAAATTAAGAACTCTGACACTATCAGCCACTGCTGACTGACGTGTATTATACACTACACTTGTGCGTTATATAATAGTTTGGTAAACGCACACCAGTGCACCTGTACGCTGCCACCAACAGGCACACACGTGCGGTTTTAAAAACCAAGCACGGACGCAATAATAACCTAACACAGGTTTTAGGAGCAAAAATTAAGAACTCTGACACTATCAGCCACTGCTGACTGACGTGTATTATACACTACACTTGTGCGTTATATAATAGTTTGGTAAACGCACACCAGTGCACCTGTACGCTGCCACCAACAGGCACACACGTGCGGTTTTAAAAACCAAGCACGGACGCAATAATAACCTAACACAGGTTTTAGGAGCAAAAATTAAGAACTCTGACACTATCAGCCACTGCTGACTGACGTGTATTATACACTACACTTGTGCGTTATATAATAGTTTGGTAAACGCACACCAGTGCACCTGTACGCTGCCACCAACAGGCACACACGTGCGGTTTTAAAAACCAAGCACGGACGCAATAATAACCTAACACAGGTTTTAGGAGCAAAAATTAAGAACTCTGACACTATCAGCCACTGCTGACTGACGTGTATTATACACTACACTTGTGCGTTATATAATAGTTTGGTAAACGCACACCAGTGCACCTGTACGCTGCCACCAACAGGCACACACGTGCGGTTTTAAAAACCAAGCACGGACGCAATAATAACCTAACACAGGTTTTAGGAGCAAAAATTAAGAACTCTGACACTATCAGCCACTGCTGACTGACGTGTATTATACACTACACTTGTGCGTTATATAATAGTTTGGTAAACGCACACCAGTGCACCTGTACGCTGCCACCAACAGGCACACACGTGCGGTTTTAAAAACCAAGCACGGACGCAATAATAACCTAACACAGGTTTTAGGAGCAAAAATTAAGAACTCTGACACTATCAGCCACTGCTGACTGACGTGTATTATACACTACACTTGTGCGTTATATAATAGTTTGGTAAACGCACACCAGTGCACCTGTACGCTGCCACCAACAGGCACACACGTGCGGTTTTAAAAACCAAGCACGGACGCAATAATAACCTACTAACAGGTTTTTTTGGGGAGCGACAATTACAGTACAGACAAGTCAGACACTATCTGGACTGTTTTACACTGTGTACACCAGCCCCAGATATGAAGGCTGGTATACGGTCACCACTACCCTGCCTGCCTGCCTGCCTGTATACTGCTACAATAGTCCTGACAAGGACTCTTTTGGTCACTAGCCTGTATTCAGACCTGGCTATACCCTGCCTGTATATAGCAACAATAGTCCTGAGAAGGACTCTGCTACTGTACTCCGACCTGGCTATACCCTGCCTGCCTGTATACAACTAGAATAGTCCTGAGAAGGACTTTTGGTCACACTGTTTGCAGCCCTGCAACTGAAAAAGCTATAAAGGGCCGCAAAGCTTTCCCTGAATCAGCGACACTCTCCCTACACTCACTGTCAGAATAGCTGTGAGCAGAGCACAGCGCGCCGGCCGATATAAAGGCTCGGTGACGCTGTGCAGGCCGGCCAATCACTGCAATTCCACAACTAACAGGGCTGTGGCATTGCAGTGGTCTGCCAGCCAATCCCTGCATGAGGGCTGGCTCTCAAAAGAGCGCCAACATGCAGAAATGAAGACCACGAGTAAAGCACGAGTATCGCGAGATTACTCGGTCCCCGCCGAGCAGCCCGAGTACAGTGATACTCGTGCGAGTACCGAGTAGTGACAAGCATGCTCGCTCATCACTAGTGTTTTGTTTTTCTTTCTTAAGAAAGAATTGATGACAAACGGTATGCCCAATCTTATGTCCCCTACACCTTGTTTTTTAAGCCATGATCATTTTTCTAGGAGGACATCTTTGCGTGTAGAAAAATCTCCTTGGTAAATGAAAACCCTTTTAAATATCTTCTCACACCTATCTGACGATTCTGAACATTACATTGTTCCTTTGTATTAGCAGATTTGTGCACACATTGTATTCTTAACATGTAGCCTTTGATTACAGGGCGCACAAGCTCTTGTATTGTAAGTCTGCAGATCTGTAGCTTCTACTTCAGGTACTGCTGCTGCGTCAAGAAAGAGATTATTTAATCAAAGAAATCCAACCTTACATGATTGCCTCTGGAGATCATCGAAAAACTATAGTTTTCCAATATCTATGGAAAGGCCTGTTCTAACATGATTTTCTTTTGATATTTTTTTTTTTAAATCTTTTGCCATCACTTGACAATATATTTCAGGTAAATGGAGCACCAGTGTGAATAACGGAGCCTTCAAGGAATGACGATGGTTGGAATGGATCTAAGGTATTTATGAAGTTGAAATCTATAAATTCTGCTCCATTTATCTTATCACAAGTTCCTTGTAGCAGAAGCATTCTTGATTACAGAATCTTTTTGATTGCCACTTCTTGGTTCCCAAACTACATCAGAGGTCCCCAATATTGGTCCCTTCAACGCATCATCAAGATTAATCCCTTCACCACCAAGCGATTTTCCGTTTTTGCGCTTTCATTTTTCCCTCCCCTTCTTCCAAGATCCACAATGTGTTTATTTTTCCTACAATGTAGCCATGGGAGAACTTCGTTTTTGCGGGACGAGCTGTACTTTTGAATTAAACTATTTATTTTACCATCTAGTGTTCTGGAAAATGGTAAACAAATTCCAAGTGTGGTGAAATAACAAAAAAAAAGTGGCATGATTATTTTGGAATTTTTTTTATTTACCATGTTCACTATATGGTAAAACTGACCGGGCAGTATAATTCTCTAGGTCATTATGAGTAAGTGGATACCAAAAATGTGTAGTTTTCTTTCAATTTAAAGGGAACCTGTCAGGTGCAATATGCACCCAGAACCACGAGCAGTTCTGGATGCATAGTGCTAATCCCTGCCTAACTGTTCCTGTATCTAGGAGCATAGTAAAGAGATCTTTAGAAAAAGTATTTTTAAAGATCGTTTATGATATACTAATGAGCGCAGGAACTAGTCGCAAGGGCATTTGTTCCTGTGCTCATTCCACCCTCTTAGCAGGTTAGCTTGCCCATAGGCATCAGCACCTATTTGATGCTTTGTAATGGTAATTTAGCAGCTGCTCTCTTAAGGTGGTGTCACACACAGCGACGACGACAACGATGTCGCTGCTACGTCACCATTTTCTGTGATGTTGCTGCGACGTCCCGTCGCTGTCGCTATGTCTGACATCCAGCAACGAGCTGGCCCCTGCTGTGAGGTCGTTGCTCATTGCTGAATGTCCTGCTTCATTTTTTCGTCGTCTCTCTCCCGCTGTGAAGCGCACATCGCTGTGTGTGACAGCAAGAGAGCGACGAAATGAAGCGAGCAGGGAGCAGGAGCCGGCGTCTGGCAGCTGCGGAAAGCTGTAACCACTGTAAACATCGGGTAACCAAGGTGGTTACCCGATATTTACCTTAGTTACCAGCCTCTGCCGCTCTTGCTGCTAGTGCTGGCTCCTGCTCTGTGCACATGTAGCTGCAATACGCATCGGGTAATTAACCCTATGTGTACTGTAGCTAGGAGAGCAAGGAGCCAGCGCTAAGCAGTGTGCGCGGCTCCCTGCTCTCTGCACTGTGACATGTAGCTGCAGTACACATCGGGTTAATTAACCCGATGTGTACTTTAGCTAGGAGAGCAAGGAGCCAGCGCTAAGCAGTGTGCGCGACTCCCTGCTCTCTGCACTGTGACATGTAGCTGCAGTACACATCAGGTTAATTAACCCGATGTGTACTGTAGCTAGGAGAGCAAGGAGCCAGCGCTAAGCAGTGTGCGCGGCTCCCTGCTCTCTGCACTGTGACATGTAGCTGCAGTACACATCGGGTTAATTAACCCGATGTGTACTTTAGCTAGGAGAGCAAGGAGCCAGCGCTAAGCAGTGTGCGCGACTCCCTGCTCTCTGCACTGTGACATGTAGCTGCAGTACACATCAGGTTAATTAACCCGATGTGTACTGTAGCTAGGAGAGCAAGGAGCCAGCGCTAAGCAGTGTGCGCGGCTCTCTGCTCTCTGCACATGTAGCGACGTTATGATCGCTGCTGCGTCGCTGTGTTTGACAGCTAAGCAGCGATCATAACAGCGACTTACAAGGTCGCTGTTAGGTCACAGAAAATGGTGACGTAACAGCGATGTCGTTGTCGCTGTCGCTATGTGTGACCCTACCTTTAAGCCAATGAATTTGTCTTGCAGGAATCTTCCTCATTATACCTTTATCTGCACAAACTCATCTGTGTTGCGTTTCAGCCACAAATGTTTCACAGTACGATGATGATGCTTAAGTTTTCATACTTTGTCCAAGGCATTTCACTATTTGCCACTTTTAGGCATTATATAGATCCTTTTTCTTTCCTATGTTGCTGAAACCTGTCGTCTGCGTAATAATGGGGAACGTCCTTCTTAGGCTGCTTTCACACTTCCGTGTTTTTCCTGCAGTTGCAATCTGTCGCCTTGAGAAAAAACGGTATTCTGGAAGATAGTTTGCAGGATTCAGTTTTTTTCCCATTGACTTGGGAACCGCCCCAGCGTCAGCAGCCAAGACTGCTCAGATCCGACTCTGCAGTTGCTTGAGGGGTCTCCGGACCCGGGAGGGGTCGTGTTGCCCCTCGAAATAAAAGGGGGTATTTTCAGGGGGATTTTTGTGTTTAGAGTTTGTGATGCCACCCACGGTGTGTGGTAAGGTGGAATACCATCACTGCTTTTTGGAGCGCCCGGTGGCAATGGAACGGTAGCTAGGTGTTTAACCTTTCCGTGGGTAGGGGGAATGCCCCGGGGCTCGGTGATGGTAATAAGGGGATGCCGTTGGGGAGGAAAGGGTCACTGTGTACTCAGTCCAATAATGCTGACACCGACAACTTGTCAACCGAAATTCTGAGCACCGCTGCAGCAGGGAGGGAGCACGTCTGGATCCCGTGCCCGTTGGTGTTGCTTGTTAGCCTGTGACCTTTCCCTTGGCACCTTCTTTACTGGTTGGCCCCTGTAGTATAGAACTAGTCGGGTCCCGCTCACCAGTATGGCTAACGGTGTGAGCTTGCTCTCAGGGTTCACGCTTGGGATTTTCTGGACTATGTATTGGGAAAGTTCTATCCCCCTCGTTGCGCTAGTACCCCAATTTTGGAGCAGGTGGAGAATGATTCTTGAAGACTTCGTCCTCGTCGGGTGATTACCAGGACGCTTGAAGCTACTTCCCGGCCTAGAGTCCACGTACCCCGTCATGCCCTAGCCCCTGCCCGGAGAGGGCACAAGGCCACCGGCTGCCCTCCTCGGCAGTTCCATGCCCCTTGTCACGATCCCCTGAGACCAGGGTTCCAGCTCCTACCAGGCCCAGACCAACGTCTGCTACCTAGTATTAACAAGGAGCCCAGCTCTTGACCTCCACCAACTGACTTGTGACCTCTCCTCACGAGAGTCACCACACAACTGACTGCTCCTGCCACTCCTGACACTCCCTAACCAACCCCCCAAGTGGGCGGCCCTTTTTTTCCTTCAGGCTACCCATTGGTGTGTCTGGTAGGAGTGGTGCAGAGTGTTTCTAGGATTTCGATTAGCTTGTTCTTAGCAACATCAAAGGCCAGGGACCCGTAACCAAGGAGGAGGTGAACATCATACAGAAGGGCAGATTGCACAATATCCTGTGACCACCTGATAGGCCAGGGCATCACATTCCCCCTTGGTTAAACGTAGGTCGTCCCTGAGCTACAGGACACCAGAGGTTTTGGGTTTTTTTCCAAACTGTAGAAAAGACAGAAAACAAGGTTAACATTTTTATTTGCAATTTTTTTTCCAATTTTTCATCCCACGCAGGAGAGGCACTTTTCTTAAAAGTTACTAAACATGTTGAAGAGTTCATTGCCCAACGATGGGACACTACCGGTTTTAGTGGTAACGGAGGCTCAACCTACTCCGTTGCAGCCCCTTCCTGCGACAGTCCAGTCCCAATGTCCCAGATCCCAATAACCCGCCACCCAAACAAACCTGATCCCTTGGAAACCTATCCGCGGGTCCGTGACCAGGTTAAGGTCCCGGGTGTGGTCTTAGACGACTCTGGTTGGCACAGGAGGTGCAACTATATACAAAACACAAATTCGTGTTGGTGACGCCAGTCCTATGACCATGGTCCATGTTTACTTATATATATAAAACGTAATGGAGTCTATGTACCGGGTGTACACTCTGTAAAGGAATTTGGTTACTCAAACATTCATTTGCTAACATTTCTATATGAAAAGCAACAAACTGTGGAAAATAACAAATGAAAACACCGATACCTAACAGTTCTATGGCATCGTAAAACTACTGGCATAACATTTTCAAACTACTACTACCGCTCACTGGGAGGCTGGTAGTCGACCGCGGCAGCTGGCACAACTTGCTTATTTACCACAGCGAGCCTTTTCACATCAAGGGCATAACAGCCCCGCTCGCTCCAGTGCCGGGTATAGGTGACTACCTCCCCTGGCTCCAGATTTCGTCCCGGGTGATCCCATGGGAGATGCTGCTCAATATCCCTTCGAGCTACAAATGCTTCATGGGGGAGACTTGCTTCCCAGAGGAAACTCCACCCCTTCTTAGGGTCGAAGCACCACACGAGGCCCCTTCTTTGTGGCCCTCAGACGTGAAACGTGGCTTTCCTTAGATTCTCCTTCTCCCTCTTTGTACAGGCAACAATCTCCCGCTGCCCTTGGTCTGGAGTTGTCACTGCCGGTGTCAGTTGTCGCTGGTGTCGTTCCCAGTAGGGGGCGTTAGCGTCCGGCCTCAGCTCCCTAACTGGCTCTGGCTTTAGGTGGACTCTTGCGGCCCCAACAGCCATCGGGATGCCGCGCCGTAGCGGAACCAGTGGATCTTTTGGCTCCACTCCCGTAGCTGTAGACTGAAAAACCGACTGCTCCGCAGCCGGGGTTGCAGGGTCCGGGTGCTCCGCCTCTGAGGACGGGCCCAGTGAGGCAGCCGGGTCTGGTCTGGCCAGGGTCCAGATGACCGCTGTCATGACTGGGATGATAGTCGAGACTGGGGTTTCTGTTGCTGGAGACTCATATACAAGCACTGCAGGTTCCGCTGCTGGGATTGGTGTGGGCAGCTCGGTATCCTCCGGAAAAAAAAATAAGACAACTGATTTGTTTTTTCACGGGGTTCGTCCCATCATTTTTAACACTATCTGCAATGAATCAGTCACACAATGGATTGTGACTGAGGGGAAAAGACAGAAATGTGAAAGTAGCCTTAAGTAGTTTTTCCTCACCTGGCTATCTAATTATCCCAGGAGTTTGAGATTGATGAGCCATAGAGCCCTGCGACACAATACCATTAATGAGTTTATTAGGAAAACAAACATTAAAACTTTAAGACCTTTAAATCCAATTTGTACAGTAATTTGTAGCCTGGTGGAAATATCATAGGTTCCACTCCTGCACTTTGCTGATTTTCAAAATGGCCGCTGATGGAGGCGCATGTGACCAGACCTGTCATCAGCCTCATCCAATTAAAAAACAATTGAAATGGCAAAGTTATTTTTCAATTGGAGGAGACCATAGACAGGTCT
The DNA here is from genome assembly GCF_048569485.1 of Anomaloglossus baeobatrachus. Classification (NCBI taxonomy): domain Eukaryota; kingdom Metazoa; phylum Chordata; class Amphibia; order Anura; family Aromobatidae; genus Anomaloglossus; species Anomaloglossus baeobatrachus. The sequence goes on from NC_134354.1 coordinate 63,810,007, forward strand.
GGACAAATGCCTAGCAGCCATTCGGAGAAGAGGAGAGCAGCGCAGTCTGTGAGTAGCTTGGTGTAGGAGGAGAACAGTTGTTAATGCCACAAAATCATGTCAACAACACACGTTATAATATAGATAAAAGTCCTGATTCATTAGGGTTGGTGTTTCATATTGAGTTTTAATAAAAGCACCAATGGAGTAAGATGAGCCTAATTAATTATGAGGCATATGTCACTAAATTTATTAGGTACTTCCTCCAAATGGCGCTCATCTTTTTCAGAAATGTTACTCTTTTCTGTCCTATTTACGCCAATAAAGTTGCATAACTTTTGATTAATTTTCTGGGCAGGCTTAGCAATGGCCAGTCCTGCACAAGCTATGCCCACTTTGGAGAAGCTGGCCACAGCTCGGTTAAAAATGCCAAAAGTACCAACATTTTTGCACAACTTTAACTTGCACAACATTTTTTTCTAACATTTCAACACTAGATTTCTGATGTATCAAACCCGAGGTGTCCAACCCCTTTTAAGATGAGTTACAATAAATTTTATTCTATTACTTATTCCGCTTTCTGACACCTCTTGGTCTTGGCTAATTTTGTTCAATGGTTTAGACAAGTAAAACCAATAATAACAATATCAAAAAAGCGATCCAGCCAAGAGGGTGTCACACGGAGTTTCACGCAAACTTCTCTTACTGTCATGGTGGCATCGGGTTTTTTTCAGATTGCAGATTCTGACACTCTGCCTAATGGTTTCACTGGTGTCTGGGGTCAACACAGGCATACTCGGGTGTCGACCTGTTGTGTGCTGACTCATAGAGAGGCTGGCAAGAATGAATCTTTGCTGGTCTGCTTGCTCCTTTGATCACATGTTGTGGGGAGACCTATCACATCTACTCCCCTCCTATTTATGCTAGTTGAATCCATCCTCTCATGCCAGCTATAGTTTCTTTGTTGGTTTGTGAGGTGTGGTGTCTCAGACTTTCTGGCGATAGTTGTGCGTATTACTTGGAGCAGGTTGTTGAGTTTACCGCTGTTGTTTAGTAGCTTCACTCCTGCTCCTGTGTTTCCTCCTGAATCTCTTTTTGTCTTATCCTTTGTGTGTGCGTGCTGTGTAACAGAGTTTTGTTTTTTCCCTTGTCTGTTGTTATCTGTGTGTTTCACTACACTCCTGTCCCATCCCTCACTGGGTGGAGGGGGAATCAGATCAGGATTGGTCAGGAGCAGGGCCAGGAAAGAGACTCAAGCATCTCCACCTTCTGGAGTATCCTTGAGATTAGGGATAGCATAAAGCCCCCTCACTTGAGAGATAGCTTAGAACCCCAATTCCCCGCTATCCCATAGTCATCATGACAGGGGGTGTTTTTGTTTATTTGTTTGTTTGTTTTGTTTTATCTTTAATATAAGGGTATTTTAGGTTATGTTTTTCTATGGGAAATCCAATTTGAATTTACAAGGTGATCTGATGTAGAAATCTGAGGTTGATGCTCTGTTTTGGCTACAAATATGCAGTTGATGTCCAGCTGTTCCATTGGCAGAAACAAACAAAAGAACAATATTTGGGCCCTTTCCAGTCCAATAGCTCATGATAATGCACAATTCTAGCTGCTTTCAAAGTAAATATGGGCCCCCTTACTTCTTGGGCAGCACAGCTTGCACCAATGATATGTCCACTCCTGTGCTGGTCCGTTGACGGATTCGCGAATCTGTTGCTTTTTTTATGCAGAATTCTCAAAAAGAACTAATACGTAGAAGAGCCATGGGCTTTTGCTCTACAGGGTCATTTCATTATGGTAAACTACTGACCTGTCTCCGAGATAAGTTGTGATTAATGGAGCTCCAGGTGCTAAGACAGCCACAAAAGGTCTGTGAATAGTGCAAATTCTTCTCCAATAGGCCCTCCTGTGAAAGCTGAATACTGACAGTGTATTACACTTTGACCTCTCTAGAGACAGGTGATGTTGGTTGAATGGACCCGATCCTCCATCCACGTAATCAGACAGAATTTCGAAGACATATCAGAAGTTGAGTAAAACGACACTGACTGTTTTAAGGCCTCCGAAATTCACCTTTTAAAACATTCCAACCTTTTTGTACGGGCCAACAAAGGTCTTAGTGTATTCCAACTTTATGGCTTAATTTTATATTCTGAGAAATTCCGAGAAGATGGACAAGAAAAAGTTCTTTTGTGGAAATGGAAAGTTCATGTAAGGATAAAAGAGAAAAGTAATTAATTTGTTCTGTGGAATTTTCCTAACTTTCATAAAGTCTGCAAATTCTTAAAAAATCAGTGAACTGCAAATCAATGTCAAGCCTATTTCCCATTACTTCCTCTTTCATCCTTTTTATTTTAAATTATTTAATTGTTTGAGGTATTTTATAAGAAGTAATTTAATTTAGCGGACTGAGTGTTTAAAGAGGGTGGTGCATTTTATTATTTTTATTGTATTTATTTATAGAGTAGGAAATCATTCATTTTCCTAGTAATAATAATTAATAATAATTTTATTCATTTATATAGCGCTATTAATTCCACAGCGCTTTACATACATTGTGTAATGCTGCCACCAGGGGGAGCCAGAGGTCTGAAGCAGACGACACTACACAGAGCAATGAGAACCAGGAAGGAAATGCACAGCGTTCTCATGCACTGCCTAATCAGCACAACTGAGAGGCAGAACTGCAGGGTATGTGAGGAATAGTCAGACAGGCTGGGTCAAACACCGTACGGGCAGAAGCAGGACCGGAGGAGCGAGCAGAAGCGAAGTCAAAGTCAGGCTGAGGTCAGTACCGGAGGAAGCAACCGAGTGGGGAAATAGAAGGGGGGACACAGGACAGGAGGGACGACCAGGGGACAGAACACAGACAAGGGCATGGGGGCACAGGAACAGACAGATCAGGATATCACTCACAGGACCAGCAATCACAGGCAAAGCAGTGCTAAGCTTATAGCCGGCGCTGGTTCACTGGAAGTGTCAGCTTTTAAGGCATCCAGGGGCCGGAAGTGAGGCCCGAGAGAAGGCTCCGCCCCCTAGCCATGTGGATAGGGAGGCGAATCATGACACATTGGCAACACTGTCCCCATTGGGGCTGACAATCTAGAGTCCCTATCTGTATGCCTTTGGAGTGTGGGAGGAAACCGGAGTACCCGGAGGAAACCCACGCAAACACGGGGAGAACATACAAACTACTTGCAGATGTTGTCCTTGGTGGGATTAGAACCACTGTGCCGCCCTAGTACAGATGTAAATAAACTTTACATACACACCGTACCTTTCTTATATGAGTGGAGTAGACTGGCGTAGTCCATAAATTATTCCTATGTAATGCATCTATAATATCTGGATACATCATGAGACACAACTCGGCGCGTTACCTTTTAGAAGGAATTGATTCTACCATGGGTAATTGTGGAAATGTTTGTACACAACTCAGACAACCCTTGTTAGTCATAGTGTTTCCCCATGTTAAAATAAAAACACTTATACTCCTGGTGCCGATGCAGTGTCAGCACTCGCTCTCCTGGGGCTGATTTGACATTTTTACGTCACCCAAGCCCTAAGCCCAATCAGGGCCAGCTTCCTTCTCCTCGCCTTTGGTGGTTTAAAACCTCAATAGGAAGTAAGAGAGCAGCTACACCTCTGACTTGATGCTCGAAGATGGGGAAAAGGAAGCCAGGGTGTAGGGGTCGCATGACATAACAATGTAACGTCAGCCCCAGGAAAGTGAGTGCTGACAATGTTATCGATGATTAAATAAAACACCAGCACTTTTTTCCTGAAGCATCATTTTTAGCATTCTTTAAAAATAACCTAGTCCCGTTTTCGACCCATTTCGATCTATTTTTTTTGTGTGTGTGAATTTTTCCAGGATTTTTGTGTTGTCTATTTTTGCTGTAATTTTCTAACTAAAAACACCCAAGAATGGCTAAGAGGAAAACATTGGTCTATTCTGAGGTGGCTTCTATGAGTCCTGACCTAAATCCTATTGAGCATCTTTGGAAAGAGCTGAAACTGCCATCTAGAAAAGGCAACCTTCAAACACGAAGCAACTGGAGCAGTTTGCTCTTGAGGAGCGGCCAAAATACCTGTCGAGAGGTGCAGAAGTCTCATTGAAGGTTACAGGAATCATTTGATTACAGTGATTGCCTCAAAAGGTTGTGCCACAAAATATTAAGTTAAAGAGGAGGAGGAGGAGGAGGGCGCCATCATTTCTGTCCAGGCCTATTTCATGAGGTTTTTTTTTCTTAAAATTCTGTGGAACCATGGTTCAAAGGCAATATCTGACTTTCATTTGTTCATTTTCAAAGATTTTTTTTATCTATTATTACTTTTATCAGATTCAAGTTATTTCTTTGACCACTGTGGGTTTTTCTTTCATTAAACAAGGGACGAGGGATAACAACAATTTTGACAATGTGTGTATAACCAACTACAATTGTATGCCTCAGTCCCGCTCTCACAGTCGGGAGCTCTGCATCCTGCAGTGCAGTGATAAGTGACTGCCACACCCCCGCACACTGCTGGCCACGCCCCCTCTTGCTGCCAGTCATGCCCCCTCTGGATGCTGGCCACAGTCTTTGGATGCCTTCCATGGTATCTATGCTGCTTTTGCTGTCATCTTCGCCCTATCAATGCTGGACACACACTCCTCGGATGCCTTCCTTGTCCTCCCTTGCTGCTCTCTCGATGCTGGCCATGCCGACTTTGCCTTCCCCTTCTACCCAGGATCCTCACATGTGACCGGCTCATCTCCACAGCGGCCACTTCAAAAATGTCTGTTCTGCAACTGAGGTGATGTGAACCAGTAGCAGCAGGGAGAGTGCAGAATGCCTGCAGGAGGAGAGAGCAGGGGAGCAGCACTTGTGTCTTCTCAGGCCCCCTGTGCCTGCAATAGAAGAAGCAGACACACAGAGGACTCAGAGAAGGCAGCCAGAGGAGCCCTCAGGCTCTGCTGCTGCAGTGCTGCCTGCCTGTGCCCTCAGCGTCCTGTAGTGCTGCCAGCTTGGGCCCTAAGCGTCTTCCAGTTCTGCCAGCCTGTGAACTCAGCGCACCCAGGACCAGTATGTATGCCCTAGAGGCCACCAGGGCCAGTATGTATGCCCCACAGGCCACCAGGGCCAGTACATATGCTCCACAGGCTACCAGGGCCAGTATGTATGCTCCACAAGCCACCACTGTCAGTATGTATGCTTCACAGGCCACCAGGACCAGTATGTATGCCCCACAGGCCACCAGGGCCAGTATGTATGCCCCACAGGCCAACAGGGCCAGTATGTATGCCCCACAGGCCACCAGGGCCAGTATGTATGCTCCACAGTTAACCAAAAGTTTGGACACACCTTCTCATTCAAAGAGTTTTCTTTATTTTCATGACTCTGAAAATTTTACATTCACATTGAAGGCATCAAAACTATGAATTAACACATGTGGAATGAAATACTTAAAGTGTGAAACAACTGAAAATATGTCTTATATTCTAGCTTCTTCAAAGTAGCCACCTTTTGCTTTGATTACTGCTTTGCACACTCTTGGCATTTTCTTGATGAGCTTCAAGAGGTAGTCACTGGAAATGGTCTTCCAACAGTCTTGAAGGAGTTGCCAGAGATGCTTAGCACTTGTTGGCCCTTTCGCCTTCACTCTGCGGTCCAGCTCACCCCAAACCATCTCGATTGGGTTTAGGTCTGGTGACTGTCGAGGCCAGGTCATCTGGCGTAGCACCCCATCACTCTCTTTCTTAGTCAAATAGCCCTTACACATCCTGGAGGGGTGTTTTGGGTCATTGTCCTGTTGAAAAATAAATGATGGTCCAACTACCGCAAATTGGATGGAATAGCATGCCGCTGCAAGATGCTGTGGTAGTCATGCTGGTTGAGTATGCCTTCAATTTTTAATAAATCCCCAACAGTGTCACCAGCAAAGCACCCCCACACCATCACACCTCCTCCTCCATGCTTCACGGTGGGAACCAGGCATGTAGAGACCATCCGTTCACCTTTTCTACGTCGCACAAAGACACGGTGGATGGATCCAAAGATCTCAAATTTGGACTCATCAGACCAAAGCACAGATTTCCACTGGTCTAATATCCATTTCTTGTGTTCTTTAGCCCAAACAAGTCTCTTCTGCTTGTTGCCTGTCCTTAGCAGTGGTTTCCAAGCAGCTATTTTACCATGAAGGCCTGCTGCACAAAGTCTCCTCTTAACAGTTGTTCTAGAGATGTGTCTGATGCTAGAACTCTATGTGGCATTGACCTGTTTCTAATCTGAGCTGCTGTTAACCTGCGATTTCTGAGGCTGGTAACTCGGATAAACTTATCCTCCGCAGCAGAGGTGACTCTTGGTCTTCCTTTCCTGGGGCGGTCCTCATTTGAGCCAGTTTCTTTGTAGCGTTTGATGGTTTTTGCCACTGCACTTGGGGACACTTTCAAAGTTTTCCCAATTTTTCGGACTGACTGACCTTCGTTTTTCTTTACTTAGAATTTGTATTATGGTAAGAAAAAAGCAGCTAACAGTCTATTCAGTAGGACGATCAGCTGTGTATCCACCAGACTTCTGCACAACACAACTGATGGTCCCAACCCCATTTATAAGGCAAGAAATCCCACTTATCAAACCTGACAGGGCACACCTGTGAAGTGAAAACCATTTCCGGTGACTACCTCTTGAAGCTCATCAAGAGAATGCCAAGAGTGTGCAAAGCAGTAATCAAAGCAAAAGGTGGCTACTTTGGAGAACCTAGAATATAAGACATATTTTCAGTTGTTTCATAGTTTTGATGCCTTCAATGTGAATCTACAATTTTCAGAGTCATGAAAATAAAGAAAACTCTTTGAAAGAGATGTGTCCAAACTTTTGGTCTGTACTGTTGATGAAGACTAATTTTCAAACAGTCTTGTTTACTGATGGTCCAGATGGATGGAGTAGTGGATGGTTGGTGGATGGCCACCATGTCCCAACAAGGCTGCGACATCAGCATGGAGGAGAAGGAATCATGTTTTGGGCTGGAATCATGGGGAGACATCAGGTAGGCCACTTTAGGGTTCCTGGAAGTGTGAAAATTACCTCTGCAAAGTATATGGAGTTTCTGACTGACAACTTTATTCCATGGTACAAAAAGCAGAAACGTGCCTTCAGGAGCAAAATCATCTTCATGCATGACAATGCCCCATCTCATGCTGCAAAGAATACCTTTGTGTCATTGGCTGCTATGTGCATAAAAGGAGATAAACCTATGGTGTGGCCACCATCTTCCCCTGACCTCAACCCTATAGAGAACCTTTGGAATATCATCAAGCAAAAGATCTATGAGGGTGGGAGGCAGTTCACATCAAAACGGCAGCTCTGGGAGGCTATTCTGACATCATGCAAAAAAATTCAAGCAGAAACTGTCCAAAAACTCACTAGTTCAATGGATGCAAGAATTGTGAAGGTGATATCAAGGAATCCTATGTTAACATGGAAATTGGCCTATTAGGATCCTTTGGATTTAGGCCCGTTTCACACGTCAGTGAAAAACAGTGACGTTTTTCACTGGCGTGTAAAACACGCACATGTCCCTGCGTGTGCCGTGAATCACGGCACACGTGGGTTGTCTAAGTGCAATCCGGGCTCCGTTCTCCGTGGCCCGTGATTGCACTTAGAAATCAACTCACCTGCGCCCGCTCCCGCTCTCCATGGTGCTCAATCCTCCCGTAGTGCAGCATACGGCCGGCGGTGACTCCTGCAGCAGCTGCTTCCGGGTCGGCTGTGTCGCGCATAATGAATATGCGCGACAGTAATCAGCCGGCTTAGAAGCAGCAAGCTGCACGGGCTGCAGAGGACATCGCTGGACGCCAGGTGAGTTAAAATGTTTATTATTTTAAATGCACGTTTTTTTCTGGCACGTGTTTCACGGACCACACCAGTGCGTGGTCCGTGGAACATCAGTGATGCCAGAAAAAATGGACATGTCTCCGTGCGGCAATCACGCACACGCGGGTACGCTGCACGGAGACACGTGCAGTGAAAAATCACTGACGTGTGAGCAGACCCATTCATTAAAATGGGTCTGCGTATGTCAGTGATTCTGGTATGTTTAAAAAAAAAGCACAAACGTCCCAGAATCACTGACGTGTGAAAGGGGCCTTAAATAGCTTTTTTATTTCAGCGAATGTGACCTCCTAATGCTGCAAATTCCATAAATGAGCATTTTCAGTTCTTTAAAACATATAGAATGTTTAGAAACTCTACTGTGCCTAATAATTTGGAACAGAGCATTTTGAGTTTTTTTAATTTTGAAGATTATACTGTTATCATTGGGAGGTTTCTTCAATAAAATTCGATGTATACTCTAAAGGCCCCGTTACACGCAACGACGGATCTAACGATATATCGCCGGGGTCACGGATTCCGTGACGCACATCCGGCATCGTTAGTGACGTCGTTGCATGTGACAGCAAGGAACGACCGTTAACGATGGAAAATACTCACCTTATCGTCCATCGTTGACACGTCGTTCCTTTTCAAAAAATCGTTGATTGTTGAGCACACAGGTTGTTCGTCGTTCCCAAGGCAGCACACATCGCTACTAGTGCTGAGCGGGCCCGGACTGTAAACATTCGGATCCGCGCGGTTTCAGCGCTATCTCCGGGCCGGACCCGGGATTCCGGGTGCACGATCCGGAATCGGCAATTAATAAAAATGAAAAAAAACAATAAATAAATGAACGTTTCATACTTACCAAGACTCGGTGTCATGGCGGCACACTGCTTCCGGGTCGCGCTTTCACTTCCTGTGCTGTACACGCAATCACACAGCTTTCCGTTTTTTCCCCGCCCACCCAACGGCCGTCCTCTCAGCTGTGATTGGTTGCAGGCTGAAACGCCCCCGAGCCTGTGACAGCTCTGCCGCAGTCATCGCTTATCACGGCTCAGTAATAGGCTACACTCAGAGCGGGCAGTCTTCTCTATAGCTGCTCACTCTGAGATGTAGCAGAGCTAGATGTGTCGGTGTGGGACTTCTCCTGTGGATTACGTCGGAGCTGCAGGGTGTTTGGGCTTAATAAAGAGGTGAAGCAGGTAGTGTTTGTACTTTATTTCAAATAAAGGATTGTTCTCTGTGTCTGTGTTTATTTACTGTCATTTACAGATTTGTGTGATGCAGGTATCTGATAGACGCCTGTGCCATCACACAAACCTAGGGTTTAGCAGCAGCTGTGCACCGCTATTAACCCCTGCTATTACCCCGACTGGCCCCGCATCACGCCAGCGGGAAGAGCCGGTATCGCACACCGGTATGGTCACATCTAATAGATGCGGCACTACCGGGCGGCTGCGGGCTGAGGATATACCAGCCCCCAGCCGGCGTTATCATGGCTGGGGATGAAAACTGGGGGAACAGCACGTCGTTTTTTTTTTAATTATTTATTTAAAAAAAAAAAAAGCAAGCGATTTTTTTTCTACGCCGCAGTCACACTTGTGAGGAACTCCCGCGAGTCTGACATCGCAGAACAGCTGCACACTTCTGACAGGAGCGTGCATGTGTTTCTAGGTACATGCACGCTCATGTTCAGACAGCAGCAGGCTGTGCCGGGGGATGTCAGACTCGCACGAGTCTGACAGCGCATCACCGGCACTGCTACACACTTCTGACAGGAGCATGCATATATTTTTAGGTACATGCACGCTCATGTTCAGACAGCAGCAGGCTGTGCCGGGGATGTCAGACTCGCACGAGTCTGACAGCGCATCACCGGCACTGCTGCACACTTCTGACAGGAGCATGCTTGTGTTTCCGCGGCAAAAATAACCGCGGCAAAAACCACGGCATAAAAATTGCATCAACACACCGCGTTTTTTTGCCAGGAGGTGTAGATTGGATGCAGGAATATGGTGTAAAAATCACAGCATCAAATTTGCATCCCTTGGCCCCCCTAAAAAAAAAAAAAAAATTCTGCCACAGGTGGAAATTTGGTGCTGAAAGCTGGTGCAGACGATTTCAAGATTTCAACACCAAATGTGCACCTCCTGGCAAAAAAAACGCAGCAAAAATCGCAGAAAAATAACCGCGGCAAAAACCGCTGCATAAAATTTGCATCAAAACACCGCGTTTTTTGCCAGGAGGTGTAGATTGGATGCAGGAATATGGTGTAAAAATCACAGCATCATATTTGCATCCCTTGGCCCCAAAAAATAAAAAAATAAATAAATTCTGCCAGCAGGTAGAAATTTGGTGCTGAAAGCTGGTGCAGACGATTTCAGCACCAAATGTGCACCTCCTGGCAAAAAACCATGGCAAAAATCACGGAAAAATAACTGTGGCAAAAACTGCAGCAAAACAATTCCGCCAAAACATCGTGTTTTTTTGCCAGGAGGTGTAGATTGGATGCAGGAATATGGTGTAAAAATTCAGCACAAAATCTGCATCTCTTGGCCAAAAAAACTGCGATTTTTCTGCTAGGAGATGCAGGTCTGTGAACTCAGTGACCTCCACCTGAGGTCAGGTTAGCTGCGATCACAGATGAAGGACCGTGGGAACATCCAGCTGTAACCGCAAATGACCTGAGTGACGTCCCCACTCAATGCGCAGCTCATTCATTCTCTGGAGATCACAGAGAGCGGTCGGTCGTGCCGCTCTCTGTGATATTCAGATGTAGCAGAGCTGAAGCGGCGTGGGACCTCCTGTGGATTACGTCAGAGCTGCAGGGTGTTTGGGGTTAATAAAGAGGTGAAGCAGGGTGTATTTTGCATTTTATTCCAAATAAAGGATTTTTCTCTGTGTCTTGTTTACTTACTGTCACTTACAGGTTTGTGTGATGCAGGTATCTGATAGACGCCTGTACCATCACACAAAGCTAGAGTTTAGCAGCAGCTGTGTGCCGCTATTTACCCCTGCTATTACCCCGAATGGCACCACATCACGCCTGCGGGAAGAGCCAGTAGCGTACACCGGTATGGTCACATCTAACAGATGCTGCAGTACTGGGCGGCTGTGGGCTGAAGATATACCAGCCCCCGGCCGGCGTTATCTTGGCTGGGGATGAAGATTAGGGAGGAACCGCACGTCTTTTTTTTGTTTTTTTTACTTTCACCAGAATTACACATGCGAGGGGCTCACGCGAGTCTGCCATGGCAGCACCCGGCAAAGCCTCGCACGTGTGACTCTGGGCACTGTATACACAGCACAGATACAGCGCGACGGCTGGGGCTGCAGCTGCGCACTATAACTGTGCTACCAAGTGCTTATTTTTAACACCGTGAACTGACCGACAGTGCACTGCTTTCCCCGCCCACCGGCCGTCCTGGCGCCTGTGATTGGTTGCAGTTAGCTGACACTCAGGGTGGGGGCCTGTCTAGCTGCAACCAACATGCGCCAGTGGGCAGGGAAAACAATGAATATTGAATTGTCGGCTCCGGAAGAGAACAGCGTGACCCGTAAGGTGTGTGCCGCCATGACAGCGCCTTTGTGAGTATACCGCGCTCGCTCCTAGCCCCCTAGCCCCTCCACAAATGTTTATAACCTTCGGATTCCGGTCCCTACTGACTTATATGGGCACCGGACTCCGGAGCGGATCGGACTCTTTTTTTAAATCTGGCAGTGATCCGCCGGCCCCGGATTATTGGCCGTTTGATCAGCTCTAATCGCTACGTGTGACACCTCGGGAACAACGAACTGCAGCTTACCTGTGGCCGCAGGCAATGAGGAAGGAAGGAGGTGGGCGGGATGTTACGTCCCGCTCATCTCCGCCCCTCCGCTTCTATTGGGCGGCCGCTTAGTGACGCTGCTGTGACGCCGCACGAACCGCCTCCTTAGAAAGGAGGCGGTTCGCTGGCAACAGCGACATCGCTAGGCAGGTAAGTACGTGTGACTGCTCCAAACGATTTTATGCGCAACAGGTAGCGATTTGCCTGTGACGCACAAACGACGGGGGTGGGTGCTTTCACTAGCGATATCGCTGCATGTAACACCCCCTTAACGGGTGATGACTTTTATTAGACTGACTGTCATTTGCACCGACCATTGAGGAAAATCAGAGAAAAATATCATTTGCATAAAAATTTGAACATGGTGTATAGCTAAAATGGAACAATTGGGTTAAAATACACAGGGGAAAAAAAAAGTAAAGGATATTTGCTAGTTTATTTTTAGAGTCGGTTTTGGCTAGAGAACCCGGTGTAATCCTAGCTCGTAGCTTTTCTGCTCAGACTGAGTTATTAGCATTGGAGAGAGGAATGAACTGACTGATATCTGGAGTCTCACTTCTAAACAAGACCCTTTAATGTACAATCTGAATGTAAATCCTCACTGGATTTTCATCTTAAAAGAAATTAATTCTTAAGAAGAACCAGGACAAACTTGGAAAAGTAGCATAATGTGACATAATGCAGCATGAGAAAAAGCCGGCGATCCTCCTGGGGCTTTCATCATCTTTGCGGAATTACCATAACTTTTATATATTTTATGTAAGATAGGAGATGAAAAGCGGGTACTCTTAGCTTCTTTCATTCTTCCAAAGACGAATTTAACAAAGTGCCACCAATAATCAGCACCAAAATCTACAAGTTAGGGCGAAAACTAGTGATATTAGAAGTGCATAAGTGCCACCTGCTGGTAAAATGGGGGAATTGCTACTAAAAAAAAATGGAAAATGTTAAATTTGGCCCTCATTTATGTTAATATTTTAATTTTATCAGCAAGAAGGATTCCCCAGTTGAGAAGCTATTGAGTGCCAACACCATCATGAATATGGGGATTATGTTGTACGCTTTAGTGTTCCATGTATGCATTATTGGCTAAAAAAAACATTTTTATAATTGGGTTTCATTAAAAATTTGGCACGGTTTGCCTTCCATAGCCTTTATGTTGCACTGTAAATTGCTGGCTGGAAAATGAGTTAACTGAGAAACTGTAAGTGAGCTCATTCTGTATTTTATATCTATTTTAGCTCCTCTCAGGTTATTTTTAGCCAAAGGCAACATCAAACTTTAATGTGCAAGGACCTGAAAAAGGAAAACAGTGGAACATTTTATAATAAAATTTCATATTAACCCCTTCATCCTGCGGTGATTTTCTGGTTTTCATTTTCTTTTATTTTCCTCCTATTCTTCCTAGAGCCATAACATTTTTAATGTCCCTCTAATATGGCCTTATAAGGGCATGTTTTTTGCAAGATGAGTTGTACTTTTGAATGACATCATTCACTCTGCCTAATGTTGTACAGAAAAACAAGAAATAAAATCCTACTGCGGTGAAATTGTAAAAAAAAGAAAAAAAAAGTGCAATTGCACGATTATTTTTTAGATTTTTTTTTTATTTACCATATTCACTATACGGTAAAACAGACTGGTAATATGATTCCACAGCCCGGTACAAGTTCGTAGACACCAAACATGTATAGTTTTACTTTTATCACAGTGCTAAAAAAAATACAGAATTCTTAAAAAAAAAAAAGAATTGCGCTTTTGTCTCCTTTTTCTGAAACCCATAGCATTCTTCTTTTTCAGGATGTGGGGCTCAGTGATGGCTTATTTTTTGTGTCTTGAGATGATCATTTTTGCGTAGATGCGATGTTTTGATCGCCTGTGTTGCAGCGACAAAAAAAAACAAACGTAATTTTGGCATTTGGATTTTTTTTCTCTACGTCCTTTACTGATCAGATCAATTGATTTTATACTTTGATAGATCGGGCATTTCTGAATGCAATGATACCAAATACGTATTTTGCGTTTTTTGGATTGTTTTATTTTCAATGGGGCATCATGCTGTCAGCGTTTGACAGCGCGATCTCGGATCCACCCACGCTTATTAACCACACATGTCTGCTGAGCAGATCAGCAGACATGTGCGGGTATGACGACCCAATGTCTCCTATTGCTTCACCAATAATGTGGGCAATTAAACATGCTTTCTTTTCTGTCATTTAATAAATAATAACTACAAAAATATTGGGTTGGTGGAAAACATTTGCAATAAAAATTAGCATTTAAAAAAAAAAAATTAACTATAGGAAACACCCAGATCTGGCTAAACTATATCCATGTTGACAAACAAAAGATAAATGTGTCAAACAGTATTAAAAAGGTGCAGAAGAAATAATGAAGTAGGTAAGAAAAAAAAAAACCAGGAAAAAAAATCACTAAAAACAAAATCGCAAACTCAAGTTAGAATCGGCCACAAAGTGTTTTGTTACTTTTTTCGTGGCGCTGTTTTTTAAAAAAATAAAAAATACAACAAAACTTTCCTGAATGGGACAATTTAATTTATTTTAAAAAAACTTTTTGCATTTTTTGATTTGTTTAAAAAAAAAAAATGTTCCTGGGTTTGAGATACTTTTTAACTCTTTAAACACCATAAGTGTCATTCCTTACCTAGTCCTCAGGTAGTGCAATATGTCTGACATTAAGTCGTTCATCTTCTAAGGCTACAGTTCCACTTGCGTTTTGCATGGACGAGTGCAATCCGATAAAACATCGGATTGCACTCAGTCTAGTGCAAACCTATGGGGCAGTGTCCATCTATGATTGAGTTCTCATGCCATAGCGGCATGCGGAATGAATCGCAGCATGCTGCGTTTGGCAGCTAGTCTCAGTTCACGCACCCCCATACAAGTCTATGGGAGCGTGTGTAATCCGAGTGCAGTGTGATATATGTAGCACCCCTGAGCCATCAGGAGCTACAGGGAACTGCATCTTGTCAAAGATGCAGGTCTATCCACAGGAACCCAGAAGATCAGTGCCGGTAACACCAAAACATTCATACAATCCCTGTTTTCTCCCTCAAAACTGATGACGGGCTAGGGTTGGACCCAATGGATGGCCACCTAGGGGTGGAACTGATCCAGTCCACTAGACGACAACCAGGGAGGAGGGGCCAGACAGTCAGATAGTGAAAGTGAAAGGAGACGGACGTAACAGTACTGACGGGCAAGTGTAGCAGTGACCTGCCAGACTCAGGCATGTGGTTGCCGAAGAAGTATGGTGGAGTACTCTCGAAACCATAGCACCGACGGGGACATATACGCAGAGACAGGCCAGGAAGGAGATAGGGAGAAAGTGCTCCCTCTCTCTTCTCTGCACCTGTGATGCAATCAAAATAATGCATCACACTCGCATGACCTTTGGCTGATGCTCAGCAGAGGGTCATTCGCATATCGCTAACAATGCTCTCACATCGGAAGCTATATGCCAGTGGAACTGTACCCGAATGATGAGATGACTCTGCTCATTCAGTCCCCACCTGTACAGCAAAGCTCTGAAGTGACCTGCAAGGATAGGAAGTTTTATTCTAGTTTCCAGTATAGAAACTACTTTATTTCAAAAATCTATCTTCCGATTAAACAAAAACCAAACACATCAGCACTAAGTGGTACAAACCCCTTGTTTCTGAAGCTGACCCTTTTACGAGCTGTTCAAAACTTACGTTTGGGTCATCTTTTCAAAACATCACCTTTTAATAACTTAGGCTGCTTTCTAACTACGTTTTTTAACATGCGCTATGAACTTTTTTTGCTGTAAAAGTGGATCCTGCTTTTACAGCAAAACAACGCATGCACACGCATGTGTCATTTTACAGGATTCTGTCACTTTAGGTTTATGGGCGGGCATTGGAGTCATGTGATCGGGAGTCAGTGGAACTGAACGTGACAGACTGGGAGCCGGCATCTGACAGCTGCAGAGGCTCGTAACCAAGGTAAACATCGGGTAACTTGCTTGGATACCCGACATTTACCTTGGTTACGAGCATCCGCAGCTGCTAGGAGCCGGGCTGCCTGCACACGTAACCAACGTAAACATCGGGTAACTAAGAGAAGCGCTTTGCTTGGTTACCCGATATTTATCTTGGTTACGAGCGTCCGCCGCTCTCAGACGGGGGAGAGAGAGAGGGGGAGAGAGGGAGGAGGAGAGAGGGAGGGGGAGAGAGACAGAGAGGGAGGGGGAGAGAGACAGAGAGGAAGGGGAGGGAGGGAGGGGGAGAGAGACAGAGAGGGAGGGAGAGAGAGACAGAGAGGGAGGGGGAGAGAGACAGAGAGGGAGGGAGAGAGAGACAGAGAGGGAGGGGGAGAGAGGGAGGGGGAGAGGGAGGGGGAGAGGGAGGGGGAGAGAGACAGAGAGGGAGGGGGAGAGAGGGACTGATCACCTGAGGCTGGTTTCTGGGCATGCTCAGTAGAGCAAGCAGGATCCTGTCTATCAGCATGCCAGCGTTCACATGCGTTTGCATGCAGTATAGTCAGGATCCAGCAATTTGCAGTATTTGGACGCAGCTCAAAAACGCTACAAGTAGCGTTTTTGAAAAATGTTAAAAAACTGTAAGTCGCTGGATCCTCACTATAACGCACGCAAACGCATGTTGACGCAAGTCCATTGCAAATGCATTGAAATGAAAACGCATTTGCACTGGATCCGTTTTTGCGTTAAAAAAATGTTCAGGACGCATATTAAAAAACGTAGTGTGAAAGCAGCCTTACCTGATAAATAATTGGCCTGTAGTGGATAGCATTAAGAAGTTAAAATAAAGTGAATACTATTGAGATTCAAATTAAATATTGAGATTTGCAGAAAGTCTTCAGGAATAAACGCAACTTTTAATATCTGCAAACACTTATAAAACTCTGATCTGTCACCCTATTACAGTCATCATGTGGTCTGTACACCGCCGCCGAGAACACACGCACTAAATATGAAAAACTCGTCTTGCTCCACTAACAGCGCAGTCTTTGTCTTTCCGTCATATGATTAACAGAATTTCTGCCACTGCCACTTTTTTCCGAGAACATATTTCTGTAATGCTTCTTTTTCCCGAAATATTAGGTTTACCTACCAAAAAAAATCTGATTAACCAGACCTGAAATAGTAATGCAAGCATTTCCAGGCAAGGGGGTGGCGAGGGAGGATGATTTAATTCATTATTATTCAAAATATAGAAATTAAAAAACAAAATTTTATTTTTTTAAAATTTGTGTCATTTTTTTGTGCAATTAAAACCATGGAGAAACAAAAAAAAACCCAAACCATAATTTCAACCACAACCATATGAAATATAAAACATATGGTCAACACAAACACTCCAATGGTCTCCAATGATGAGCCCTTACATCTACAAGGAACACAATACGGCCATTTATAGTTTTCCGGCATCTACTATCATTACAATTATAGAGACACCAAAACTTTACTACTTTTTCCCTATATATGTACAGCTCCAGCAAAAATTAAGAGACCACTGCACAGTTTTATAAAAATCAGCTTCTTTATGTGTCTGACAGCCATTACGTTCCAGTATTAGTTGAATTCCAACCAGAATACAGACCAGCAAAGGGCAAAAGCGACTCTCCACTGACCGGGATGACTGGCATCATATTCGAATGTCACTCAGCAACCGCAGGATGACATCAAGTGACCTACAAAAGCAATGACAAATGGCAGCTAGGGTGAAGTACATGGCAAGAACAGTTCGTAAGAGGCTCCTAGAGGCAGGGCTCAAGTCATGTAAAGCTAGAAAAAAGCCTTTCATCAATGAGAAGCAAAGGAGAGCCAGGCTGAAGTTTAGCAAAGATAAGGATTGGACCATAGAGGACTGGAGTAAGGTAATCTTCTCTGATGAGTCTAATTTTCAGCTTTGCTCAACACCTCATCATCTAATGGTTAGACGGAGACCTGGAGAGGCGTACAAGCCAGTTGCTTGCACCCACTGTGAAATTTGGTGGATAGGTGATGATCTGGGGATGCTTCAGCAAGGCTGGATTTGGGCAGTGTGATGTGATCACTGGTGATGTGCAAGGGGGGAGATATATGTCGATAAGACTACTGAAATCAGTGGAAACCCGGATGGAATACTCCAGCATATTAGATACTGAGAGAGTTAATTTGTATTACCTGGGCCGGGTTTGTTGTGGACAGCTAAAGAGATGGGTGGGATGGCTGTTCACCATATCTCCACCTAGGGGTGTGGTCCCAGAGGTAAAAGCTAGGCCTCTGGACACACTCGTTGTTCTGTTCTGTATTTTCCTGTGCTGGAAGAAGTAGTTCTGTCTTTCTGTGAATGGCTGAATGGCTTGTGGCTGAAGTAATAAACCAGATGAACTTTGACCCATGAGGTGTTCCTGCATCTATCTACTACTACAGTTTAGAGAGTAGCTCTACCACAGCAGCTTAAACTTTGCGAAGGACATATAAATCAAGCCGCATACAAGGTTATCCTGGAAAAACAATTGCTTCCTTCTGCTCAGGCAATGTTCACCAACTCTGAGGACTGGTTTTTCTAGCAGGACAATGCACCATGCCACACAGATAGGTCAATGTGTGGATGAAGGATTACCACATTAAAACCCTGTCTGTCATGGTCAGCCCAATCTCCAGACCTGAACCCCATTGAAAACTTCTGGAATATAATCAAGAGGAAGATGGATAGTCACAAGCCATCAAACAAAGAAGAACTGCTTATATTTTTGCACCAGGAGTGGCATAAGGTCACCCAAAAGTAGTGTGAAGGACTGGTGGAAAGCAGCCAAGACGCATGAAAGCTGGGATTACAAATCATGATTATTCCACAAAATATTGATTTCTGAACTCTTCCTGAGGTAAAACATTATTAGTATTGTTGTTTCTAAATGATTCTGAACTTGTTTTCTTTGCATTATTTGAGGTCTGAAAGCATTGTGCATTGTTTGTTATTTTGACCATTTCTCTCTCATTTTCAGAAAATAAATACATTGTTTGCTTGGAAATTTGTAGACATGGTGTCAGCAGTTTATAGAATAAAATAACTATTTACATTTTACTCAAAAATATAAAGAGAAAAATCTGAAAAACTGAAAATTTTGCAGTGGTCTCTTAATTTTTGCCAGAGCTGTATATACAGTGCCTTGCGAAAGTATTCGACCCCCTTGAATTTTTTTAACCTTTTCCCACATTTCGGGCTTCAAACATAAAGATAAAAAGTTTAAATGTTATGGTGAAGAATCAACAAGTGGGACACAATTGTGAAGCTGAACGAAATTTATTGCTTATTTTAAACTTTTGTTAAAATTAAAAAACTGAAAAGTGAGGCGTGCAATATTATTCATCCCCTTTACTTTAAGTGCAGCAAACTCACTCCAGAATTTCATTGAGGATCTCTGAATGATCCAATGTTGTCCTAAATGACTGATGATAAATATAAGCCACCTGTGTGTAATCAAGTCTCCGTATAAATGCACCTGCTCTGTGATAGTCTCACTGTTCTGTTTAAAGCACAGAGAGCATCATGAAAACCAAGGAACACAACAGGCAGGTCTGTGATACTGTTGTGAAGAAGTTTAAAGCTGGATTTGGTTACAAAAAAATTTCTAAAACTTTAAACATCCCAAGAAGCACTGTGCAAGCGATCATATTGAAATGGAGGGAGTATCATACCACTGCAAATCTACCAAGACCCGGCCGTCCCTCAAAAATGTAATCTCAAACAAGGAGAAGACTGATCAGAGATGAGCTAAGAGGCCCATGATCACTCTGGATGAACTGCAGAGATCTAAAGCTGAGGTGGGAGAATCTGTCCATAGGACACCAATCAGTCATACACTGCATAAATCTGGCCTTTAAGGAATAGTGGCAAGAAGAAAGCCATTTCTCAAAGATACTTATAAAAAGTGTCATTTAAAGTTTGCCACAAGCCACCTGGGAGACACCAAACATGTGGAAGAAGGTGCTCTGGTCAGATGAAACCAAAATTGAACTTTATGGGCACAATGCCAAACGATATGTTTGGCGTAAAAGCAACACAGCTCATCACCCTGAACACACCATCCCCACTGTCAAACATAGTGGTGGCAGCATCATGGTTTGGGCCTGCTTTTTTTCAACAGGGACAGGGAAGATGGTTAAAATTGATGGGAAGATGGATGGAGCCAAATACAGGACCATTCTTGAAGAAAACCTGTTGGAGTCTGCAAAAGACCTGAGACTGGAACGGAGATTTGTCTTCCAACAAGACAACGATGCCAAACATAATGCAAAATCTACAATGGACTGGTTCACAAATAACGTATCCAGGTGTTAGAATGGCCAAGTCACAATCCAGACCTGAATCCAATCGTGAATCTGTGGAAAGAGCTGAAAACTGCTGTTCACAAACGCTCTCCATCCAACCTCACTCAGCTCCAGCTATTTGCAAAGGAAGAATGGGCAAGAATTTCAGTCTCTCGATGTGCAAAACTGATAGACACATACCCCAAACGACTGCAGCTGTAATCGCAGCAAAAGGTGGCGCTACAATGGATTAAATTAATTGGGGCCGAATAATATTGCACGTCCCAATTATCAGTTTTTTAATTATAACAAAAGTTTAAAATAAGCAATACATTTCATTCAACTTCACAATTGTGTCCCACTTGTTGATTCTTCACCATAACATTAAAATTTTTTTATCTTTATGTTTAAAACCTGAAATGTGGGAAGAGGTTAAAAAATTCAAGGAGGCTGAATACTTTCGCAAGGCACTGTATATGTGTGTGTGTGTGTGTGTGTGTGTGTGTGTGTGTGTGTGTGTGTGTGTGTGTGTGTGTGTGTGTGTGTGTGTTTTTGTGCTGCGGCACTCTAAGACCCATAACTAGAGATGAGCAAATCCGAAGGTTCAGTGTTCTTACCAAACAGACTTTTCCCAAAAAACAAAGTTTGGGTGCTTTACGTATGCTGGCCACTCAGGGCAATCGGGATGAACCAGGTAAAGTCCCGGGACTGTCACATCCAATGGATGCGTTAATTTCAGGCGGCTGCTGGCAGATATTTTTAGGCTGGGGGGCTCCTAATAACGTGAATCTCTCCAGCCTGAGAATACCAGCCTTTAGCTGTGAGGCTTTATCTTGGCTGGGTATCAAAATTAGGGGGTGACCGCACATCGCACATACTATATAGACCCACCCACCGGCAGCTGTGATTGGTTGCAGTCAGACAGCTATCACTCAGCATGGGGGCGCGTCTATTGGCAACCAATCACAGACGGCGGAAGCAGTGAATATATATGAGCCTAATGAGCGGGTGCAGTGAATATGTATGAGCCTAATAAGCGGGTAGGGAAGAAGAGTGAGAGGCCGCAGGAGCAGTGTGACAGCTGCATCGGTGATTGTTGAGTATAAAGCGTTTGGAGAGAAACAGACAGACAGAATAAATGGCATAATACTGTGACATCCTCATTCCCAGAAACCATATGTGAGTCAGAAATGCATGCATATTCTCCAGACTCTCCCCATTCAGTGTCATCACTTTCCCACCATTTCAGCCTTTTCCTCAGGCCTCCGACCTCTGTTAGGTCCAGTAGATTACTTGCATTCCCCATTGATTTGCATTCTACTCGCTATTCGGAATCAATACACAAATATTAGAAAGTATTCGTTACGAGAATAGCGAATACGAATATTACGGTATTTGCTCATCTCCTGGTACCTGTTTTTCATCGTACTTTGCTCAACATGGTGCTCTAGTGTATTGCAATGATGTTCCTGGGTTGATGAAAACATGTAACATTGAGCACAATGTGAGTGAGGAAAGACTCTTTGATTCACGCCCCCCCAAAAAAAATCTGAAAGCTGCTACTGCACAAACGCAGCAAGTATGCTTCACTGCCTGTAGGTCATTCTGTGCATGTAAAGGAAAGCTATGCGATTTTAGACTTTATTCTCAAGAAACTTAACTACGAGGAAGTTTTGAAGAGAAAAGGAAAAGGTGCAAGAATTAATTTCCAATAAAGCTGTTCTCCAGTCCTGTTGTGACCGCGTGCGCTCCCGCGGTCACAACGAGATCTGAACAAGCGAGGGCGCATGCGCTGCGCTCTCATGCACTATACTAGGTACTGCGGGCTTCAGAAACACTGCACCGGAGATAAGCGCTATGTGCAGGCCCAACTCCGACGGCGTGTAACTGAAGATTAGAACTTTGTATACAGCCAGAGAGAGGGAGGAACAGGCGGCGGGGATCATGCACATAACCTGCCCGGACATTATCAGCAGAGGTGAACAAGTCAATCAAAAAGTGGATGAATTTTAAAACTTTATAAACTTGGATTTCACAGCCTAAACATCCGAGCTGCCCACTAATGGTATGTACACAATGTGCCTGATAGTGCCAGTGCTGCACTGGCTTTACCTTCTATACCAAAATCCTGATGTTTGGTTCCCTCTAAGCTGCATTGGAGATTGTTTAATTTGTTGCTTCGGCATCTCTTCTCGCAATCAGGAATTTTATCTAGCGTGCCATTTCATACTTTTTAGTCTATTCTTGAATGGCTTCATAAAATTCTCCTAATTCACATACTGTAAACTTAGGTGTGGGGGTTCAATAAAGGAACTGGATCAATATCTTCCCCCAGCTATCCCTCTACTGGACAATCCTATGTTTGACCACATAGCAATCACTGTCCCTCTTTCATACAAATCAAACATCCAGAGAAAGTGACAGAAGCCGCAGCTATGTCTTCCTCTGGATGTATGTGATATGCCTGAAGCCGAGGACAGTGAAGTGGCTGCTGAATGGCCCCAGGGATTGTGACGCAATAATGTCACACAAGCTCTGGAAGAGCCAACACCGCTGGGATGGTGCCGGCACCAGAGGCGAGTATAAGTGTTATTTTACTTGGGGAAAACAAGGTGATTGAGGTTTTCTGTGTAGTGGACAATCCCTTCAACGGACTTGGTAATATTAATTTTATAAACACTAAGTAATTTTAAATTTTTAACAAATACAGGAAGATCGTTAAACATTAACCATGACATACAAAGCCATGCACAGTCTCCTCCCTACATCTGTGACCTAGTCTCCCGGTACCTACCTGCACGCAACCTCAGATCCTCACAAGATCTCCTTCTCTGCTCCTCTCTTATCTCCTTTTCCCACAATCGCGTACAAGATTTCTCCCGTGCCTCCCCCATACTCTGGAATGCTCTACCTATGCATATCAGACTCTCCCCTACCGTGAAAAGCTTCAAGAGGAACCTGAAGACCCATCTCTTCCAACAAGCCTACAACCTACAATGGCCCTTAGTCCAGTAGACCACTGCGCAACCAGCTCTGTCCTCACCTATTGTACCATCACCTATTCCCTGTGGACTGTGAGCCCTCGCGGGCAGGGTCCTGTCTCCTCCTATACCAGTCTGCTTTGTAATGATTGTTGTATGTATACACTCTTTGACTTGTAAAGCGCCATGGAATAAATGGCACCATAATAATAAATAATAATATTAATAGTTTACTCAGGTAATTTTACTACAGATATTTAAAATTGAATCATTTCCCTTAAATTAATATTAATAATCCTATCTCACGTTTCCCACTCATAGGGGTACTTAATTCTCAAGGTCCTAAAGGTTTTATATCTGTACTATACAGTAGATGCCCCTACTGAATACAATAATTGCTTCACCTCTTTAGCACACCTGAAGGCATAGGACTGGGATTAGGCCGTAGAATCTCCAAGTCTCTCTGCCAGCAAATAAGATGACAAGATCACTTCCTACACCAATGTTATGTATCCCCTCAACGACTACAGACGAGGGAGTAGACTGTCTCGTGATAGATGCCATATCTCAATCATTTTGGGAGGAAGTGTAGGGGTTCATAAAGGTTGTCTCCAAGCAGTAGCGTAGGTACCAGGGTGGCAGAGAGGTCAGTGGCCCAGGGCCCCAGACCTGGAGTGGTCCATCTGGAGCTATTGCTACTCAGGGCTGAACTGGAGGAATTCGCTATAGGAGCGCTGCGCTGCAGGGGCAGAGGAGAACTAATGAGCTCCTGGCCAGATGGAAGACGATACCTGCTATTGGTTAAAGACCTGTGATGAGGTCATGCACACGTGACCCAAATGGGAGAACACAGTTTTGCCGGACAGTAAGTGCAGCAGGTAGTGAAGGAGAAGCTGGAGGAGATATGGAGATTTGTGACGGGTAATGAGAGAATAGGGGGGCATGGGGTGTTCAGGGTGAGTGGCACATGGGTGATGCAGACTATGACAGAGGGGTGTTTGAGAGAGGGGTAAGGGGGTGCAGGATGCGTGGTAGATGGGGGTGCAGAATGAAATGGGGTGCAGGATGTGTGGTATATTAGGGCAGTGTGAGATAGGGGTACAGGATGTGTGGATATGGGGGGGCAGTGTATGACATGGGAGTGCAGGATGTGTGTGAGATGGGGGCAGTGTGTGTGGGATATGGGGGGCAGTGTGGGATAGGGTGCAAGATGTGTGAGACAGGGGGTGCACGCTCTGTAGTGTAAGGTGTCACGGATATGGACAAAAAAGACTGCCTGCACTCAGCCTCAGCGATCAGACGTGTGAACAGGCGCACAACTGAACATGACATAAAATACAAAAAAAGACAGTTTGCGCTCTGATAATGCTAAAGTATGGAAACCATGAATGTGTGAACATGGACCTGCATTAGTGCTAAGGAAAATCTAAGAAAAATGAGATATTTAGCATATAGAAATGGCCATTTGTATATCTGCCCAGTTGCCCCTTCACGGCATATCTCGTAACTGGGTACCTAACGCTATTCTGAAGCCTCTCTCTGGGTTAAAAACCTCCTGTGTATGGGCACGTAGG
Organism: Anomaloglossus baeobatrachus; assembly: GCF_048569485.1. Taxonomy (NCBI): domain Eukaryota; kingdom Metazoa; phylum Chordata; class Amphibia; order Anura; family Aromobatidae; genus Anomaloglossus; species Anomaloglossus baeobatrachus. Next base: position 63,834,531 of record NC_134354.1, read on the forward strand.
AACCTGCTATATAGAATGAGATTACCTGTGGCAACTGGGGGAGGGGTGCACGGTCAGAAGGCATGACCCTCCCGATATAGATAAAAAAAGACTGCCTGCACTCAGCCTCATCGACCCGACGTGTGAACAGGCGCACAACTGAACATGACATAAAATACAAAAAAATGTATGCTAAAGTATATAATATGATAATGATAATCTGATAATGCTATTTTCCTTAGCCGTAATGCAGGTCCATGTTCACACATTCATGGTTTCCATACTTTAGCATTATCAGAGCGCAAACTGTCTTTTTTTGTATTTTATGTCACGGATATGGAGATGCAGGCTGTGTGTGGATATTAGGGTACTACAGGCTGTGTTTGGGATATTGGGGTGCAGGCTGTGCGGGATATTGGGGTGCAAGGTCTCTATGGGATATTGGATTGTAAGGTTGGAGGGATATGAGTGGTGCAGGGTGTGCAAGATATGGGGATGCAGCGTGTGTGGGATAGAGCACCACAAAAAGAGGTGAAGATGAGGGATAAGGTAAGTGCTCCACCCTGGAGTTGAAGATGCGAGGAACTTTTACAGTAAAGTGTGGGAGGGGGAATAGGGGTGATCACGCCATATATGAAGTGACAGCACACTATGGGAGGCAGTAAGGACAGTGTGAGGGGAGCAGTATACAAGTGGGCACATTATGGAGGCTGTACAGGTGGTGAGAAAGGGGGCACACAGTATGGAGAGGGGTCAGTGTGCTGAGGGGCATGGAAGATGTGGACAGTGTGGAGGCCATTGTTCATATCACAGGTACATTATTTTGTCCGGACAGCATATAAGACATTGGTAATGAGCGAGGGGATAGTTTGATGGATATTTTTCATAAGGAAAGACACTGTGGCAGCCATAATTCATGGGGAGGGATGGTGTAGTGGTCATAGTAGATAAGGGGGACAGTGTGGAGGCCATGTATCATAAAGGGGGAGAGTGTGGGGGTCACTTTTTGGTCAGGGAGCAAAGTGGGGCAAATAGTTTTTTCAGGTGCACAGTAGAAGGGATATTTAGTGCACAGCATGTGTGAATATTTTTTTATTTGGGTGTAATTATAATGATACGGTTAATTTTTAGGGCGTTGCATTGGGATGTGCGGCAAAAGACCAGAGAAGATGGAAGTCTGCAGAGACTAGCAAGTTTATGGCCAAAGTCATCATGGATGAAGATGATAAAGAAAAATGGGGTGAGACAAAACCAAATCAGAGAAGTCAACAATAAGGTACCTGGCTCTAAGGTGCATTTATACTGGACAATCACCGCCTATAAATGACTGTCGACCAGTTGGTTATATGAAGACGATCGGCAGTCGTTTAACGCCCGCCTCAACTATGGTTATATGGCTGAAAAAAAAGAGAATTTTGTTTACTTACCGTAAATTCTTTTTCTTATAGTTCCGTATTGGGAGACCCAGACATTGGGTGTATAGCTTCTGCCTCCGGAGGACACACAAAGTACTACACTAAAAAGTGTAGCTCCTCCCTCTGAGCATATACACCCCCTGGATAACCAGATCTAGCCAGTTTAGTGCAAAAGCTGAAGGAGAATAGCCACCCACAAGTAAAGAGAGCAAGAACCGGAACAACCGGAGCCTCTGTCTACGACAACAGCCGGTGATAACACGCGGAACAAGAAACTGCCAACAGGCAAAAGGGAGGGTGCTGGGTCTCCCAATACGGAACTATGAGAAAAAGAATTTACGGTAAGTAAACAAAATTCTCTTTTTCTTTATCGTTCCTATGGGAGACACAGACATTGGGACGTCTCAAAGCAGTCCATGGGTGGGAATAAACAGAAAACTGAGAAGTAGGCGGAGCCTAACTTCACAAATGGGCGACAGCCGCCTGAAGGATGCGTCTGCCCAAGCTCGCATCTGCTGAAGCATGAGCATGCACTTGGTAGTGCTTTGAAAAGGTGTGCAGACTAGACCAGGTGGCAGCCTGACAGACCTGCTGAGCCGTAGCCTGGTGCCTGAAAGCCCAAGAGGCACCAACAGCTCTGGTCGAGTGTGCCTTGATCCCCGGCGGAGGAGGCACCTGAGTACACTGGTAGGCATCAGAAATGGCCAACCTAATCCAACGAGCTAAGGTCGGCTTAGAAGCCGAGAGGCCCTTACGCCGACCTGTGGTTAGCACAAAAAGAGAGGTGCACCGCCTAAGAACAGCGGTGCGAGACACATAGATCCGGAGCGCCTGCACCAGATCCAGAGTATGCAACGCTTTTTCAAAGCGATGAACAGGAGCCGGACAAAAGGAAGGCAGGGAAATGTCCTGGTTAAGGTGGAAAGGAGAAACCACCTTAGGGAGAAAATCCGGAGTCAGACGGAGAACCACCTTGTCTTGATGAAAAACCAAAAAAGGTGACTCCGAAGAGAGCGCAGCCAAATCAGAGACTCTCCTGAGGGAAGTTATGGCCACTAGAAAGACCACTTTCTGTGAAAGACGAGACAAAGAAACCTCCCTAAGAGGCTCAAAGGGGGGTTTCTGCAAGGCCGTGAGGACCAGATTGAGGTCCCAGGGATCCAAGGGCCGCCGGTAAGGCGGAATGATGTGAGACGCGCCCTGCATGAAGGTGCGCACCTGAGCCAGCCGAGCGATACGCCGCTGGAACAACACTGACAGAGCAGAGACTTGTCCCTTGAGGGAATTGATGGATAGTCCTAGCTGCAGACCGGACTGTAGAAAGGACAGAAGGGTCGGCAAGGAAAAAGGCCAAGGAGCATGGCCGGAAGAGCGACACCAGGACAGGAAAATTCTCCAGGTCCTGTGATAGATTTTGGCCGAGGAAGACTTCCGAGCCCGAGTCATAGTGGAGATGACTTCAGGAGGAATACCAGAAGCTGTCAAGATCCAGGACTCAAGAGCCACGCCGTCAATCTGAGAGCCGCAGAATTCTGGCGGAAAAACGGACCTTGTGAGAGGTCTGGACGGTCCGGAAGATGCCACGGCACCTCTACGGACAGATGGAGCAGGTCTGGGTACCAAGCTTGCCTCGGCCAGTCCGGAGCAATGAGGATGACCCGATGGCCCTCCATTCTGATCTTGCGCAGAACTCTGGGAAAGAGAGCTAGAGGGGGAAACACGTAGGACAGACGAAACTGGGACCAATCTTGAACCAGAGCGTCCGCTGCAAAGGCCTGAGGATCGTGGGAGCGAGCCACGTAAACCGGAACCTTGTAGTTGTGCCGGGATGCCATTAGATCCACTTCCGGAGTGCCCCACTTGCGGCAGATTGACTGAAACACTGCCGGATGCAGGGACCACTCGCCACTGTCCACGGTTTGACGGCTGAGATAATCTGCTTCCCAGTTTTCCACGCCTGGGATGTGGACTGCGGATATGGTGGACTTGGAGTCCTCCGTCCATTGAAGGATGCGTTGAACCTCCAACATTGCCAGGCGGCTGCGTGTCCCGCCTTGGTGATTGATGTAGGCAACCGCTGTCGCATTGTCTGACTGGACTCGGATGTGCTTGCCCGCCAAAAGGTGGTGAAAGGCTAGGAGAGCTAGCACAGCTCTGATTTCCAGCACATTGATCGAGAGGGCTGATTCGGACGGAGTCCAAGTGCCCGGTGCTCGGTGGTGGAGACATACCGCTCCTCAGCCGGATAGACTGGCATCCGTGGTGAGGATCACCCAGGACGGGGCCAGGAAGGAGCGTCCCTGAGACAGAGAGAGGGGCCGAAGCCACCACTGAAGGGAGCCCCTGGTCTGTGGCGACAGAGCCACTAGCCTGTGCAAGGAGGAAGTCCGCTTGTCCCAACAGCGGAGAATGTCCAGCTGCAGAGGACGCAGATGGAACTGGGCAAAGGGAACCGCCTCCATTGACGCCACCATCTGACCCAGCACCTGCATTAGGTGCCTGATGGAATGACGGCGGGGCCTCAGCAGAGAGCGCACCGCCAGATGGAGGGACTGCTGTTTGACTAAGGGCAGCTTCACAAGTGCCGGCAGAGTCTCGAACTGCATCCCTAGGTACGTGAGCCTCTGGGTCGGAGTCAGAGTGGATTTGGGCAGATTGACAAGCCACCCGAATTGGGCTAGAGTGGCGAGAGTGAGCGAGACACTCCGCTGACAGTCTGCGCTGGATGAAGCCTTGACTAGAAGGTCGTCCAGGTAAGGAATCACTGCCAACCCCTGGAGGTGCAGAACCGCAACCACTGCCATGACCTTGGTGAATACTCGAGGGGCCGTGGCTAACCCGAAGGGGAGAGCCACGAATTGGAAATGTTCCTCTCCAATTGCAAAACGTAGCCAACGCTGGTGTGAAACTGCAATTGGCACATGCAGATAGGCATCTCTGATGTCGATGGATGCCAGGAAATCTCCTTGGGTCATTGAGGCAATGACTGATCGCAGAGACTCCATGCGAAAATGCCGCACCTGAACATGCTTGTTGAGAAGCTTGAGATCCAGGATGGGCCGGAAGGAACCGTCCTTTTTGGGGACTAGGAAGAGATTTGAGTAGAAACCTCTGAACCGTTCCCGGGCGGGAACCGGTACAATTACTCCGTTGGCCTGCAAAGATGCCACGGCCTGAGAGAAGGCGGCGGCCTTGGAGCAGGGGGGAGTTGACAGAAAAAATCTGTTTGGCGGGCTGGAAGAGAATTCTATCCTGTAGCCGTCGGAGATGATATCCCGCACCCATTGATCGGAGACGTGTTGAAACCACACGTCGCCAAAGTGGGAGAGCCTGCCACCGACTAAGGACGTTGCTGGCGCGGCCAGATAGTCAAGAGGAGGCTGCCTTAGTGGCAGCAGCTCCTGCGGTCTTTTGTGGACGCGCCTTTGTGCGCCAGTTGGGTTTTTGGTCCTTGGCTGAGTTAGTGGACGAGGCCGAGGGCTTAGAGGATGACCAGTTGGAGGAACGAAAAGGAACGAAACCTCGACTGGTTCCTACCCTGGGCAGGTTTCCTGTTTTTAGTTTGTGGCATGGAAGTACTCTTCCCGCCAGTAGCTTCCTTAATAATTTCATCCAGTTGTTCACCGAATAGCCTGGATACAGCAAAAGGGAGCCCAGCAAGGTACTTCTTTGAAGCATCTGCCTTCCACTCTCGAAGCCACAAGATCCTGCGGATAGCGAGGGAATTAGCCGAAGCCACCGCAGTGCGGTGAGAAGCCTCCAGCATGGCAGACATGGCATAGGATGAAAAAGCTGAAGCTTGGGAAGTTAAGGCAACCATTTCGGGCATAGATTCCCTGGTGAGGGAATGCATCTCCTCTAGAGAAGCAGAGATGGCTTTGAGAGCCAACACTGCTGCAAAAGATGGGGAGAACGAGGCCCCTGCCGCCTCATATACAGATTTGGCCAGAAGGTCAACCTGGCGGTCAGTGGAATCCTTAAGAGAGGTGCCATCAGCCACTGATACAACGGTCCGGGCTGAGAGTCTAGACACCGGAGGGTCTACCTTTGGTGAATGAGCCCACTCCTTAACCACCTCAGGTGGAAAGGGAAAACGGTCATCAGAACCACGCTTTGGGAAGCGTTTGTCAGGACAGGCCCTAGGCTTGGTCACAGTGGCCTGAAAGCTGGAGTGGTTAAATAACACACTCCTTGTCCTCTTAGGCAAGGTAAACTGGTGCTTTTCTGCCAGAAAGGGTTGCTCCTCTGATACTGGCGGATTGAGGTCCAGTACAGAATTAATGGACGCAATCAAATCACTAACATCTGAGTCACTTTCGGACAGATCAATGGGGCACATGGAGGTAGCCTCCGAGCCCCCAGTAAAGGCATCCTCCTCGTCCTGCGAATCAGCTCTTGAATCAGAGCCACGGGACGAGGAAGGAGAGGGGGCCCAGCGTCTCCTTTTAGGAGGACGGGGTCTGGGACCAGATGAAGAATCCTCTGTGAGCTCCGCTGAGAGAGCCCTAGCAGCAGAGGCGCCCTGAGAAGGGGGCTGATGCATGTTCAGAAAAGTCCGGGACAGCTGTCCCATGGAGTCGGCAAAAGACTGGGAGATTGACCTAGAGAAGGATTCTACCCAAGCCGGGGGTTCAGCCACCGGAGCCGGAGCAGCCGGAGGGACCACTGTGGGTGCGATTCCAGGCTGAGGCATTGTCAGGTTAGAGCAGGCATCACAATGTGGATATGTGCTCGGTTCAGGCAGCACGAGCTTACATGCAGTGCATATTGAGTACAGCCTTGCTCCTCGTGTGAGACATGCTGCTGAAGTGGGGTTTCTGAGCCAGAATGACCCCCAGAGAGTATATAAGAAGGTCCACAACCGGAGATTGTGGCTTACCAGACCGTTTGTGTGCCCTCCAGATCCCACAGCCCGGACCCCCAAGCAGCTTAGCAGGGATGCTGCAGCCAGCGCTGATGCAGAGAAAAACGCTGAGAAAATGGCGTCGGAGCGAGGAGAGGGGGCGGGACCTGCTCTGAGAGCGGGATCTGGAGGGCCAAGGAGATTTACAGGGGAGGGGACATGTACTCAGAGAGGAGTGTCCCTCCCGTGCCGAACGGCCGCTGGGCGGAGCCGCACTGTCCCTCTGCATGATTGACATGCGAGGGCAGTGAAATCGAAAGTAGGCCTCCGGCGAAGCCGGGGCCTAAATTTAAGCGATGCGGCCGGCGCGTAGGCACCATCGGCGCGGTTCTCAGGCGACAACCAGAGAACCGGCCGGAAATGTCAGAAAAGTTACACAGCACACTCTCCCACCATAATAAAGTACCGGGACCCCCCGAATATAAACGTCTCAGGTACTTAGCTTGCTGAGACGCAGGGTTCCAAGTCCCTATGGAAGAGTGCTCCGTCCAGCAGGATCCTGAAGGGCTGCGGATGGAGACCGGTCTCTTGCAAAGCATGGAGAACCGTGCTGGCTCCCACTTCAAGCCAGAGCCCGAGGGATGGTGAAGGAGCGCAGCATGTAAGGCTCCAGCCTTGGAATCAACCTTAACAACACCGCCGACACAGTGGGGTGAGAAGGGACATGCCGGGAGTCCAGGCTTGGACCTGCTTTTCTTCAAAAACTTTCCAAAAATGAAAAATCAGATGAGAATGCATGTGTGGATGTATGCCTCCTGAACACAAAGCAATGAACTGGCTAGATCTGGTTATCCAGGGGGTGTATATGCTCAGAGGGAGGAGCTACACTTTTTAGTGTAGTACTTTGTGTGTCCTCCGGAGGCAGAAGCTATACACCCAATGTCTGGGTCTCCCATAGGAACGATAAAGAAATATCTGACATCACACTGACACTACATTCTCCCGAATCCCAACAGAGCCACTAAGCCTAGGCTTCATGTACATGGACAACACAGACTAAAAATGCAGCCGTACTGTAAACACCCGACGTGTCTCTGTGAATTTTGCACAGCCAAACAGTCCATGAAAAAACATCAACTGCTCATTAGATTATAATGGGTATGTGTTGTATCTGGGAAAAATACAGATATAACACGTATGTGAAACACAGACATCTGCATGAGGCTTTAGTATGACTTACCAGTAGGGAGTGTGATCAAAGTACTTAGCGCAGCATGAACGCCAACTATGCCCTTGCCGCTACAGTTGCCTGTAATAGCGTGTGTCATTGTCAGACCCCAGTAGAAGCGACGTGTATTCTAGATCTGTCGATATTTCCCACAGCGATCTCTTCTTCCAGAAACGCTCACGGATCCAAATTCGTAAAAGGGGGTTTTTGTATTTAACTTTTCTTTTTACATTGTTTTTCCCTCTACGTCTATTGTAACCTTTGTTAAGCCCTGTACTCCTTTTGTATATTGAATCTAAAATTAGTTTGTTCCTTGCTGTTCTGAACATACCCACAGACCCTGAAGAGGGCGAGTATAGCTCGGTTTAGTTACTCCGTGCACAAATTCAGGAAAAGTCAGGTGCTCGGTACAGCTGGGTGGCGTGTGTGCTAGTGTGTGACCCGGGGCAGCTGTCTCACTGGCCTATAAAATGGTGAGTGGTGGCAGCGAATAGTGTGGTGTGGATGTGTGACCTGGCTGTGGGGGACGCTTAGCTCATGAGTGACTGCGAGAAGAGGAGTGCCCTTTAACAGTAGCATCAGAGACATGTGTGCGCTGGGCGGTTTGCGTGTCACTGTGCTATTTCACGTTGTACATCACAAAACCCCAACTGACTAATGAGGAGTTATGAGCGAGCACTCCTGTGCTTGGTACTCATAACGAGCACAACTCGAGTACCCGATTATAATGAAAGTAAAATGCTCGAGTTTGTCATTGACTTCCATTAGACTCGAGTACTCAAGTCGCGCCTGAGAGTCCAACTGCTTGTTATGAGTACCGAGGATGATAGTGCTCACTCACTACTATTGAGTATAAAATAAAAACAAAAAACCATGAACGACCTTGTTGCTGAACCTGTCTCCAGGTTTTCACAATTTAAAGTACGACCACCACCTTTCAGACCTCTTTTTCAATATTTTAGTAAGCGGCAAGTCCCCAAAGAACTCAGCATAGCACAAAAAATACCTTTTCTTATACCCCATAGAGTGGTCCAATGGGCACCGCTGGTCTTGCTTAAGCACTTGCTCTCTCTTCACAATCACCATTCTCCTGCCCTGCATCATGTGGCTGACTCGTCCTACGTCATCTACAAAATGTCTCCCAATTGTGTGACTGCGCAGATGTATTATGGTCTGCCCTGCTGAGGTCACAGCAAAGTACGGCTAGCACCAGAAGAAGTAAAAAAAAAAAGCACCAATGAACAAGTAGTAAAGCCAGCGCATGCGCATTACAGTATTTTCCTCAGTCCTCCAAAAGGCAGAGAGCGTACACCTACCTGCACAATAGGGGGACATCGTGTTGATGATGTCATCCACATAAAGTAATTAGGAGGATGAAGATTGTGAGGAGAGAAGAGATCGAGCGAGGACAACGACACTAATGGGATGGCATTGTAAAAAGTATTTTTGTGCTATGCACAGGGGATTCGGGACTTGCATACAGCTTACTAAAATACTGTAAAAGTGGCCTTAAAATTGGTGGATGTACCTTATATTGTGATAACCTGTCGATAGATTCCTTTAAAGGGAACTTTTACACAGGTCTAGGTTATTTAATCTGAGCAGCATGAAGTAGTGATACAGAGCCCGATTCCAGGGATGTATCACTTATTATGCTGCAGGTGTCCCAGATATTCACTGCGGGCACTGAGAGGCAAGGAACATCCAGAAACGGTCGGCGGTGCAGTCTTCAAAAAAAAAAAAAATGGCTCCTGGAAGCAGCGTGTGCATAGATTGAGCCATCGGCTCAATGACAAGCCGAGATCTCATCTGCGCACGCGCCACCTCTGGGTGCCATTATTTGAAGACTGCACGGCCGACAATCGGGGTGGCCTCTGCCTCACAGCCTGCAACATTGCCCCTGCATTCTGTGACCCCCTCTCCATCACATCCCGGTAAGCTACATTTGGATTATAAGACACACCCCTCATTTATTTTTTTTCACAAATTTTTTTTAGACTAAAAGTGCGTCTTATAATCCAAAAAATACGCATTTTGGTATTTTGTACAATTGTTGGGAACCAATGGGTCCAGAACTGGAGTGGAAGGTGTTGTGGAATATTCTCAATGTGCGCAGGGACAAATTGGTCAAGATATCTGATTTACTTATTATAATCGCACCCACATAACATTTTTTTTTTCTTTTAAAAAGAGTAAATTTATTTCGAGAAATAATGTGCTGATTTTCTAAAGTTTAAAAAAAAAAATTAAAATAATCCTTCAACAAATCAACAACAGCGTTTAACCCCACAAAACCCATCCATTAAGTACTGCTCAGGTCGTCAAAAAATACTTATCTATTCATTTCATACATAATTGTACAATTTTTTTTTTTTATTATTATTTTTTTTTCCAAACGGAGTAGCCATAAATAAAACTTTATTCTTTTAAATGTCATTTACAAGCTACCAGGCGCCGTGTCTTTTTAACATGGCGCCGGATAATTAACATGGCTGCAGTCACAGAGAAAAAAATAGACTGAAAGAGAGGAAAAAAAAAAAGAAAAAAAAAGCGTTGGTAAAATGAGGTTTTTTTTGTATATAAAAGCAATGTAATACTGTCACAGAAGTGTGGCTATTGAAGCGCTCTTGCCATAAATAGTTTGGGATAGTTTGGTTGCGTCTGCTTTGTTAAAATGGATGCTGAAGGCCATGCGAAATTCAGGTGGGGGGTGCAGTCTGGCTAAAAAAAAAAAAAAAGGTCATACAGTCATTTTATATGTAGCAGTTTGTAACAAAAAAAAAAAAAAAAAAAAGATAAAAACCTATAGCAGCAACAAAGCAAACCTTGTCATAGGAAGGCATGAGATAAAAACTAAGAAAATAAAAATAAAGGAAAAAAAAAAGTCTATACAATGTGCGTAATCAGAAGGTGCATTGTTCATCTCCCATCGGCCGGCGTGCGACTAAGTGACAACATGATTCGAGCAAACCGCTCGCACAGCTCGTGCGTGGAGAAGGTAGGAAGCTTTGGCGGATCGTTGAAACCTTTGATTTCTGTCGAACAATCGAGCAGTTTTGGCAGGAAGTCGGTCAGCTTCTCCTGTAGACAGGCTGGGGAGACAAAAAGAGAGAGAGTGCTCAATCAGCAAACGACACCAACCCAGCAGGCAAAAGTCAGCACGCCCATTAACATATAAGGGTTTACATTGCATAAAAGATTTTTTGGTTGACAATGACCCAATGTCTACCATACTTTGCGGACTATAAGACTATAAGCACTTTTTTCCCCCCAAATGTTGGGGGAAAGTGGGGGTGCGTCTTATAGTCTGAATGTAGGGTGCTGCGGTGGAGCGGGTCATCGGGGGCACTAGCAGGCTGTAGCAGCCTGCCGTGACCACGTGGACCCACTCATTTCATATGCACGCCCATCCTCCCGCCCATCTCTCAGCGCTGTAGCCGGCGCTGACAGGTGGGCGGGATGATGGGCGGGGGATGCGCGCTTAGTAAACAGCTGGCAGCATGATCACCTCTGGCAACTAGAGCCTGGAGTGATCATGTGTGGCTGTATTCACTGCCCCCCGCGCATCATCAGCTCGGGGTGCAGTGAATGAGTTAAACTCACCGGCCATGATCCCTGCAGCACCGCGATTTCCCCCTGTCTGCCGCCCGCAGCTGTGTGTGGAGACTAGTGGTGCTCATAGCGATGAAGTCATCGCTGTGCGCACTTGTCCACACAGCCGGGTCGGCACAGACGGGAGGACATCGCGATGCTGCAGGGATCGTGGCCGGCTCCACACAGTGCTGCCGACACAGACGGGAGGAGGAGCGATGCTGCGTGGAGCGAGGAAAGGCGAGTATAAACGTTTATTTTTTTTTTTGTGTGCCACAGGATGCAGGACATATACTGGGATGGAGATGTATAGCAGGATGGGGGTGTATAGCAGGATGGGGGTATATGAGCAGGATGATGGCATATAAGCAGGATGGGAGCACATACCAGGACGGGGGTATATAGCAGGATGCGGCCATATACCAGGATGAGGTATGTAGCAGGATGGGAGCACATACCATGATGGCAGTATATAGCAAGATGGGGCTATACCAGGATGAGGGACATTATAATTATAAATATATATATATATATATATATTATACACACACACACACACACACACACACACACACACACACAAGGCAGGAAGATCATTACCAGGATGGGGTACCCTAGTAGAGAATTTGGGGACTTTTCCCCCATAATAGTGTCAGCAGCAGATCCTCGCCCCAAAGGTGTCGTGACCACATTTTTTGCTAAAAATTTTATTTTCCTATTTTCTTTCTCTAAAGCCAGGGTGCGTCTTCTAGTCCGAAACATACGGTATTTGTATTCTGCATATATTTATTTTGCCTCTTAAAAAGGGTCCAACAATTGCCAGAAAATATTCATTTTTACTGGGCGTGTAAATGCCACTGTTCTCCTAAATTCAGGGTTGGTTTTCTATTTTTACTGCTCATCTCGCTCGGTTCCTGAGATATAACCGCCACCTCCCTGTATCCTATATAGCATAGCCCATAGGAGGGCACTCAAGAAAAAAAAAAAAAAAAGTGAAAGACCACACACACTTGGATAAAAAAAAAAAAAAGGTATAAGGCTATATGCACACAGTGCGTTTTTCAGCTCCAAACTGCATGACTTTTCTTCCCCAGCAAACGCTATTAGTTTTCATGTTTGCTGTCCACACAGCTTTTTTTTTTTTTAGCTGCGTTTTTGAGCTTGAAAAAAAAAAAAAAAAGGTCATGTCAATTCTTTTCTGTGTTGTACTGCGTTTTCCACCCATGCAATGCATTGGAAAAACGCAGTGGTCAAAAACACAGCAAAACGCAGCCAAAAACGCACAGAAACGCGGTGAAAAAAACATGCGTTTTTGTGCGTTTTATAGCGGCAAAAAAGCACAAAAAACGCAGCGTCTAAAAAAAAAAAAAAAAAAGAGAATTTTGTTTACTTACCGTAAATTCTTTTTCTTATAGTTCCGTATTGGGAGACCCAGACATTGGGTGTATAGCTTCTGCCTCCGGAGGACACACAAAGTACTACACTAAAAAGTGTAGCTCCTCCCTCTGAGCATATACACCCCCTGGATAACCAAATATAGCCAGTTTAGTGCAAAAGCTGAAGGAGAATAGCCACCCACAAGTAGAGATAGAGCAAGAACCGGAACAACCGGAGCCTCTGTCCACGACAACAGCCGGTGATAACACGCGGAACAAGAAACTGCCAACAGGCAACAGGGAGGGAGCTGGGTCTCCCAATACGGAACTATAAGAAAAAGAATTTACGGTAAGTAAACAAAGAAGGGAATTTTGTTTACTTACCGTAAATTCCTTTTCTTCTAGCTCCAATTGGGAGACCCAGACAATTGGGTGTATAGCTATTGCCTCTGGAGGCCACACAAAGTATTACACTTAAAAGTGTAAGGCCCCTCCCCTTCTGGCTATACACCCCCAGTGGGATCACTGGCTCACCAGTTTTAGTGCCAAAGCAAGAAGGAGGAAAGCCAATAACTGGTTTAAAGACCAATTCAATCCGAGGAAACATCGGAGAACTGAACCATACCACATGAACAACATGTGTACCCGAAAAAACAGAAAAACCCCGAGAAAACAGGGCGGGTGCTGGGTCTCCCAATTGGAGCTAGAAGAAAAGGAATTTACGGTAAGTAAACAAAATTCCCTTCTTCTTTGTCGCTCCATTGGGAGACCCAGACAATTGGGATGTCCAAAAGCAATCCCTGGGTGGGTAAAAGAATACCTCATGATAGGGCCGTCAAACGGCCCTCTCCTACAGGTGGCCAACCGCCGCCTGAATGACTTATCTACCTAGGCTGGCGTCTGCCGAAGCGTAGGTATGCATCTGATAATGCTTGGTAAAAGTAAGTAGACTCGACCAGGTGGGTGCCTGACACACCTGCTGAGCCGTAGCCTGGTGTCGTAATGCCCAGGATGCACCCACGGCTCTGGTAGAATGGGCCTTCGGCCTTGAGAGAACCAGAAGCCCAGTAGAACTGTAGGTTTCAAGAATTGGTTCCTCGATCCCCCGAGCAAGGGTGGATCTGGAAGCTTGCGACTGTTTACGCCGACCAGCGACAAGGACAAAGAGTGCATCCGGGTGGCGCAGGAGCGCCATGCGGGAAGTAGAACCTGAGTGCTCTCACCAGAACCAACAGATGCAAATCTTTCTGAAATTGATGGACTGGACGAGGACACAAAGAAGGTGAGGTGATATCCTGATTGATATGAAAATGGGATACCACCTTAGGGAGAAATTCCGGAACCGGACGCAGAACTACCCTGTCCTGGTGAAGGACCAGGAAGGGAGTTTGTATGAGAGCGTTGCTAGCTCGGAAACTCTCCTAAGAGACGAGACCGTTACTAGAAGGCCACTTCCCGTGAAAAACGGGAAGGGAGACATCCTTCAAAGGCTCGAAAGGCGGCATCTGGAGAGCAATTAGAACCTTGTTCAGATCTCAGGGCTCTAACGGCCGCTTGTACGGAGTGCTGAGAAGACAAACTCCCCGTAGGAACGTGCGTACCTGAGGAAGTCGTCGTTTCTGAAAAAATACAGATAGCGCTGAGACTTGTCCCTAAAGGGAACTGAGCGACAACCCATTTTCCTACCTAGATTGCAGGAAGGAAGGAAACATAGACGATGCAACCGGCCAGGGAGAAACACCCTGCGCCGAGCACCGAGATAAGAACATCTTCCACGTCCTGTGGTCAATCTTGGCGGACGTTGGTATGCTAGCCTGTCTCATGGTGGCAACCACGTCCAGAGGTAATCCTGACGACACTAGGTTCCAGGACTCAATGCCACACCATCCGGTTGAGGGCCGTAGAATTCAAATGGAAGAATGGCCCTTGAGACAGCCAGTCTGATTGGTCTGGTAGTGCCCCCGGTTAGCCTACCGTGAGGCACCACAGAACCGAGTACCACAACATCCTCGGCCAATTTGTAGCGACGAGGATGGCGCGGCCGCAGTCGGTCTTGATCTAGCGCAGTACTCTGGGCAACAATGCCAGAGAAGGCACCTAAGGGAGCTGGAACTGCGACCAATGCTGAACTAAGGCGTTTGCCGCCAGAGCTCGATGATTGTGAAACCGTGCCATGAAGCTGGCACATTGTTGTTGTGCCGTGACGCCATTAGATCGACGTCCGGCCTCTGTCAGCGGCGCCAGATCTCCTGAAACCCGTCCGGGTGAGGAGACCATACTCTTTCGGCCACACCTCAGCGACTTAGGAAGTCAGCTTCCTAGTTTCCACACTTGGGATGTGAATTGTGGATATGGTGGATGCCGTGTCATCCACCCACATCAGAACCTGCCGGACTTCCTGGAAGGCTTGCCGGTTGCGCGTTCTTCCTTGGTGGTTGATGTATGCCACCGCTGTGGAGCTGTCCGACTGAAGTCGGATATGCTTGCTTTCCAGCCGCTGTTGGAAGGTTTGTAGGGCAAGATACACTGCTCTGTGTTCAAGAACATTGATCTGAAGAGTGGACTCTTGCTGAGTCCACGTACCCTGAGCGCTGTAGTGGAGAAAAACTGCTCCCCACCCTGATAGACTCGCGTCTGTCGTAACTATCGCCCAGGACGGGGATAGGAAGGACCTTCTTTTTGACCAAGAGGTGAGAAGAAGCCACCACCGTAGAGATTCCTTGGCCGCCTGAGAAAGAACGACGACTCTGTTGAGGGACGTCGACTCCTTGTCCCATTGGCGGAGAATGTCCCATTGTAGTGGACGCAGTAAAACTGCGCGAAAGGAACTGCCTCCATTGCTACCATCTTACGTAGGAAGTGCATGAGGCGTCTCAATGTGTGCGACTGGTTCTTAAAGAAGAGCTTGCAGCCCGTAGTGAATGCTGTTTGTCTAGCGGCAGCTTCACTATCGCTGAGAGAGTAAGAAACTCTATGCCTAGATATGTTATCGATAGGGTCGGGGTCGGATCTGACTTTAAAAAGTTGATGATCCACCCAAAACTCTAGAGAGTCTCCAGCGCAACGTTCGGGCAGTGTTGGCATGTTTCCTAAGAGAGTGCCATGACAAGAAGATCGTCTAAATACGGGATCACAGAGTGACCCTGAGAGTGCAGGACTGTGACTACTGCTGCCCTGACCTTGGCGAAGACCAGTTGGACTGTCGCTAGCCGGAAGGTAGAGCTACGAACAGAAGGTGTTCGTCTCCTATAACGAAGCGTAGAAACGCTAGTGCTCTGGATCAATCGGCACGTGTGGATAAGCATCCTTGATGCCTAACGATGCTAGGAAATATCCTTGGGACCTTGAGGCGATGACATGGCGGAGGGATTCCATCCGGAACCGCCTGGTGTCCACGAGCTTGCTGAGCATTTTTAGATCCAGAACGGGACGGAACGGCCCGTTGTTATAGGTACCGCAAAGAATTTGGGGTAAACCGTGACCTTGTTCCTGAAGAGGAACGGGGGTCATCACTCTTTCTGCCTATAGAGTGCACCCTGTTTGCAGAAGAGCAGCGGCCCGGCCGGGAGGTGGAGAAATTCTGAAGAATCGAGTTGGGGGACGAGAAGTGAGCTCTATCCTGTACCCGTGAGACAGAATGTCTCACACTCAATGGTCATTGACCTATGGCAGCTAAATATCGCCAAGGCGGGAGAGCCTGCTACCGACCGAGGCCGCAAGTCATGAGGAAGCCGCCTTGGAAGCGGGTTTTCAGACTGTCGCTTTTTTGGGCGAGACTGAGCCCGCTAAGAATCTTAGCTCCTCTGATCCTTTTGAGTCCACATTGGACGAGGAAAAATGGGACCTGCCCGAGCCTCGAAAAGGCCGAAAACCCCGACTGCCTCTTGCTCTGTTGGGGTTTGTTGTGTCCGGGCTGAGGAAAGGATGAATCCTTACCCCTGGACTGTTTAATGGTTACATCCAACGCTCACCAAACAGTCGGTCAGCAGAAAAAGGCAACTGGTTAGGCAACCTTTTTTGGAAGCAGATCTGCCTTCCATTCACTTAACGAGCAGACCAGGCTCTGCTTAAAAACACGGAGTAGCGGAGGCTACCGCCGCACGGTTCGCAGAGTCCAGGACAACCTGAATCGCGTAAGAAACAAATGCAGACATTTGAGAGGTTAAGGATGCCACCTGCGGCACAGATGTACGTGTAACCGTGTCAATCTGTGTAAGACAAGCTGAAATAGCTTGGAGTGCCCCAAGGGAGAGAATGCCGGAGCCAACGCCGACAGCCTCATAGATGGCTTTCGACCAGAGATCCATCTGTCTGTCAGTGGCATCTTTGAGTTTGCAGTTCCATCTCCCACTGCAACTATGGATCTAGCTACAAGCCTGGAGATTGGAGGATGCCGCTCGGGACATTGGGTCCAGTCCTTGACCAAGTCAGGGGACAGGGATAACGTGTATCCTAAGCCGTTTGGAGAAGCGCATATCTGGATAAGCGTGGTGTTCCTGGACTGCCTCTCTGAAGGCAGAGTGGTCCAGAAAAATACGTGAAGCTGACTCCTCCACTGGAGGAGCTGTGAGAAATAACCCACATTCTATAGATGGACGCTATAAGATTATTTACTATGGCGTCACAATCAGGTGTATCCAGATTGAGAGCGGTCTCAGGATCAGAATCCTGAGCCGCTACTTCCGCCTCATTACACAGCGAGTCCTTCTGTTAGGACCCTGATGAAACCGAGGCCGCTCATAGCGAGCCCACTTAGGCTGTCTGGGACTGACGTCCGTGCAGAGCCGTGACTCTGGGATGCGTGTGACATTCCCGGAGCTGTTAGTTATTCACACTGAGGGGGGCCATGGATCAATGATTCAACAGTGCCCATATTGTGAGAGACATGTCCGGACTGCTAGGCTTCTAGTATCATAGCCATAGTCTCAGAAAAACTGTCAGTAAATACTGCAGACACCGTCCTCATCCCCTGGCCATTAGTGCATATAATGGGAGTCTATGTAACCTGCCGGCCGTATAGCCGTACATGCTGTACCAGCTGTATAGAAAAACATGTGGTTCTGCACCTTTGTTTTACACAGAGAATATGCTGATAACTCCTCCGCATAATCCAGGAGGGTATATACAACGTGCGACCAAACAGTGCAATGTATATAGTACAAGCATATCTATAAGTGCACTTCTGCACTAGTGGGGTTAGCACCACAGGTGCTGCTTAACGCCTGTTACAGCGATTGTGTGACTATCAGAATGCCAGGGTCTTCCACACTTATCTCTGTATCGTACAGAAACTGACACTAATGGCTGCCAGCGTCCTTGTAGAGAAGGAAGCCGTGGGCGTGCCTGAGAAAGTGCGGGAATCCGGATTCACAGTGCACACAGTGAGAGGGGTGGAGTATGCAAAACATACTCCAGCTCTCAGCGCTGCTCTATGCAGCGTCACGCCCCTACCCTGACTGTCAGGGCTGTGGGCGGTAACGAAGGGAGACTAGGCCCAGAAGCCGGGGACTCGAGTTAACAGCGCGGCCGCCGTAAAAGCGCGGGCCGCGCTGAAGTCCCCGGCGCACCACAAGTGCCAGCCGCGCCGCAGTTCCAGCGGCCGGCGCGACCGATTCATAGAAGTGGCCAGCGTCCCGCCCCTCTCCTGACTGGCAGGTCTGGGGGCGGGAACGAACGGAAGCAGGCCGCAAAAGCCGGGGACTCTAGTTATCAGCGCGGCCGCCGTAAAAGCGCGGGCCGCGCTGAAGTCCCCGGCGCACCACAAGTGCCAGCCGCGCCGCTGCCAGCGGCCGGCGCGACCGATTCCTGGAAGTGGCCAGCGTCCCGCCCCTCTCCTGACTGGCAGGTCTGGGGGCGGGAACGAACGGAAGCAGGCCGCAAAAGCCGGGGACTCTAGTTATCAGCGCGGCCGCCGTAAAAGCGCAGGCCGCGCTGAAGTCCCCGGCGCACTACAAGTGCCAGCCGCGCCGCAGTCCCAGCGGCCGGCGCGACCAGTTCCCATAAGTGAGCCTGCTTCAGCGAAGCTGAATGAGGCCATGGCACAGGCGCCGCAGCGCTGATGTCCCCCGGCGCACTACAACACCCAGCATGCTGCGGTGTGAGCGCCAAATGCACGGGGACACAGAGTACCTTGAGGAAGCAGGGCCATGTCCCTGATGTACTCCGCTCCATCCAGCATCTTCTCCAGGGGCTGTAGATGGAGCACGGTCTCAGTGCCTGGAGACCGGTAAATCCCACTTCACCCAGAGCCCTGTAAAAAGGGATGGGGAAGGAATCAGCATGTGGGCTCCTGCCGCCGTACCCGCAATGGGTACCTCAACCTTACAAACACCTCCGACATACAGTGGGGTGAGAAGGGAGCATGCTGGGGACACTATATGTGTCCTCTTTTCTTCCATCCGACATAGTCAGCAGCTGCTGCTGACTAAAAAGTGGAGCTATGCGTGGATGTGTTGCCTCCTTCGCACAAAGCACAAAACTGGTGAGCCAGTGATCCCACTGGGGGTGTATAGCCAGAAGGGGAGGGGCCTTACACTTTTAAGTGTAATACTTTGTGTGGCCTCCAGAGGCAATAGCTATACACCCAATTGTCTGGGTCTCCCAATGGAGCGACAAAGAAATTCTCTTTTTCTTTATTGTTCCTATGGGAGACCCAGACATTGGGACTTCTCAAAGCTGTCCCTGGGTGGGAATAAACAGAAAACTGAGAAGTAGGCGAAACCTAACTTCACAAATGGGCGACAGCCGCCTGTAGGATGCGTCTGCCCAAGCTCGCATCTGCCGAAGCATGAGCATGCACTTGGTAGTGCTTCGAAAAGGTATGCAGACTAGTCCAAGTGGCAGCCTGACAGACCTGCTGAGCCGTAGCCTGGTGCCTGAGCCCAAGAGGCACCGACAGCTCTGGTCGAGTGTGCCTTGATCCCCGGCGGGGGTGGCACCTGAGTACACTGGTAGGCATCGGAAATGGCCGACCTAATCCAACGAGCTAAGGTCGGCTTAGAAGCCGAGAGGCCCTTACGCCGACCTGTGGTCAGCACACAAAGAGAGGTGCACCGCCTAAGAACAGCAGTGCGAGACACATAGATCCAGAGTACCCGCACCAGATCCAGAGTATGCAACGCTTTTTCAAAGCGATGAACAGGAACCGGACAAAAGGAAGGCAGGGAAATGTCCTGGTTAAGGTGGAAAGGAGAAACCACCTTAGGGAGAAAGTCCGGAGTCGGACGGAGAACCACCTTGTCTTGATGAAAAACCAAAAAGGTGACTCCGAAGAGAGCGCAGCCAAATCAGAGACTCTCCTGAGGGAAGTTATGGCCACTAGAAAGACCACTTTCTGTGAAAGACGAGACAAAGAAACCTCCCTAAGAGGCTCAAAGGGGGGTTTCTGCAAAGCCGTGAGGACCAGATTGAGGTCCCAGGGATCCAAAGGCCGCCGGTAAGGCGGAATGATGTGAGATGCGCCCTGCATGAAGGTGCGCACCTGAGCCAGCCGGGCGATACGCCGCTGGAACAAAACTGACAGAGCCGAGACTTGTCCCTTGAGTGAATTGAGGGATAGTCCTAGCTGCAGACCGGACTGTAGAAAGGACAGAAGGGTCGGCAAGGAAAAAGGCCAAGGAGCATGGCCGGAAGAAAGACACCAGGACAGGAAAATTCTCCAGGTCCTGTGATAGATTTTAGCCGAGGAAGACTTCCGAGCCCGAGTCATAGTGGAGATGACTTCTGGAGGAATACCAGAAGCCGTCAAGATCCAGGACTCAAGAGCCACGCCGTCAATCTGAGAGCCGCAGAATTCTGGCGGAAAAACGGACCTTGTGAGAGAAGGTCTGGACGGTCCGGGAGATGCCACGGCACCTCTACGGACAGATGGAGCAGGTCTGGGTACCAAGCTCGCCTGGGCCAGTCCGGAGCAATGAGGATGACCCGACGGCCCTCCATTCTGATCTTGCGCAGGACTTTGGGCAAGAGAGCTAGAGGGGGAAACACGTAGGACAGACGAAACTGGGACCAATCTTGAACCAGAGCGTCCGCTGCCAAGGCCTGAGGATCGTAGGAACCGGAACCTTGTTGTTGTGCCGGGATGCCATTAGATCCACTTCCGGAGTGGCCCACTTGCGGCAGATTGACCGAAACACTGCCGGATGCAGGGACCACTCGCCGTTGTCCACGGTTTGACGGCTGAGATAATCTGCTTCCCAGTTTTCCACGCCTGGGATGTGGACTGCGGATATGGTGGACTTGGAGTCCTCCGTCCATTGAAGGATGCGTTGAACCTCCAACATTGCCAGGCGGCTGCGTGTCCCGCCCTGGTGATTGATGTAGGCAACCGCTGTCGCGTTGTCTGACTGGACCCGGATGTGCTTGCCCGCCAACAGGTGGTGAAAGGCTAAGAGCTAGAAGCACAGCTCTGGTTTCCAGCACATTGATCGAGAGGGCTGATTCGGACGGAGTCCAAGTGCCCTGCGCTCTGTGGTGGAGAAATACCGCTCCCCAGCCGGATAGACTGGCATCCGTGGTGAGGATCACCCAGGACAGGGCCAGGAAGGAGCGTCCCTGAGACAGAGAGAGGGGCCGAAGCCACCACTGAAGGGAGCCCCTGGTCTGTGGCGACAAAGCCACTAACCTGTGCAAGGAGGAAGTCCGCCTGTCCCAACAGCGGAGAATGTCCAGCTGCAGAGGACGCAGATAGAACTGGGCAAAGGGAACCGCCTCCATTGACGCCACCATCTGACCCAGCACCTGCATTAGGTGTCTGATGGAATGACGGCGGGGCCTCCGCAAAGAGCGCACCGCCAGATGGAGGGACTGCTGTTTGACTAAGGGCAGCTTCACAAGTGCCGGTAGAGTCTCGAATTGCATCCCTAGGTACGTGAGCTTCTGGGTCAGAGTCAGAGTGGATTTGGGCAGATTGACAAGCCACCCGAATTGGACTGGAGTGGCGAGAGTGAGCGAGACACTCCGCTGACAGTCTGCGCTGGATGACGCCTTGACTAGAAGGTCGTCCAGGTAAGGAATCACTGCCAACCCCTGGAGGTGCAGAACCGCAACCACTGCTGCCATGACCTTGGTGAATACACGAGGGGCCGTGGCTAACCCGAAGGGGAGAGCCACGAATTGGAAATGTTCCTCTCAGATTGCAAAACGTAGCCAACGCTGGTATGAAACTGCAATTGGCACATGCAGATAGGCGTCTCTGATGTCGATGGATGCCAGGAAATCTCCTTGGGTCATTGAGGCAATGACTGATCGCAGAGACTCCATGCGAAAATGCCGCACCTGAACATGCTTGTTGAGAAGCTTGAGATCCAGGATGGGCCGGAAGGAACCGTCCTTTTTGGGGACTAGGAAGAGATTTGAGTAGAAACCTCTGAACCGTTCCCGAGCGGGAACCGGTACAATTACTCCGTTGGCCTGCAAGGATGCCACGGCCTGAGAGAAGGCGGCGGCCTTGGAGCAGGGGGGAGTTGACAGAAAAAATCTGTTTGGCGGGCTGGAAGAGAATTCGATCCTGTAGCCGTTGGAGATGATATCCCGCACCCACTGATCGGAGACGTGTTGAAACCACACGTCGCCAAAGTGGGAGAGCCTGCCACCGACCAAGGACGTTGCTGGCGCGGCCAGATAGTCAAGAGGAGGCTGCCTTAGTGGCAGCAGCTCCTGCGGTCTTCTGAGGACGCGGCTTTGTGCGCCAGTTGGGCTTTTGGTCCTTGGCTGAGTTAGTGGACGAGGCCGAGGGCTTAGAGGATGACCAGTTGGAGGAACGAAAGGAACGAAACCTCGACTGGTTCCTACCCTGGGCAGGTTTCCTGGTTTTAGTCTGTGGCATGGAAGTACTCTTCCCGCCAGTAGCTTCCTTAATAATTTCATCCAGTTGTTCGCCGAATAGCCTGGATCCAGCAAAAGGGAGCCCAGCAAGGTACTTCTTTGAAGAAGCATCTGCCTTCCACTCTCGAAGCCACAAGATCCTGCGGATAGCGAGGGAATTAGCCGAAGCCACCGCAGTGCGGTGAGAAGCCTCCAGCATGGCAGACATGGCATAGGATGAAAAAGCTGAATCTTGGGACGTTAAGGCAACCATTTCGGGCATAGATTCCCTGGAGAGGGAATGCATCTCCTCCAGAGAAGCAGAGATGGCCTTGAGAGCCCACACTGCTGCAAAAGATGGGGAGAACGAGGCCCCAGCCGCCTCATATACAGATTTGGCCAGAAGATCAACCTGGCGGTCAGTGGCATCCTTAAGAGAGGTGCCATCAGCCACTGATACAACGGCCTGGGCTGAGAGTCTAGACACCGGATGGTCTACCTTTGGTGAATGAGCCCACTCCTTGACCACCTCAGGTGGAAAGGGAAAACGGTCATCAGAACCACGCTTTGGGAAGCGTTTGTCAGGACAGGCCCTAGGCTTGGTCACAGTGGCCTGAAAACTGGAGTGGTTAAAGAACACACTCCTTGTCCTCTTAGGCAAGGTAAACTGGTGCTTTTCTGCCAGAGAGGGTTGCTCCTCTGATACTGGCGGATTGAGGTCCAGTACAGAATTAATGGACGCAATCAAATCACTAACATCGGCGTCACTTTCGGACAGATCAATGGGGCACATGGAGGTAGCGTCCGAGCCCCCAGTAAAGGCATCCTCCTCGTCCTGCGAGTCAGCTCGTGAATCAGAGCCACGGGACGAAGAAGGAGAGGTGTCCCTGCGTCTCCTTTTAGGAGGACGGGGTCTGGGACCAGATGAAGAATCCTCTGTGAGCTCCGCTGAGAGAGCCCTAGCAGCAGAGGCGCCCTGGGAAGGGGGCTGATGCATGGTCAGCAAAGTCCGGGACAGCTGTCCCATTGAGTCGGCAAAAGACTGGGAGATTGACCTAGAGAAGGATTCTACCCAAGCCGGGGGTTCAGCCACCGGAGCCGGAGCAGCCGGAGGGACCACTGTGGTTGCGATACCAGGCTGAGGCATTGCCAGGTTAGAGCAGGCATCACAATGTGGATATGTGCTCGGTTCAGGCAGCACGAGCTTACATGCAGTGCATATTGCGTACAGCCTTGCTCCTCGTGTGAGACATGCTGCTGAAGTGGGGGCTCTGAGCCAGAATGACCCCCAGAGAGTATATAAGCAGGTCCACAACCGGAGGTTGTGGCTTACCAGACCGTTTGTGTGCCCTCCAGATCCCACAGACCGGACCCCCAAACAGATTAGCAGAGATGCTGCAGCCAGCGCCGATCGCTGTGAGAACGCTGATAAAATGGCGCCGGAGCGAGGAGAGGGGGCGGGGCCTACTCTGAGAGCGGGATCTGGAGGGCCAAGGAGATTTACAGGGGAGGGGACATTTACTCAGAGAGGAGTGTCCCTCCCCTGTACCGAACGGCCGCTGGGCGGAGCCGCACTGGACCTCTGCATGATTGACATGCAGGGGCAGTGAAATCGAAACTAGGCCTCAGGCGAAGCCAGGGCCTAAATTTAAGCGATGCGGCCGACGCGCAGGCACCATCGGCGCGATTCTCAGGTGAAAACCAGAGAACCGGCCGGAAATGTCAGAACAGATACACAGCCCACTCTCCCCAACAATAAAGTACAAGGGACCCCCCGAAAATAACATCTCAGATACTTAGCTTGTGAGACGCAGGGTTTCAAGTCCCTGGGGATGAGTGCTCCGTCCGGCAGGATCCTGAAGGGCTGCGGATGGAGACCGGTCTCCTGCAAGGCAGGGAGAACCGTGCTGGCTCCCACTTCAAGCCAGAGCCCGAGGGATGGTGAAGGAGCGCGGCATGTAAGGCTCCAGCCCTGAAATCAACCTTAACAACACCGCCGACACAGTGGGGTGAGAAGGGACATGCCGGGAGTCCAGGCTTGGACCCGCTTTTCTTCAAACGCTTTCCAAAAATCAAAAATCAGATGAGAATGCATGTGTGGATGTGTGCCTCCTGAACACAAAACATTGAACTGGCTATATTTGGTTATCCAGGGGGTGTATATGCTCAGAGGGAGGAGCTACACTTTTTAGTGTAGTACTTTGTGTGTCCTCCGGAGGCAGAAGATAAACCCAATGTCTGGGTCTCCCATAGGAACGATAAAGAAAAAAGCAATGTGTGCACATAGCCCTACGTAGAAGTGTGAGGGTATGTGCGCACGTTGCTTTTTACCTGCTTTTTACCTGCTTTTTTGCTGCTTTTTCTTCTGCGCTGTTTAATGCCAAAATGGATGTGTTCTTCTATTCAAGCAAAGTCTATGGGAATTTGGGTTTCTTGTTCACACTATGTTGTTCAAAATGCTGCCTTTTTGTGGCAGAACTTTGGTCAAAAACTCAGCTTTGCAGTGCAAAACCCAAATGGCAAAAACAATTGACATGTTGCTTCTTTGAAAAGCTGAGTTTTTGACCAAAGTTCTGCCTCAAAAAGGCAGCATTTTGAACAACATAGTGTGAACAAGAAACCCAAATTCCCATAGACTTTGCTTGAATAGAAGAACACATCCATTTTGGCATTAAACAGCGCAGAAGAAAAAGCAGCAAAAAAGCAGGTAAAAAGCAGGTAAAAAGCAACGTGCGCACATACCCTAAGCCACATATCAGAAACGGAGAGGTGCAGGAACAAAAGAAAAAGCCCCAGATTCCGGAAAACAGCGGAATTTACACCAGGCAAATTAAGTCAAATGACAGGTCCTCCTTATGTGGGTGACGCTCGCCTAATAAATTGTGCTGTACATAATAAGTATTTAGTTATCTTTTTGTTATGTTGTAAGATGGCTCATAATGTTAAAGGGAATCTGTCAACCCCAAAACTCAACATGGGGGGACTTGCACCTGTCCCCCCACACTAGGGTGCGGGGCTTGCACCTGTCACCATCCACACAAGGGGGCTTGCACCCGTCACCCTCCACACAAGGGGGCTTGCACTCGTCACCCCACACACAAGGGGGCTTGCACCTGTCACCCCACACACAAGGGGGCTTGCACCTATCACCCCACACACAAGGGGGCTTGCACCTGTCACCCCACACTAGGGGGCTTGCACCTGTCACCCCACACTAGGGGGCTTGCACCTGTCACCCCACACTAGGGGGCTTGCACCTGTCACCCCACACTAGGGGGCTTGCACCTGTCACCCCACACTAGGGGGCTTGCACCTGTCACCCCACACTAGGGGGCTTAGTGCTTAGAAAATAGATAATGGCAGTTATCAATTTTATTATATTTTCAGAAAAACCTTTATTTCACATGCAAATGAGGGGTCTTCACCACACCCTTAATATGGATAAATGCTCAGTGCCCTTAACCCTAGAACGCATACCTTGGGGCCTCGCAGGTCTGCTAGGTTACTTGTTTTCTATGGTAGAGTTCTATGGTTGCGCATTCTAGGGTTAATGAGCATAGCATGCAGTGCACCTACCATTAGCTTGAGCAACAACAGCCCAAAGCAAGCACTGCTTGTATTGACTTCCAGGGCCCTGCTCATCCGCACTGACTCTGCAGGAGCCCTGCATCAATAAGTGCAGAGTGTTTGGTCACGTGCACGCTCATTTTTCTGTCCCGTCCGTAGCGGCCGCTTAGAGATTGTGTGCATTGAGCGGGCAACACAAAATCTCTATGCAGCGATAGTAGCTGCATCAATCAGCTGATAAGTGAGTCAATATCAATACGTACAAGGGGTTGTCTTGATGAGTTAACACTTGTGAAATTTGTATAATTCTGTATATAAATACACTTATAAGGTCAGTTAAGCACCTCTGAAATCCACGGTCCTAATGTAGACTGTGATGCCCGTATTGCTGCAGGTTTCCACCATCAGAACGCAACGTCTTGATATATGACCTCGACCAGCCCAGGCGTTATGGCGCGGACTCAGACTGTGAATACAGGATGTCTAAGACTCGTCCTAATCTGAGATAGTTAGGGCCAGCGCCTCTAAGGGTACGTGCCCACGAGCAGTGTTTGCAGTGTTTTGGATGTAGCATGCTTCAGCTGTGTCCAAACCGCAGCGTTGTTGTACAGTACAAGCATAGTGGATGGGATTTCTTGAAATCTCGTGCCCACTGTGCTTTTTTTTTCCGCCGCAAACACTGACCCGCGGTGCGGCTTTCCAGACCGCAGCATGTCGATTCTTTGCTGCGGAATCATATGTGACAAACGTAGGGAGAACAGAAGCGAGAGACTGCAGCGCACTGAACCCTGATTGTGGGTACAAGGAGCTGCGGTCTCCTGCGGAGGAGACTCGCGGACCCGCTGCGTCCGGGACCCAGTGTGTCCTGATCGTGGGCACGAGCAGCTGCGGTCTCCTGCGGAGGAGACACGCGGACCCGCAGGTCAGGAGGACCCGCTGCGTCCGGGACCCAGTGAGTCCTGATTGTGGGCACGAGCAGCTGCGGTCTCCTGCGGAGGAGACTCGCGGACCCGCAGGTCAAGAGGACCCGCTGCGTCCGGGACCCAGTGAGTCCTGATTGTGGGCACATACCCTTAGGCGTCACCATGTAATGCACCACAGAGACTTACGCTCCATTTCTTGTCCCAGGTAGGAACACCAGCGATTCCTCATGTCTTCTACAGCAATAATGTCCTTTTCTTCCATTTCATCAGCCAACAACATGGGCAAACATGGCACAATGAGATCATTCATCAGAGTCAGACCATTATTAACTTTTTCGCTGTCTCCGGACTCAAACAAGATTGCAGCTTTCTCATTCAGTTTCTACAGGACACAAGAAATGAAGGTTTATATGTAAATCTACCTAATGTACCACATTACAGAAGTATAAATATGAAGCGCTGTACCTAGACGCAGGGACACATTGCCAATAACTATTTATGGAACGTTTAGGCCAAACAGCGTTTAGTGTAGTTACTATACATAATATAGGGTTTCATTTTTTTGGACTCACGCGTTTTACAGCTCATCATATGTCATTAGCCTGGATTTTACATAATCGAGCACATTTTCTACTTACTAGAAAACACTCCCTTCGGTAATGAGAAATCAGCTCCTCGTCGTGTCCTCTGTACGGGCCTCTTGAGAGAAGATCCTTGTTGTACTGGTAGCCGTAGATGAGGTACAGCAAAGCTTCCACATAACTAGGAGATAAGGCACAGGGAATGTCCGCTAAATGGGCCTGGTTGATTTATAATTCAAAGAACCCTTCTCCCTCAATTTTAAAGATGGTGCCAATCAATTCGCCGACCTGGTCCATCAGCCACAACATTATTACTTGGCCGCCGGATGGGAGCCCCGAGGACTGTCTCCTAATTGACGACATTCGCTTTTTTTCTTTTAATTAGTTTGATTCATCGTTGCGGCCTGAAGCACATGTGAGCCAAAAGGAGCGGATGTGGGAGGTAGGAGGTGGGTCTCCCGGCACAGATTCATGGCCGATGTGTCTGAAGGACTGGGCTACCGCAAATTGATTTGTACCAACTCTACTTAATTTCCAATGTTTCTTACGCAGATAAGTGGGATACGCAACACCTGACGTACCTGCATCACCTAGGTTGGACACTTTCCGAGGCTGGTATTGTTTTTATGGAAACAAATCCTGTGCTGAATATCTTCAGGGTAAACATTCTGCTCAAGGTCTCAATTTTCAATACAGAATTGACCAAAGATCATTTTAACCAATGAAGGAATAATAATAATGTCCACAATTGGATGTGTTAAAAAAAAAAAAAAAGTTCCTGTGCTGAGATAATCTTATATATGTGTCCCTGCTATGTACTGTGTAATGGCCGTGTCTGACCATACCACGTCTCCTCAGCCGGGGAGGAAGGAAAAGAGATTATACAGACATTACGTCATAGGATTCCAAATGATTCTCTTTCTTTCATGCAAAGCATTTTTTATAGAAACAGGCAGGAAAATGTTTGTTTTACCTCACAGAAAGAATCAGTTATGATCCCCGTCTGGACCTGTCTGTAGACTCTCTGTGGTGTCTTCCCCGGCCAAGTAGATGTGGCATGATCAGCCCATGTCCCTGTACAAAAACGTGGCACTCAAGATAAATGTGAATAGTGGTCTTTTATTGAGAAGTAGTTGTAGGACCAGCACAAGCACAGACGTTTCGGTCAAAGACCTTTATCAGTGTGCAAGCAGGGGGTCCTCAGAAGGTATAGCAACTGGCGTAGCTAGGTATGATGCGGTGTCCACCGCTGTCTATGTCCACAGTTGGACACCGTGTCATACCCGACTACGCCAGTTGCCAAGTTGCTATACCTTCTGAGGACCCCCTGCACATACACGGATGAAGGTCTTTGACCGAAACGTCTGTGCTTGTAAAAATAAATAAATGACCACTATTCCCATTTATCTTGAGTGCCAAGTTTCTACATCTACTTAAGACTGTCTTGGACCCTACTTGAGCACCACCACAGAAGTGCCGTGTATAAACTCACTACATGTACCTGTACAGTCCGACACGGCCATTACACAGCACATACTGCTGAAGGGACACCTATATAAGATCTCAACACAGGAACATTTTTTTAAAATGCTTTTAATTTTGAAAATTATTGTTCCAAGATCTATTGATTAAAATCAACTACAAAATTAACTATTTGTGAAAAAAACCCTTTAAAATTGAGACGAATCAAGCTTCAGAGCTGTGCAACGCAAAGTTTATTGATTCCTACTCCTCATTGTCTCTTTTCGATGTCCTTGGGCTCAGTGAAGGGAAGTAAGGTCCCCTATATCTCAAATTTATTATTATAAAGGCTGCTTTACACACAATGATATCGCTAGCCATCTCGTTAGCGATGTGACACGCCCAGATCGTTGTTACGATTTGCTGAGATCGCTCATAGGTCGGTTTTTATTGTTTGACCAAGGCGGTCGTGTGGATGTTGCTCGTCGTTTGCAGGGTGTCAAACGTAGCAATATGTCTGCTGCGATCCAAACGACGAACAATATTTTGAAACTGAACGACGTGTCAACCATCAACGATTTTCACCCTATTTGCAATCGTTCGGAGTCGCACGTAGGTGTCACACGTAATTACATCGCTAACGATGCCGGAAGTGCGTCACGGAAACCGTGACCATGACGACATGTCGTCAGATAAATCGTAGCGTGTAAAGCGGCCTTTAATGCCAGAAATTGGTGTAAAATTTCAAGCTAGCCCACACTTTGTCCTTTAATGTTTCAAGTTGTCAAGATCACAGCTTGACGTCAGTGGGTGAAACCAGTTTTGCTTAGAGTCAGAGCAAACCAGCGGTTCCTCTTGTAACAGAAGATGCCATGACTCTACGACTGTATCCTACATAAGTGGTGTTGGTAGAGTTGAGCGAGTACCTAACTATTCGTCCTTGCGATACTCATAACGAGTACCGTCTAATACTGGCGTATTCGTTCCGAATAGCGTGTGCAATGTAAGTCAATGGGGACAAACTCGCAAAGTAACCCGAATCCCGTACTGTTCGTGCGAGTAGCGAATAGTGTAGAATTTGGGTTCGGCTACTTTCACACATCCGGTTTTTGCTCTGCGGCACAATACGGCGCTCTGCAGAAAAACCGCAACAGTTTTTTTTTTTTGCCGCCGGTTGCGGTTTTTTTTTTTGCATAGCTTGCGTTCGGTCCGGTTTTTGCCGCATGCGGCAGATTTAGCCTATGCCGCGGCCGGATGGAACTTTGCCTGCAACGTCTTTTGCTCCGGCAAAAGAAGGGAATTTTGTTTACTTACCGTAAATTCCTTTTCTTCTAGCTCCAATTGGGAGACCCAGACAATTGGGTGTATAGCTTCTGCCTCCGGAGGCCACACAAAGTATTACACTTAAAAGTGTAAAGCCCCTCCCCTTCTGCCTATACACCCCCCCCGTGAGTCACGGGCTCCTCAGTTTTGGTGCAAAAGCAGGAAGGAGGAAACTTATAATTTGGTCTAAAGTAATTCAATCCGAAAGAAGTTCGGAAAACTGAAAACCATTCAACATGAACAACATGTGTACACAAAGAACAACAGCCCGAAGGGAACAGGGGCGGGTGCTGGGTCTCCCAATTGGAGCTAGAAGAAAAGGAATTTACGGTAAGTAAACAAAATTCCCTTCTTTGTCGCTCCATTGGGAGACCCAGACAATTGGGACGTCCAAAAGCAGTCCCTGGGTGGGTAAAATAATACCTCGTAATAGAGCCGTAAAACGGCCCCTTCCTACAGGTGGGCAACCGCCGCCTGAAGGACTCGCCTACCTAGGCTGGCATCTGCCGAAGCATAGGTATGCACCTGATAGTGTTTCGTGAAAGTGTGCAGGCTCGACCAGGTAGCCGCCTGACACACCTGCTGAGCCGTAGCCTGGTGCCGCAAAGCCCAGGACGCACCCACGGCTCTGGTAGAATGGGCCTTCAGCCCTGAGGGAACCGGAAGCCCAGAGGAACGGTAGGCTTCGAGAATTGGTTCCTTGATCCACCGAGCCAGGGTTGATTTGGAAGCCTGTGACCCTTTACGCTGGCCAGCGACAAGGACAAAGAGTGCATCAGAACGGCGCAGGGGCGCCGTACGAGAAATGTAGAGTCTAAGTGCTCTCACCAGATCCAACAAGTGCAAATCCTTTTCACATTGGTGAACTGGATGTGGACAAAGAGAAGGTAAGGAGATATCCTGATTGAGATGAAAGGGGGATACCACCTTAGGGAGAAATTCCGGAACCGGACGCAGAACCACCTTGTCCTGGTGAAACACCAGGAAAGGAGCCTTGCATGACAGCGCTGCTAGCTCAGACACTCTCCGAAGTGATGTGACTGCTACTAGGAAGACCACTTTCTGCGAAAGGCGTGAAAGAGAAATATCCTTCATTGGCTCAAAAGGTGGTTTCTGAAGAGCCATCAGCACCCTGTTCAGATCCCAGGGTTCTAACGGACGCTTGTAAGGAGGAACTATGTGACAAACCCCCTGCAGGAACGTGCGCACCTTTGGAAGTCTGGCTAGGCGCTTCTGGAAAAACACAGAGAGCGCTGAGACTTGTCCCTTAAGAGAACCGAGCGACAAACCCTTTTCCAATCCGGATTGAAGGAAGGAAAGAAAAGTGGGCAAGGCAAATGGCCAGGGAGTAAAACCCTGATCAGCGCACCAGGATAAGAATATTCTCCACGTCCTGTGGTAGATCTTGGCGGACGTTGGTTTCCTGGCCTGTCTCATAGTGGCAATGACCTCTTGAGATAACCCTGAAGATGCTAGGATCCAGGACTCAATGGCCACACAGTCAGGTTGAGGGCCGCAGAATTCAGATGGAAAAACGGCCCTTGAGACAGCAAGTCTGGTCGGTCTGGTAGTGCCCACGGTTGACCCACCGTGAGATGCCACAGATCCGGGTACCATGACCTCCTTGGCCAGTCTGGAGCGACGAGGATGGCGCGGCGGCAGTCTGACCTGATCTTGCGTAACACTCTGGGCAACAGTGCCAGAGGAGGAAACACATAAGGCAGTTGAAACTGCGACCAATCCTGAACTAATGCGTCTGCCGCCAGAGCTCTGTGATCTTGAGACCGTGCCATGAATGCCGGGACCTTGTTGTTGTGCCAGGACGCCATTAGGTCGACGTCCGGCATCCCCCAGCGGCAGCAGATCTCTTGAAATACGTCCGGGTGAAGGGACCATTCCCCTGCGTCCATGCCCTGGCGGCTGAGAAAGTCTGCTTCCCAGTTTTCTACGCCCGGGATGTGAACTGCGGATATGGCGAATGCTGTGGCTTCCGCCCACAGCAGAATCCGCCGGACTTCCTGGAAGGCTTGCCGACTGCGTGTGCCGCCTTGGTGGTTGATGTATGCCACCGCTGTGGAGTTGTCCGACTGAATTCGGATCGGTTTGCCTTCCAGCCACGGCTGGAACGCTTTTAGGGCAAGATACACTGCCCTTATCTCCAGAACATTGATCTGCAGGGAGGACTCTGGCTGAGTCCAGGTACCCTGGGCCCTGTGGTGGAGAAAGACCGCTCCCCACCCTGACAGGCTCGCGTCCGTCGTGACCACCGCCCAGGATGGTGGTAGGAAGGATTTCCCCTTCGACAATGAAGTGGGAAGAAGCCACCACCGAAGAGAGGCTTTGGCTGCCTGAGAAAGGGAGACGTTCCTGTCGAGGAACGTCGACTTCCTGTCCCACTTGCGGAGAATGTCCCATTGAAGTGGACGCAGATGAAACTGCGCAAAAGGAACTGCCTCCATTGCTGCCACCATCTTCCCTAGGAAGTGCATGAGGCGCCTCAAGGGGTGTGACTGGCCATGAAGGAGAGACTGCACCCCTGTCTGTAGTGAACGCTGTTTGTCCAGCGGAAGCTTCACTATCGCTGGAAGAGTATGAAACTCCATGCCAAGATATGTCAGTGATTGGGCCGGTGTCAGATTTGACTTTGGGAAATTGATGATCCACCCGAATCTCTGGAGAGTCTCCAGAGCGATGTCCAGGCTGCGTTGGCATGCCACTCGGGAGGGTGCCTTGACAAGCAGATCGTCTAAGTAAGGGATCACCGAGTGTCCCTGAGAGTGTAGGACTGCTACAACTGCTGCCATGACCTTGGTGAAGACCCGTGGTGCTGTCGCCAGGCCGAAAGGCAGTGCCACGAACTGAAGGTGTTCGTCCCCTATGGCGAAACGCAGGAAGCGCTGATGCTCTGGTGCAATCGGTACGTGGAGATAAGCATCTTTGATGTCGATTGATGCTAGGAAATCTCCTTGGGACATTGAGGCGATGACGGAGCGGAGCGATTCCATCCGGAACCGCCTGGTTTTCACGTGTTTGTTGAGCAGTTTTAGGTCCAGAACAGGATGGAAAGATCCGTCCTTTTTTGGCACCACAAACAAGTTGGAGTAAAAACCGTGACCCTGTTGCTGAAGAGGAACAGGGATCACCACTCCTTCTGCCTTCAGAGTGCACACCGCCTGAAGAAGAGCATCGGCTCGCTCGGGGGGCGGAGATGTTCTGAAGAAACGAGTCGGAGGACGAGAGCTGAGCTCTATCCTGTAACCGTGAGACAGAATGTCTCTCACCCAACGGTCTTGTACCTGTGGCAACCAGGCGTCGCAAAAGCGGGAGAGCCTGCCACCGACCGAGGATGCGGCGTGAAGAGGCCGAAAGTCATGAGGAGGCCGCTTTGGGAGCGGTTCCTCCGGCGGTCTTTTTAGGACGTGACTTAGACCGCCATGAATCGGAGTTCGTCTGACCCTTCTGTGGCCTGTTGGACGAGGAGAATTGAGACCTGCCCGCGGGCCGAAAGGACCGAAACCTCGATTGTACCTTCCGTTGTTGAGGTCTGTTTGGTTTGGACTGGGGTAAGGATGAGTCCTTTCCCTTGGATTGTTTAATGATTTCATCCAATCGCTCACCAAACAGGCGGTCGCCAGAAAATGGCAACCCGGTTAAGAACTTTTTGGAAGCAAAGTCTGCCTTCCATTCACGTAGCCACATGGCCCTGCGGACTGCCACCGAATTGGCGGATGCTACCGCCGTACGGCTCGTAGAGTCCAGGACAGTATTAATGGCGTAGGACGCAAACGCCGACGCCTGAGAGGTTAATGACACCACCTGCGGAGCAGAGGCACATGTGACTGCATTAATCTGCGAGTGACAAGCTGAGATAGCTTGGAGCGCCCATACGGCTGCCCTCCTTCGCACAAAGCATAAAAACTGAGGAGCCAGTGACTCACGGGGGGGTGTATAGGCAGAAGGGGAGGGGCTTTACACTTTTAAGTGTAATACTTTGTGTGGCCTCCGGAGGCAGAAGCTATACACCCAATTGTCTGGGTCTCCCAATGGAGCGACAAAGAAAAACCGCATCGCGCCGCATCCGGCCGCTGCGCCGCATTTTTCAATGCATGCCTATGGGCCCTGGATGCGGCGCGATGCGTAAAAAAACGCATCCGGCCGCCGCATGCGGTTTCTTCCACTGCGCATGCTCAGTAGCGTGCCGCAACCGGAAAAAAACGGACCGGCCGCATGTAAAAACTTATGCAAAGGATGCGGTGTTTTCGCCGCATCCGTTGCATAGGTTTCACAGCCGGATTGAGCCGCACTGCTCAAACCGGATGTGTGAAAGTAGCCTTACTTGTTACATTGCGAGTTTTTCCCCCATTGACTTGCATTGCATATGCTATTTGGAAAGAATACGCGAGTATTGGACAGTACTCGTTATGAGTATAGTGAGTATAAATAGTTAGCTACTCGCTCAACTCTAGGTGTTGGTGTAAAACTACTTTCTCCTTAGACTTTGCTGGAGAAGATGGGATTGCAGTCTCATAAGTCTTATTCTTCCATCTCTACAGAGGGAAAGACAGGCAGCCATAGAAATGAATGTTTCTGAATTATGATAGCCACAGAAAACGTGTAGTAGACTGGAGAGCCACGACAAATCACCGAACATTACAAGCTTTTATAGGAAAGCCGCGATATATAAACTACACAATATATTGCATCGATAAGTGCTTGACTTTTCAAGCTTCAGAAAACCCCCATGTCTTACCTCTTGTTCTGAAACAATTCCAATCCGATCAAGATTAACATGGTCGTCTCTCGAAAGATCCTGTATTCCTTGTGCCACCTCTATACAGGAATAAAAGAATATCCATAAAGAGAAGCTACAAGCACCAAGCAGTCTATAAAAGGTGCAAAAAGGCTTTCCTTTATAAAGGCCAGAGTCTCACTTGCGAGTGCCTCGCGTGTAACTCGTGCGAGTCTCTCATTGAATCACCCGGCATGGACTCACTCTCCGGACAGGAGCGTCTCAGCTGCATAGACATACATGCAACCGACCCGCTCCTGTCAGGAGAGTGCGAGTCCGTGCCGGATGATTCAATGAGAGACTCGCGCGAGTTACACGTGAGGCACTCGCAAGTGTGACTCTGGCCAAAAAGCGCTTATCACAAAAGTCAGAATAGTGGTCCAACATTGATCTCCAGGACTGGATAGGTGTTTGCAATGCTCATTGTATCCGGGAGTGATTGGACAGGAATTATTCCTCGAATTTGAAATCAATAGAATTGGTAGTGGATTACTAAAATCCCCCAAAAATGGCTATGGATTACGATTGTATCACACCATGTGACTAGTAAACAATGCAACCATATATATATATATTTTATCGGTCTGGTCCACACAGGACTCTGCAAAGATGTTTTAAGGCCCCGTCACACACAACGAGTTCGCTAACAAGATCGTTGATGCGTCACTGTTTTGGTGACGCAGCAGTGATCTCGTTATGTGTGACACCTACCAGCAATCAGGCCCATGCTGTGAGATCGCTAGTCATTGCCGAATAGTTGGGACCATTTTCTTCAAAGGTGAGGTCCTGCTGGGCAGGACGCATCGTTGTGCTTAACGCCTGCCAATGACCCCCTAATACAGTCCCAACGCCTGCCAAGATCGTTATACAGGTTGCTGATCGTTACTGCATCGTTGGTAAGGTCTGACTGTGTGACATCTCACCAGCGACCTTCTAGCGATCCTTATCAGGTCACATCGTTTTCGGGATCGCTGGTAAGTCGTTAAATGTGACGGGGGCTTTAGACTCTAACTGCACTTTCTTGCCGGATCCAGTGTTCACATGATTACTGGGGGAGAGGATCAGCAGTTTCTGTCTCAGGCCTCCCAGATTCCCATCTGTTCTGAAGAAAGGATACTAAATTGGCCCTGTAAGTTAATAAGCCAGCCCCAATTAGGCAATGTTCACACGGATTTTTTTTTCATTCAAAGCGGTCTCAGGCTATGTGTCCACGTTGCTTTTTACCTGCTTTTTTGCTGCTTTTTCAACTGCAGCGTTTAATGCCAAAATGGATGTGTTCTGCTTTTCAAGCAAAGTCTATGGGAATTTGGGTTTCTTGTCCGCACTATTCAGTTCAAACTGCAGCCTTTTTCTGGCAGAAATTTGGGCAAAACCTCTGCTTTGCAGTTCAAAACGCAAATGGCAAAAACAATTGACATGTGAATTGTTTTTGCCATTTGGGTTTTGCACTGCAAAGCTGAGTTTTTGCCCAAAGTTCTGCCAGAAAAGAAGGGAATTTTGTTTACTTACCGTAAATTCCTTTTCTTCTAGCTCTAATTGGGAGACCCAGACAATTGGGTGTATAGGCTATGCCTCCGGAGGCAGCACAAAGCACTACACTCAAAAGTGTTAAGCCCCTCCCCTTCTGCCTATACACCCCCCGTGCTCCCACGGGCTCCTCAGTTTTGGTGCAAAAGCAAGACGGAGGAAAAAGAATTATAAACTGGTTTAAAGTAACATCGATCCGAAGGAATATCGGAGAACTGAAACCATTCAACATGAACTACATGTGTACACAAAAAAACAGGGGCGGGTGCTGGGTCTCCCAATTAGAGCTAGAAGAAAAGGAATTTACGGTAAGTAAACAAAATTCCCTTCTTCTTTGTCGCTCTATTGGGAGACCCAGACAATTGGGATGTCCAAAAGCAATCCCTGGGTGGGTAAAATAATACCTCGTAAGAGAGCCGTAAAACGGCCTTTTCCTACAGGTGCGCAATCGCCGCCCGAAGGACTCGTCTACCTAGACTGGCATCCGCCGAAGCATAGGTATGCAACTGATAGTGTTTCGTGAAAGTGTGCAGGCTCGACCAGGTAGCCGCCTGACACACCTGCTGAGCCGTATCCTGGTGTCTCAAAGCCCAGGACGCACCCACGGCTCTGGTAGAATGGGCCTTCAGCCCTGAGGGAACCGGAAGCCCAGCCGAACGGTGGACTTCGATAATTGGCTCCTTGATCCACCGAGCCAAGGTTGATTTGGAAGCCTGTGACCCTTTACGCTGGCCAGCGACAAGGACAAAAAGTGCATCCGAGCGGCGCAGGGGCGCCGTACGAGAAATGTAGAGTCTGCGTGCTCTCACCAGATCTAACAAGTGCAAATCCTTTTCACATTGGTGAACTGGATGAGGACAAAAAGAAGGTAAGGAGATATCCTGATTGAGATGAAAGGGGGATACCACCTTAGAGAGAAAGTCCGGAACCGGACGCAGAACCACCTTGTCCTGGTGAACAACCAGGAAAGGGGCTCTGCATGACAGCGCTGCTAGCTCAGACACTCTCCGAAGTGAAGTGACTGCTACTAGAAAAAACCCTTTCTGCGAAAGGCGTGAGAGAGAAATATCTCTCATTGTCTCGAATGGTGATTTCTAAAGAACCAGCAGCACCCTGTTCAGAATCCAGGGTTCTAACGTCAGCTTGTAAGAAGGAACGATGTGACAAACCCCCTGCAGGAACGTGCGTACCTGTGGAAGTCTGGCTAGGCGCTTCTGGAAAAAACACAGAGAGCGCTGAGACTTGTCCCTTAAGGGAGTTGAGCGACAAACCCTTTTCCAGTCCAGATTGAAGGAAGGACAGAAAAAATGGGCAAGGCAAAGTGCCAGGGAGAAGAACCCTGAGCAGAGCACCACGACAGGAAAATTTTCCACGTCCTGTGGTAGATCTTGGCGGACGTTGGTTTCCTAGCCTGTCTCATAGTGGCAATGACCTCTTGAGATAATCCTGAAGACGCTAGGATCCAGGACTCAATGGCCACACAGTCAGGTTGAGGGCCACAGAATTGAGATGGAAAAAACGGCCCTTGAGATAACAAGTCTGGTCGGTCTGGTAGTGCCCACGGTTGGCCGACCGTGAGATGCCACAGATCCGGGTACCACGACCTCCTCAGCCAGTCTGGAGCGACGAGGATGACGCGGCGGT
Organism: Anomaloglossus baeobatrachus; assembly: GCF_048569485.1. NCBI lineage: Eukaryota > Metazoa > Chordata > Amphibia > Anura > Aromobatidae > Anomaloglossus > Anomaloglossus baeobatrachus. The sequence continues at coordinate 63,872,582 of NC_134354.1, forward strand.
AGTCGGCCCTGATCTTGCGTAACACTCTGGGCAACAGTGCCAGCGGAGGAACACATAAGGGAGCTGAAACTGCGACCAATCCTGAACTAAGGCGTCTGCCGCCAGAGCTCTGGGATCTTGAGACCGTGCCATGAACGTCGGTACCTTGTTATTGTGCCGGGACGCCATGAAGTCGACGTCCGGCACCCCCCAGCGGCAACAGATCTCCTGAAACACGCCCGGGTGAAGGGACCATTCCCCTGCGTCCATGCCCTGGCGACTGAGATAATCCGCTTCCCAGTTTTCCACGCTTGGAATGTGAACTGCAGAGATGGTGGAGGCCGTGGCTTCCACCCACATCAAAATCCGCCGGACTTCCTGGGAGGCTTGCCACCACTGTGGAATTGTCCGACTGAATTCTGATCTGCTTGCCTTCCAGCCACTGCTGGAAAGCTTTCAGGGCAAGATACCCTGCCCGTATTTCCAGAAAATTGATCTGAAGCGAGGACTCTTGCTGGGTCCACGTACCCTAAGCCCTGTGGTGGAGAAAAACCGCTCCCCACCCTGACAGACTCGCGTCCGTCGTGACTACTTCCCAGGATGGGGGTAGGAAAGATTTCCCCTTCGCTAATGAAGTGGGAATAAGCCACCACCGAAGGGAAGCTTTGGTCGTCTGAGAGAGGGAGACGATCCTGACGAGGGACGTCGGCTTCCTTCCCATTTGCATAGGATGTCCCATTGAAGGGGACGCAGGTGAAATTGCGCGAAAGGGACTGCCTCCATTGCTGTCACCATCTCCCCCAGGAAGTGCGTGAGGCGCCTCACGGGGTGTGACTGGCCTTGAAGGAGAGATTGTACCCCTTTCCGTAGTGACTGCTGTTTGATCAGCGGAAGCTTCACTATCGCTGAGAGTATGAAACTTCGTGCCAAGATATGTCAGCGATTGGGCCGGTGTCAGATTTGACTTTGGAAAATTGATGATCCACCCGAAACCCTGGAGAGTCTCCAGGGTAACGTCAAGGCTGCGTTGGCATGCCTCTATAGAGGGTGCCTTGATCAGCAGATCGTCCAAATACTGGATCACCGAGTGACCCAGGGAGTGTAGAAGCACTACTACAGTAGCCATAACCTTGGTAAAAACCCGTGGGGCTGTTGCCAGGCCGAACGGCAGTGCCACGAATTGCAGGTATTCGTGTCCTATGGCGAAGCGCAAGAAGCGCTGGTGTTCTGGAGCAATCGGTACATGGGGATAAGCATTTTTGATATCGATTGATGCAAGGAAATCTCCTTGGAACATTGAGGCGATGACGGAGCGGAGGGATTCCATCCGGAACCGCCTGGTTTTTACCCGTCTGTTGAGCAGTTTCAGGTCCAGGACCGGGCGGAAAGACCCGTCCTTCTTTGAGACCACCAACAAGTTGGAGTAAAAACCGTGGCTCTGTTGCTGAAGAGGAACAGGGATCACCACTCCTTCAGCCGTCAGAGTGCGCCGCGCCTGCAGAGGAGCCTCGGCTCGCTCGGGAGGCGGGGATGACCTGAAGAATCGAGTCGGGGGACGAGAGGTAAACTCTATCTCGGAACCGTGAGACAGAATAACTCTCACCCAGCGGTCTTTTATTTGTGGCAGCCCGGTGTCGCAAAAGCGGGAGAGCCTGCCACCGACCGAGGATGCTACTAGCGGAGGCCGAAAGTCATGAGGAAGCCGCTTTGTTAGCGGCGCCCCCGGTGGTCTGTTTAGGACGTGACTTAGACCGCCATGCATCAGAGCTCCTTTGTCTTTCTGAGACCTTGTGGACGAGGAGAATTTGGACCTGCCCGCGCCCCGAGAGGAGCGAAACCTCGACTGCCCTTTCCTCTGTTGGGATATGTTTGGTTGGGACTGGGGTAAGGATGTATCCTTTCCCTTGGATTGTTTGATGACTTCATCCAGACGCTCGCCAAACAACCTGTCGCCACAAATTGGCAAACTGGTTAAGCGCTTTTTTTTTTTTTTTTGGAAGCAGAATCTGCCTTCCATTCCCGTAGCCATAAGGCCCTGCGGAGTACCACCGAATTGGCGGCCGCAACCGCCGTACAGCTCGCAGAGTCCAGGACAGCACTAATAGCGTTGCCGAAGTTTGGGAGGTAATGGATGCCACTTGTGGCGCGGCCGTGCATGTGGCTGCTTCAATTTGCGCTTGACCTGCTGAGATAGCTGGTAGCGCCCATACGGCTGCGAATGCTGGGACAAAAGAAGCTCCGATAGCTTCATAGATGGATTTCAACCAGAGCTCCATCTGCCCGTCAGTGGCATCTTTGAGCAAGGCTCCATCCTCCACTGCAAGTAATGATCTAGCCGCCAGTCTGTGAGATTGGAGGGTCCACTCTGAGACACTGAGTCCAACCTTTAACCACGTCAGGTGGAAAAGGACAACGTGTATCCTTAAGGCGCTAAGAAAAAACGCTTATCTGGACAAGCATGGTGATTCTGGACTGCCTCTCTGGAATCAGAATGGTCTAGAAACATACTCGGTGTACGCTTGGGGAACCTGAAGCGGAATTACTCCTGCTGATAATCTGACTCCTCCGCCGGAGGAGCTGAGGGAGAAATATCCAGCATTTGATTGATGGACGCAATGAGATCGTTCACTATGGCGTCCCCGTCTGGAGTATTACGATTGAGAGCGCCCTCAGGATCAGAATCCTGATCAGCTGTCTCCGCATCATCAACCGGAGATTCCCCCCGCTGAGACCCTGAACAACATGATGTCGAGGGAAATTCTAAGCGAGCCCGCTTAGTCGGTCTGGGGCTGGGGTCTAAGTCAGAACCTTCAGCCTGGAATGTATCCTGGGAGGACATTGTTGGTCCAATTGAGGGGGGCCAGGGAACAATGATTCAACAGAGTCCCTTTGCTGAGATACCGGCCTGGACTGCAAGGCTTCTAGTATCTCAGCCATAGTCTCAGAGAGTTTTGCAAACTCCATCCCCGTCACTAAGGACCGTGTCAACAGGTGTCTCCCCCTGGGCCCCTCTTAGCAGATGCTCTGGCTGAAGAAGAGAGTCACAGGGGCCACACATTGCACACAATGAGGGTCAATGGGACCTGCCGGCAGCTGGGTCGTACAAGCGGCGCAGGCAGCCTAATAATCCTGTTTTTTGGCACCCCTGTCTTTGTGGGGCCATGCTATTGTTTTCCCTGATTAACACAAAAGGGTAAATAGCCATAATGAACTGTGCTCATACAGTGTAAAGTATATAGTAATAACACAGAATGTATCAATACACTACAGCACCATGGGGGTAACACCCCAGGTGCTGCTTACCAGCCGCCTAAAGCGGTTGTGAGGCCACCAGAGACCGTGTCTGGGTTTCCCAGGGTTAATCCCTCTCTGCAGCGTCTGAGGAGCTGACAGGAAATGGCTGCGGCGTCCTGACGAGAGGAGGGAGCCGTGGGCGTCTCACACAGTGCACAGTGAGGGGAGTGGAGTATGCAAAGCATGCTCCAGCCCTCATGCTGCTCGTTTGTCCCTCTCTTCCGTGCAGCGTCCCGCCCTTCCCCCTGCCTGTCAGGGCTGAGGGCGGGAAAAAGGAAGCTAGGCCGCAAGAAAGCCGGGGACTCGAGTATAAGCGTCGCCGCCGTAAAAGCGCGGCCGACGCCGAAGTCCCCGGCGAACTACAAGTCCCAGCCGCGCCGCAGTTTCACATGGCAGCGGCGGTTAGCGCGGTAGCCCCTACATATAAACACACTCAGCGACGCTGAGTGTGTAATGGCACATATAGACCCGGTCAGCGCCGCGGTCCCCGGTGCACTAGCACACCCAGCAAAGCTGAGGTGTTGCCGTGCACGGTCCCTACAGGGATACAGAGTACCTTCAAGATGCAGGGCCATGTCCCTGAACGGAACCCGGCTCCTATCCAGCAGTCTCCACAGGAGTTGTGGATGAAGCACGGTCTCAGTGCCTGGAGACCGATAGGATCCCACTTCACCAGAGCCCTGAGGGGGATGGGGAAGGAAAGCAGCATGTGGGCTCCAGCCTCCGTACCCGCAATGGATACCTCAACCTTAACAACACCGCCGACAAGAGTGGGGTGAGAAGGGAGCATGCTGGGGGCCCTATATGGGCCCACTTTTCTTCCATCCGACCTGGTCAGCAGCTGCTGCTGACCAATCTGTGGAGCTGTGCTGTGCATGTCTGCCTCCTTCGCACAAAGCAAAAAACTGAGGAGCCCGTGGGAGCACGGGGGGTGTATAGGCAGAAGGGGAGGGGCTTAACACTTTTGAGTGTAGTGCTTTGTGCTGCCTCCGGAGGCATAGCCTATACACCCAATTGTCTGGGTCTCCCAATAGAGCGACAAAGAAAGGCTGCAGTTTGAACTGAATAGTGGGCACAAGAAACCCAAATTCCCATAGACTTTGCTTGAAAAGCAGAACACATCCATTTTGGCATTAAACGCTGCAGTTGAAAAAGCAGCAAAAAAGCAGGTAAAAAGCAGGTAAAAAGCAACGTGGACACATAGCCTCAAACACTCTTTGAAAACCCTTCTATTTAATTTCTATGACAAATCTATTTGGCTGCCATTTTTGACTTTTTTTTTTTCCTTTTCTTCCCTAAAGAGGTTTTGGGAAACTCCTGGGAAAAAAATAGAAAATTCATTTGACTTATTTAAAACGAATCATGAACTAAACCTCTCTAAATTTAGAACTCAACTTTTTTTTTTGCCTTTTTTGGTGTGTTTTTGCATTTTTGTTGCAGAATGTGTGTCCTTTGTGTACAGTACATGTTTAATAAAGTGAGCTTTATTTACCAAAAACGCAGCACAAATGCATGATTGTGTTTTTTTGCACAATCTCATTGTTTTCTATGGATGAAGAAAAGTTGAAAAAATTGACATGCTGAAAATTAAAAAAACAAAAAAAAACAACAAAAACCCTTTTGCATGAGATTTCTGACATATAGCATTTGCTGGTAATGTGAAAAGCAGCTTTTAATTTGACTAAAAAAACGTTGCAAAAATTCTCCTAAACCTCGATCCCCTCCCACCCACAGACGTTTTTCAATTCTTGGAAAAAAAACCTCAGTGTGAACACAGGCTTTTAGGGGAAAATTAGTCTCTAAATTCAATGTATTTAGATATTTAACTGCCCCCTCCCCCAAAACGGCTTTTTAGGACTGCATGGGGAGAATAACGTGTGAAATTAATGAAGAACTAAAGAAAGAAAACACCCAGAAAAGAAAAATTAAAGGAGGCATTGCAGGTCCAAGTCTGTTTCTAGCTCTGCCCCCAGATGAAAAAAAAAAAGACAACCAACAAATAAGCCATATGTTCCACATATACAACATATATACAGTAGATAATTTTTATAGAAAGTGAAATCCTTTTCGGATCTATAAATTATTCAAGATACACAAAAAAAAAAATTAAACCACATAAAAATTCCAGTATTTTTCAGATTATAAGACGCCCTTTTGATCCCAAAAATTTGGGAAGAAAATGAGGGGTGCGTCTTATAATACGAATGTATTTTACCGGGAGGTGGAGACTGGTGACAGGAGACAGGGGCAGTGCTGCAAGCTCTATGCTGGCTGCAGGTGGTGAGGCAGGGGCCATCCAATCCTCAAAATGTCGGTGGTGCAGGCTTCAAATAATGGCGCCCAGAGTCGGCGCATGCACATATTGAGCTCTTGGCTCAAACTCTCATCTGCGCACGCGCCGCCACTGACACATCGATCTCCCAGCAGCAGAGTTAAGGAAAATGGCACTTGGAGGTGGTGTGTACGCAGAGTTCACGGCTTGCCACTGATGTGATAGCTGAATCTCGGCACGTGCAAACTCCAGGTGCCATTTCTTTGCAGATTTGGTTCTGAAATTTTTACACCATATTCCTGCACTCAATCTACACCACCTGGCAACCCCCCCCCCCAAAAAAGCGTTTCTTTTCCGCATTATTTTTCCGCATTTTTTTGCTGAAATTTTGTGCCAGGAGGTGCACATTTGGTGCTGAAATCGTCTGCACCAGATTTCAGCACCAAATTTGCATCCTTTGGCCCAAAAATGCAAAAACCTGCAGCGAGCATCTGGGAGACTCGCCACACCATCGCTGTACTCAATCACTAACTCTGCCTCCTGTGACCCTGCTCCAAAAACACTGCAGTGCCCCTCCTCCCAGGTAAGACACCACCGGATTATAAGACGGACCCCATTTTTTTATGTTACTTTTTTATCTAAATTTGGGGTGCGTCTTATAAAACGAAAATTCCAGAAGCTTAAAATTCCATGTATGAAAAGAAGGGAATTTTGTTTACTTACCGTAAATTCCTGTTCTTCTAGCTCCTATTGGGAGACCCAGACAATTGGGGTGTATAGCTTCTGCCTCCGGAGGCCACACAAAGTATTACACTTTAAAAGTGTAACCCCTCCCCTCTGCCTATACACCCTCCTGTGCATCACGGGCTCCTCAGTTTTGGTGCAAAAGCAGGAAGGAGAAAACTTATAAATTGGTCTAGGGTAAATTCAATCCGAAGGATGTTCGGAGAACTGAAAACCATGAACCAAAAGAACAATTCAACATGAACAACATGTGTACACAAAAGAACAACCAGCCCGAAGGGTACAGGGGCGGGTGCTGGGTCTCCCAATAGGAGCTAGAAGAAAAGGAATTTACGGTAAGTAAACAAAATTCCCTTCTTTGTCGCTCCATTGGGAGACCCAGACAATTGGGACGTCCAAAAGCAGTCCCTGGGTGGGTAAAAGAATACCTCAATAAAAGAGAGCCGAAAACGGCCCCTTCCTACAGGTGGGCAACCGCCGCCTGAAGGACTCGCCTACCTAGACTGGCGTCTGCCGAAGCATAGGTATGCACTTGATAGTGTTTTGTGAAAGTGTGCAGACTAGACCAGGTAGCTGCCTGACACACCTGCTGAGCCGTAGCCTGGTGTCGCAATGCCCAGGACGCACCCACGCCTCTGGTAGAATGGGCTTTCTGCCCCGAAGGAAGCGCAAGCCCCGAAGAACGGTAGGCTTCAAGAATCGGTTCCTTGATCAACCGAGCCAAGGTTGACTTGGAAGCCTGCGAACCCTTACGCTGGCCAGCGACAAGGACAAAGAGCGCATCTGAACGGCGCAGGGGCGCCGTGCGAGACACGTAGAGCCGGAGTGCTCTCACTAGATCTAATGAATGCAAATCCTTTTCACATTGGTGAACTGGATGAGGGCAAAATGAAGGTAAGGAGATATCCTGATTGAGATGAAAAGGAGATACCACCTTAGGGAGAAATTCCGGTACAGGACGCAGAACCACCTTATCCTGGTGAAAAACCAGGAAGGGGGCTTTGCATGACAGCGCTGCAAGCTCCGACACTCTTCGGAGTGAGGTACCTGCCACTAGAAATGCCACCTTCTGCGAAAGACGTGATAAAGAGACATCCCTCAGCGGCTCGAAAGGTGGCTTCTGAAGAGCCGTTAGCACCCTGTTAAGGTCCCAGGGTTCCAGCGGACGCTTGTAGGGTGGAACTATGTGGCAAACTCCCTGCAGGAACGTGCGGACCTGCGGAAGCCTTGCCAGGCGCTTTTGAAAAAATACTGAGAGCGCCGATACTTGTCCCTTGAGAGAGCCCAGTGACAAACCCTTGTCCATTCCGGATTGAAGGAATGAAAGAAAAATGGGTAAGGCAAAAGGCCAGGGAGTAAAACCATTATCAGAGCACCAGGACAAGAAGATCCGCCAAGACCTGTAATAGATCTTGGCGGACGTTGGTTTCCTGGCCTGTCTCATAGTGGCAATGACATTCTGAGATAACCCTGAAGACGCTAGGAGCCAGGACTCAATGGCCACACAGTCAGGTTGAGGGCCGCAGAATTCAGATGGAAAAACGGCCCTTGTGACAGCAGGTCTGGGCGGTCTGGAAGCGCCCACGGCTGACCCACCGTGAGATGCCACAGATCCGGGTACCACGACCGCCTCGGCCAATCTGGAGCGACGAGAATGGCGCGACGACAGTCGGATCTGATCTTGCGTAACACTCTGGGCAACATCGCCAGAGGAGGAAATACAAAAGGGAGTCGAAACTGCGACCAATCCTGAACTAACGCGTCCGCCGCCAGAGCTCTGTGATCTTGAGATCGTGCCATGAAGGCCGGGACCTTGTTGTTGTGCCGTGACGCCATGAGATCGACGTCCGGCGTTCCCCAGCGGCGACAGATCTCTCGAAACACGTCTGGGTGAAGAGACCATTCCCCCGCGTCCATGCCCTGACGACTGAGAAAATCTGCTTCCCAGTTTTCTACGCCCGGGATGTGAACTGCGGAGATCGTGGAAGCTGTTGCTTCCACCCACAGCAGAATCCGCCGGACTTCCTGGAAGGCATGACGACTGCGCGTGCCGCCCTGGTGGTTGATGTACGCGACCGCCGTGGCGTTGTCCGACTGTATACGGATCTGCCTGCCCTCCAGCCACCGATGGAAAGCCAATAGGGCTAGATACACTGCCCTTATCTCCAGAACATTGATCTGAAGGGAAGACTCTATCGGGGTCCAGGTTCCCTGAGCCCTGTGGTGGAGAAAAACCGCTCCCCACCCTGACAGGCTCGCGTCCGTCGTGACCACAGCCCAGGTTGGGGGCAGGAAGGATTTTCCCTGCGATAGAGAAGTGGGAAGACGCCACCACTGAAGAGAGGTTTTGGCTGCAAGGGAAAGAGAGACGTTCCTGTCGAGGGAAGTCGACCTCCTGTCCCATTTGCGGAGAATGTCCCATTGGAGTGGGCGCAGATGGAACTGCGCGAAGGGCACTGCCTCCATTGCTGCCACCATCTTCCCCAGGAAGTGCATGAGGCGCCTCAAGGGGTGTGACTGACCCCGAAGAAGAGATTGCACCCCTGCCTGCAGAGAAAGCTGTTTGTCCAGCGGTAGCTTGACTACCGCTGACTGTGTATGAAACTCCATCCCGAGGTAAGTCAGTGATTGGGTCGGTGTCAACTTGGATTTTGGGAAGTTGATGATCCACCCGAACTGCTGGAGAGTCGCCAGAGCGACGGTCAGGCTGTGTTGACACGCCACCCGGAAGGGTGCCCTGACTAGGAGATCGTCTAAGTAAGGGATCACCGAGTGGCCCTGAGAGTGTAGGACCGCCACAAGGGATGCCATGACCTTGGTGAAAACCCGTGGGGCTGTCGCCAGGCCGAAAGGCAGTGCCACGAACTGAAGGTGTTCGTCCCCGATGGCGAAACGCAGGAAGCGTTGATGTTCGGGTGCGATCGGCACATGGAGATAAGCATCCTTGATGTCGATCGATGCTAGGAAGTCTCCTTGTGACATCGAAGCGATGACCGAGCGGAGAGATTCCATCCGAAACCTTCTGGTGCTCACATGCCTGTTGAGCAGTTTGAGGTCCAGAACGGGACGGAATGATCCGTCCTTCTTTGGCACCACGAACAAGTTGGAGTAGAAGCCGTGACCATGTTCCTGAGGGGGAACGGGAATCACAACTCCTTCTGTCTTCAGAACGCCCACTGCCTGAAAAAGTGCGTCGGCCCGAGAGGGGGGCGTAGATGTTCTGAAGAAACGAGTCGGAGGACGAGAGTTGAACTCTATCCTGTAACCGTGAGACAGAATGTCTCTCACCCATCGGTCTTGAACATGTGGCCACCAGGCGTCGCAAAAGCGGGAGAGCCTGCCACCGACCGAGGATGCGGTTCGGGGAAGCCGAAAGTCATGAGGAGGCCGCCTTGGAGGCAGTGCCTCCGGCGGCTTTTTGGGGGCGTGACTTAGACCGCCACGCATAGGAGTTCCTCTGGCCTTTCTCTGGCCTGTTGGACGAAGAGGATTGGGACTTGGCTGAGGGCCGAAAGGACCGAAACCTCGGTTGTATTTTCTGTTGCTGAGGTCTCTTTGGTTTGGACTGGGGTAAGGAAGAGTCCTTTCCCTTGGATTCCTTAATAATTTCATCCAATCGTTCGCCAAACAATCGGTCGCCAGAAAACGGCAAACCGGTTAAGAACTTCTTGGAAGCAGAGTCTGCCTTCCATTCGCGCAGCCACATGGCCCTGCGGACTGCCACAGAATTAGCGGATGCCACCGCTGTACGGCTAGCAGAGTCCAGGACGGCGTTCATGGCGTAGGATGAAAAAACCGACGCCTGAGAAGTCAAAGACGCAACTTGCGGAGCAGAGGTACGTGTGACCGCATTAATCTCAGACAGACAAGCTGAGATAGCTTGGAGTGCCCACACGGCTGCAAAAGCCGGGGCAAAAGACGCGCCTGTGGCTTTATAGATGGATTTCATCAGGAGCTCTATCTGCCTGTCAGTGGCATCCTTGAGCGATGAGCCATCTGCAACTGATACTACAGATCTAGCCGCCAATCTAGAGACTGGAGGATCCACCTTGGGACATTGAGCCCAACCCTTAACTACGTCAGGGGGGGAAGGGGTAACGTGTGTCATTAAGGCGCTTAGTAAAGCGCTTGTCCGGAAATGCTCTGTGCTTCTGGACAGCATCTCTGAAGTTAGAGTGATCGAAAAACGCACTCCGTGTACGTTTGGGAAACCTAAACTGGTGTTTCTCCTGCTGAGAAGCCGACTCCTCTATAGGTGGAGGCGGGGGAGATAGATCTAGCACCTGGTTTATGGACGATATAAGATCATTTACTAAGGCGTCCCCCTCAGGTGTATCAAGATTGAGAGCAACGTCAGGGTCAGAGCCCTGAGCTGCGACGTCCGCCTCGTCCTCCAGAGAGTCCTCAAGCTGGGAACCCGAGCAGCGTGAGGAAGTCGGGGAAGATTCCCAGCGAGCCCGCTTAGCCGGTCTGGGACTGTGGTCCGTGCAGGGGTCCTCCACGTGAGACCTAGGGTCCACCCCGGGGGCGCGCTGCGGTGCGGACTGAGAGGGACCTGGAGGCGATGATACAACAGGGCCCGGGGCCTGTGTAAGGACCGGTCTGGACTGCAAGGCTTCTAGTAGCTTGGCAGACCATTTGTCTATAGACTGAGCCATGGATTGTGAAAGTGACTCAGAGTTTTTCAGCAAAAACTGCAAACTCTGTCCCTGCCGCCTGGACAGTGGAAGCAGGGGGGTCTGCCTGAGCCGAGGGGCCCACTAGTGACCGAGGCTCCGGCTGAGCAAGTGGAACAGGGGTCGAGCATTGCTCACAGTGAGGGTAGGTGGAACCCGCAGGTAACATAGCCCCACAAGAGGTACAGGTTGCAAAAAAACCCTGTGCCTTAGCGCCCTTGCTCCTTGTGGACGACATGCTGTTGTCTCCTAGGAGAGTGATCACTGAGGGTATATGGGAAAGGGTAAACAACCCGGCCGAACAGAAAAAATATATATTATATATATATATTCATTCCGGCACCCTAGGGGGACCAGCACCGGGTGACCGGTGTGGCTTACCGACCGCCCAAAGCGGAGAGTGTGTCCTCCAGATTCCCTGCCTTAGGTCTCCCAGAGCTGCAGAGCTCGTTCCTGAAAATCCTCCACCGGCAGAATGTGTAGTAAAAATGGCTGCCGGAGCTCTCAGGGGAGGAGGGAGCCGTGGGCGGCGCTATGAAAGTGCGGGAATCTGGGCCCCATAGAGATCAGTGAGGGGGGAGGAAACATACAGGATGCTCCAGCCCTCACCACCGACGTCAGGTCGGCCGTCCCGCCCTTACCCCTGACTGGCAGGCCCGGGGGCGGGAGTTATGCTACTAGGCCGCAATGAAGCCGAGGACTAAATTTAAGACCGCGGCCGACAAACAGGCTCGGTCGGCGCGGAAGTCCCGGTCTTCACAAACCAGCAGCTGCTGCAGCGTCCGGGAAACAAGCGCTCCATGCACAGTCCCCATGGGGACACAGAGTACCTTATAGATGCAGGGCCCGGTCCCTGAGGATACATAGACTCCTGTCTGGCAGATTCCCACAGGGGCTGCGGAGGGAGCCCGGTCCCAGTAAATGGATGACCGGTCAGGATCCCACTTCTCCCAGAGCCGCTAAGGGATGGTGAAGGAAAACGGCATGTGGCTCCAGCCTCTGTACCCGCAATGGGTACCTCAACCTTAACAGCACCGCCGACGTAGTGGGGTGAGAAGGGAGCATGCCGGGGGCCCCGTGGGGGCCCTCTTTTCTTCCAACCGATAAAATCAGCAGCTGCTGCTGACTAAAATGAGAATGCATGAGTGGATGTGTGCCTCCTTCCACACAAAGCATAAAACTGAGGAGCCCGTGATGCACGGGAGGGTGTATAGGCAGAGGGGAGGGGTTACACTTTTTAAGTGTAATACTTTGTGTGGCCTCCGGAGGCAGAAGCTATACACCCCAATTGTCTGGGTCTCCCAATGGAGCGACAAAGAAAGAACAAAATAGCTTGAACTGTTAAAACATATGGGGTATACCGTATTTTTCGGACTATAAGACGCACCCTGGTTTTAGAGGAGGAAAATAGGAAAATAAAATTTTAAGCAAAAAATGTGGTCATGACACACTTATGGGGCGAGGATCTGCTGCTGATACTGTTATGGGGGTAATGTCCCCAAATTCTCTACCAAGGTACCCCATCCTGGTAATGATCCTCCTGCCTTGTATATACAGTATATGTCCCTCATCCTGGTATAGCCCCCATCCTGCTATATACTGTCATCCTGGCATATGGCCGCATCCTGCTATATACTGGCATATGGCCCCAATCCTGCTATATAACCCATCCTAGCATATGTCCCCATCCTGCTATACACCCCATCCTGCTCATAATATACCCCCACCCTGCTCATAATATACCATCATCCTGCTATACACCCCCATCCTGGGATACAGCCTGCATCCTGTGGCACATAAAAAATAATAAAACGTTCATACTCGCCTTAACAGCGCCGCTGGAGTGTGGAGCCAGCCACGATTCCTGCAGCATTGCGATGTCCTCCTGTCTGTGCCGGCAGCGGCTGCGTGTGGACACGTGCGCACAGCGATGACGTCATCGCTGTGCGCACCGCTAGTCTCCACACAGCCGCTGCTGGCAGAGACAGGAGGACATCGCGGTGCTGCAGGAATCGTGGCCGGTGAGTTATACTGATTCACTGCACCCCGCGCTGATGATGATGCACGGGAAGCAGTGAATACAGCCACACATGATCACTCCAGGCTGTAGTTGCCAGGGGTGATCATGCGGGCAGGCTGTTTAATATGCGCGCACCCCCCGCCCACCTGTCAGCACCAGCTTCAGCGCTGAGAGATGATGGGCGTGCATATTAAATGAGCGGGTCCATGTGGTCACTGCAGGCTGCTCATGCCCCTGATGACCCGCTCCACTGCAGCACCCTCATTCCCTGCAGCCCTACAGTCAGACTATAAGACGCACCCCCCACTTTCCCCCAACTTTGAGGGAAAGAGTGCGTCTTATAGTCCGAAAAATACGGTAGTTAAATATTAAAGGACTATAAAATATGAGACTATTGTAAAAACTAAATTTAATAAAAAATTTAATGTTCGTGCAAAAGGGACATCTTTGCAAAACACTGTCACAAAGTATCGCGAGATCTGCTGTTATGAATATACATTTCGATTTATATGGTATACCAACCTTGTACTCCTCCATGTTCACCTCGTCCGGCTTTATCAGCTCAAGCTTAGCCTGGGCCACTTTCATGATGTTTCGACAACTAAAACATAAGAAAATGGCAAAAACGGTCAGGGATCATTGTCTTGCTGAAATGTCCACCCTCGTTTCATCTTCATCATCCTGGTAAGTGGCAGCAGATTTTTATCAACAATGTCTCAGTACATTTGTCCATTCATCCTAATTTCAATCATCTGGCGTTTACCAGTGCCGTATACTGAAAAACAGCCCCCCACCATGATGTTCCCACCCCCAAACATCACTGTCGGTGGCACATTGGTAACGAGACACCTTTTTAGAGGCTATCAGTTGAATAAGCTGATATTTTTCACTAAGTTGCAGGATTTCTAATTACTTTTAGATTTTAGCTGGCGTCATTGACTGTCCATGGCTTTTTGCATCTCTCTTTTTTCATGTGTTCAATACTTTTCCCGGTGTCACTTCTCATGATTACACATCACTAAATTTGAGTGATATTTAGTTAGTCTGACGTTGATCAAGCTTCTCTATTCTCAGCCCACGAAAATGACAATTACATACCGCCGTATACTGCTGAAAAATAACACCGCTATTGTTATATGTGGTTTGCAGGCTTGTTTTTCATCAAATTTAATTAAAGTGATTATATTAACTATCCACACTCCAAATATTTGGGTTTTAACATTCAAGAAGTTAATGAAACTGAGTTCCTATGAAAAGTGGTGAGGACATACAAAGTACTGGGCGCCACCAGATGAGGAGCACTGACTTCAGAGTCCGCTACATACCGCCACAAAGTCACAAAACCTTAAACCTCCTCAATGTGTCCCTGATCTCCTCCGTATCTGCTTACAGCTCCGAGCCATCTTCATTCTCTGCAGGTTAAAGCAGGAAAACGCCAATTTTCGGGAGAGAGTATGACACTACCAGTTACCCCTGATTAATGATTACTGCACTTGCCTCATCCAAGAGGTCAAAAGTATCATCCTCATTGTGTTACGTCCACCATAATCCTCATGCTGGCTTGTAAAAAAGGTCAAAAGCTGATGGCCAAAAATAAATAAGGTCACCGGGGTATTATAGGCTCAGCACCGGATAGCAATCGACGGCTTTCCTTTAAAGGGAATCTGTCACCAGGTTTTTGCTCCCCCATCTGAGAGCAGCATAATATAGAGCCAGAGACCCTGATTCCAGCGATGTGTCACTTACTGGGCTGTTTGCTGTCATTTTGATAAATTCAATGTTTTCTCTGCTGCAGATCTAGCAGTTATACAGAGCTTATGAATATGCTGGACTACCTGGCAGCAGGCCAGTTAGTCCTGTAATAGTTACATAGTTACTTAGGTTGAAAAAAGACCTAGGTCCATCTAGTTCAACCTTCCTCCACCAGTTCTACATTTAGTCACCAAGTCATTTATAACCAACAATGTTGTGTGTAGTGAGGAAATCATCCAGCCCTTTTTTAAAAGCTGTTATAGTATCTGCCATTACTACCTCTTGTGGTAGGGCATTCCACAGTCTGACTGCTCTAACTGTAAAGAACCCTTTCCTATTTAGCTGTTGGAATCGCTTTTCTTCCACTCGCAGTGAGTGCCCCCTGGTCCTTAGTATTGTCTTCGGAAGAAATAAGTCATGTGCCAGTCCTTTATATTGACCACACATTTATACATATAAATGAGATCTCCTCTGAGACGTCTTTCTTCTAAGCTAAACATATCTAACTTTTTCAACCTCTCATCATATGGGAGGCCTTCCATTCCTTGTAATAGTCTAGTTGCCTGCCTTTGAACTGACTCTAACTTCTGAATGTCCTTTTAAAAATGTGGAGCCCAAAACTGGATCCCGTATTCCAGATGTGGCCTTACAAGTGATTTATAGAGGGGTAACAATACGTTGGGATCACGGGATCTAATCTCTCTTTTTATACACCCTAAAATCTTGTTTGCTTTAGCAGCTGCTGCTTGACATTGAGTGCTGCTGCTCAGCTTATTAGCTTATTTGTAATGAGAATACCCAAGTCCTTCTCCTGTTCTGTAGTCCTGAGTTTACTTCCATTTAATGTATACGCAGCTATAGGATTACTCCGTCCTAGGTGCGTTACTTTACATTTATCAACATTAAATCTCATTTGCCAAGTATCTGCCCATTCTGACATCTTATCCAGATCTTTTTGTAATATTGTACTATCCAGGTCAGTTTTTAATATCCTACATAGTTTGGTGTCATCGGCAAAGACTGACACTGTACTATCAATCCCATCCACAAGGTCATTAATAAAGAGAGTAAAAAGAATCGGTCCAAGCACAGATCCCTGCGGCACCCCACTGCTGACTATAGCCCATTTAGAGAATGTTCCATTTATGACTACTCTTTGTTTCCTATCTTTTAGCCAATTCCTTACCCAGTTGCATATTGTGTCCCCTAGTCCTTGCTTCTGGAGCTTTAGTATAAGGCTATTATGTGGTACAGTATCAAATGCCTTTGCAAAGTCCAAATAAATCACATCAGCTGCATTACCAATATCCAGGTTTGAACTTACCCCCTCATAGAACCCCAACAGGTTGGTTAGACACGACTTATCTTTCATGAATCCATGCTGTTTGTCAGTTATCATATTATTTTCTGCAATATATTTTTGCATGTCATCCCTTAAAATGCCCTCAAAAACTTTGCATACTACTGATGTCAGGCTTACTGGACGGTAGTTGCCTGGATCTACCCTCTTACCTTTCTTAAATATCGGTACCACATCAGCAATCCTCCAATCCTGAGGCACCAACCCTGTTACAAGTGAGTCTAAAAAGATGAGATACAGCGGTCTGTCGATTACGGAGCTCAATTCCCTCAATATTCGTGGATGAATGCCATCTGGCCCTGGGGATTTGTCAATGTTTAATTTACTCAGACGTAGGCGTACTTCATCTTGTATTAAATTAATTATATCGGGTGGTGAACTTTGATTTTTCACTTGTTGAATGATCCCTGGTACAGTCAGTTCCTTGGTGAATACAGATGAGAAATGCCTATTTAATATCTCAGTCTTTTGTTTGTCCTCTATAACTAACTTGTTATTATATTTTAAGGGGCCGATACTATCCTTTGTTTTCCTTTTGGCATTAATGTATTTATAAAAGATTTTGGGATTTATTTTAATGTCATTGGCGATTTTTGTTTCAGTAGCTAATTTTGCTTGTTTGATTTCTTTTTTACATTTCCTATTGATATCTTTATACTTCTGAAATGCTATTTCTGTATTCTCAGCCTTTAAGATTTTAAATGCCCTTTGTTTTTGTTTTATTATACTTTGTACAGTCTTATTTATCCATAGTGGTTTCTTTTTATTCCTGTACATTTTATTACCAGAGGGAATACGTTTTTTACAGGACTCTAGTAGTATATCCTTAAACTTTCCCCATTTATGTTCAGTATCCCCAGTTACCATGACTTTGTCCCAATCTACACATTTAAGCTCTTCCCTTAATTTGTAGAAATCAGCTTTCCTAAAATTCCAGGTTTTAGCATTCCCCCTTTGAAATGTTCTATTGAATATTATGTTGAAGCTTACCATATTATGATCGCTGGTGCCCAAGTGCTCCCGGACCTGTAGATCTGAAATTGTATCCGGTCTATTTGACAGGACCAGATCTAGCAAATTATCTCCCCTGGTCGGTTCACCTACCATCTGAGAGAGGAAATGGTCTTGAATAGTAGATAACTTACAGCTTTTAGCAGAACCAGAAGATTCTATGTCCCACTGTATGTCTGGATAGTTGAAATCCCCCATAATAAGAACCCGATTATTATTATTAGCTGCCTTTTCAATTTGTTCCAGCATTTCACCCTCTATTTGTTGAGGTATGTTAGGAGGCTTATAGCAAACTCCAATTAGCATGTTTCCATTATTCCCCTCCCCATGTACATTTACCCATACTGACTCTACATTGTTGCTGTTCCCCTCAATGTCATCATACAACACAGGTTTTAGGTTAGATTTAATAAATATACACACCCCACCACCTTTTTAGCCTTTCCTGTCCTTCCTAAATGTACTATAACCCTGTATGTTTGTCACCCAGTCATGGCTTTCATCCAGCCAGGTTTCCGTAATGCCCACCACATCATAATCCATGGTTGACATAAGAGTCTCCAATTCATTCATTTTGTTTGCAAGACTTCTTGCATTTGCCAGTAGACATTTAATCCTATTAACACCTTTATTACTCCTAGCCTCCCTAAGTTCCTTGTATGTCCCATCCCCCCCTAATCCTTCATTGACCCCTACCGTCTCACTGTCTCTATCTGCTCTATCTCTCCCCTTATTTGCTCCACTACCCTCCCTCCCCCCCCCCCCCCCCCCCGATCCTAGTTTAAAAGCTCCTCCATCCGTCTGACCATTTTCTCCCCCAGCACAGCTGCACCTTCCCCATTGAGGTGCAGCCCGTCCCTACCGTAGAGCCTGTAGCCGACTGAGAAGTCGGCCCAGTTCTCCATGAACCCGAACCCTTCCTTCCTGCACCAATTTCTAAGCCACATATTTATCTCCCTAAGCTCCCGCTGTCTTTCTAGTGACGCTTGTGGCACCGGGAGTATTTCTGAAAACACCACCTTGGAGGTCCTGGACTTCAGCTTCTCTCCTAGTTCCCTGTAATCATTTTTAAGGACCTTCCACCTGCCTCTAACTTTGTCATTAGTACCAATGTGCACCATGACCGCTGGGTTTTCCCCAGCCCCACCCAGCAATCTGTCTATCTGATCCGCAATATGCCGAACCCGAGCACCCGGCAGACAACACACTGTTCGGCATTCACGGTCTCGGCGACAGATGACCCTGTCTGTCCGCCTAATTATAGAGTCCCCTACCACCAACATCTGTCTGGGCTTTGCTGCACTCCTATTTCCCTCCTTCCTACAGCAGTTGTTTTCCTGGTTGCTAGGAGCAACGTCCTGCTGTAGTGACCCTAGTCCTGGCCCTTCATTCCTGATATCAGCCAAACAGGCATATTTACTAGGTTGTGCCAGGTCTGGACTAGGCTCCCTGACACTTTTCCCCCTACCTCTTCTTCTAACTGTTACTCAGCTACCTACCTCTGGGTCCTGATCTTCCCCACCTCCACCCTCCTCCATATCACTGGCCCCAGCCAGAGAAAGCTCAGTGAGCTCTAAACTCCTCTCCAGGTTTGCAATGCCCCTGAGTGTTGCAAGCTGCTTATTTAGATCAGTTACCTTGGCTTCCAAATACGCAACATGCTTGCATCGAGTGCAGACATAGTCACCCTCGAACGGCTGCTCAAGGCATGCATACATCTGACAAGATACACACCTGGTAGCATTGTCCATGGAGCACCTATTAAATGGGGATAAACGTTAAAGTAGTAAAACAAATTCAGCACTTTACTTCAGTTCAGCACCTCGCACGCTCAGCACCTCGCTTGCACTGGCTGGTTTATATAGATGTACAATGACTACCAGAAGCTGCTAGAAGCTTCTAGAAACAGGTGTGACTAATCCTACTAATTAAATCACAAGACTAACTTTTTTTTTTTTTTTTTTCCTTTTCACAGAATCACAAACAGACACACAATTCCCTAATGAAATTCAACAATTACAGTTATCACCACTATGTAATTGTGTTCAAACTATGCACTTATCTTAAATTCAGCACTTTACTTCAGTTCAGCACCTCGCATGCTCATGATAATCTCCTGCTGATTAACCAGTGATTTTATCAAATCTACACTAAGCAGCCCAGTAAGTAATACATTACTGGAATCGGGATATCTGCCCCTACATTATGTAGTTCTCAGTTCAGTTGGCAAAAACACTGACAGATTCCCTTTAAGTTACCAAAATTGAGACCAAACCCCAAAACAGGGATCAGGGCGAGGATTCAGAACAAAAAGGTTTTCAGCGATTCCCTTCTTTTTGGAGCTGTAGTTTTCAGCTAATTTTATGTTGCCATTTAATTTTTTAACACCGTCCCCAATGTAAAAAAATAAATAAATTAGGCAGGAGGGAGGCTGAGCGTGTAAAAGGGCATTGCCTGCCTGTATGTGCCCGACAGAGGATAAGATAAATGTCCCACTACTGACAATTACAGGGACATTGGCAATCAAGTAGATGGGGGTCACTTTATGCTATCTCTGCCCTTATTTTTGACCTTTTTGAGGCAAGTAGAGGAGAGTGGTCAATTGCATTTTGACCATGCCTCAAAAAGGCAGACATTGCCAAAAAATGAGATTAGACAGAGCAAAAAGTGACTGTCTGCTTCATTAAAGTCAACGGCTCCATCAGCAGATGCGCTTGACTCCCGTTTTTTTTTAGGGGTTCGGATGGAAGCCCCGACGGAGCCAATGCCTTGTGTCTCAAGCTTGATATGAACCTGGCCTTATTGGAAAGGTGGCAAAAGGGAGAAAGCGAACTTCTATCCTCCCTGCAGCTGCTCGCTTCCAATTATCAGGGAGTGTAGAGTCTCCAGTCATCACTCACTATACAGGGAGCGCTGTAATCACTATCAGCACATTGAAATATAGAAAGATCGGCACTCACGAATAAAGCTTCTTTTCTCTATTTTATTCCATTTTCTTCCAAATATATGTACAAGATGACGCGTTTCGGTCATAAAATGCAGACCTTTTTCAAACCATGTACCCGCACGTTGACTACAACCATGCTGCAGAGCAGGCTCTCAATGTACAGCACGTATGTGCAGAGCAGACTGACAACAATAGTTGGGAAGTGATTACAGAACCACCCCAATGACTGGGAAACAATAGCTGCAGGGAGGATATAAGTTCATTTTCTCCCTGCAGCCTCTGCTCTAGTAAGGCTACATTCACACTTCCATTGTTTTAAATCAGTCAGGTCCGCGGTTGCGACACAACGACTGATTTGTCGTTTTTTTAGATGTCAACTGACGCAACAGATGTGTTATTTCACAGGACTCTGTTCACAGGAAAGCTTTGAAAAAACTGATCCATTGCGTCCATTACATCCGCTGTGTGTCCGTTTTTGTGACAGATCCGCCGTGATCTGTTTGTGTTTGGGACAGCCCAATGGGTGTGCCTAGCATGCTCAGTAGAGGATGGCGGAATCCAGCACCATAGACAGCCATTATAGCCCTTGACATATTGCGATGGAATCCATTTTTTTGCTGCTCCAAAAAACGTTACATTGTACGTTCATACCGCCCGATGGTCAGTCATTCCACAACTGATCAGTCACGCGGCGGATGCAACGCACGGCCATCAGTCGCAATCCGTCGTTAATACAAGGCTATGGGAAAAAAACGGATTCCTGCAAAATATTTCGCAGGATACCGTAATTCCTCAAGGCGATGGATTGTGACTGATGCAAAACAATATAGAAAAATGATATCACAGTCCGGCGAGCGCTAAGGAGGGCAGAATTGTTCATTGTTTTAAAGGGAACCTGTCAGCAGAAATTTCATAATAAACATAAAAGCTTCCCCCTCTGCAGCTCCTGGGCTGCATTCTAGCAATGTTCCTGTTGCTATTCTGCCCCCTTTGAGAACTAAATAGTTTATAAAGTCTTACTTTTTGTATGCAAATATTTTTTTCTGTACACGGGGGCGGGCTCTCTTGCGTCCGTTAGTCGCCTTCCTGCCACTTTATGCTTTCCCCCATCGCTCATTTCCATACTGAGGCCGCCGCCCAGTGCTCCTGAGGTCTTGCGCATGCGCCGTGCCACTCTCGCGGTACTGTGCACGGTGTGACAGCTGGTGACGTGATTGCGCAGGCGTGAGATTATGGGCGGCACTGTGATTGTCATCAGCAAGTACCCGCCCATAATCTCGTGCCCGCGCTTTCCCCTCTGCCTCCACCGTTCTGCGCAAGCGCTGGCCAGATGAACCCTGTTGATCGGTGGTGTGCTCCGCTCCTCCCATCTATTTCCTGCTCCAGGGAAACATGGGTAAGAGGTAACATGGGTTCATCTGGCCAGCGCTTGCGCAGAACGGTGGAGGCAGAGGGGAAAGCGCGGGTACGAGATTATGGGCGGGTACTTGCTGATGACAATCACAGCGCTGCCCATAATCTCACGCCTGTGCAATCACATCACCAGCGGTCACACTGTACACAGTACTGCGAGTGTGGCACGTCGCATGCGCGAGACCTCAGGAGCACTGGGCGGCGTCCTCAGTATGGAAATGAGCGATGGGGGGCGGCTTAAAGCGGCAGGAGGGCGACTAACGGACGCAAGAGAGCCCGCCCCCGTGTACAGAAAAAAATATTTGCATACAAAAAGACTTTATATACTATTTATTTAGTTCTCAAAGGGGGCAGAATAGCAACAGGAACCTTGCTAGAATGCAGCCCAGGAGCTGCAGAAGGGGAATCTTTTAGGTTTATTACGAAATTTCTGCTGACAGGTTCCCTTTAAGCCGAAATCTTTATTTTCTTTCCTCGTACCACAACGCGTTTTGATATGTGAAATATCTTCACCAGGTGAGCGGCTATAATCGACCTACAACGGTCAGCTCCCTGAGTTTCGTCACATGCGCTCCTCTCTCCATCTCTATTCTAATGCAAAACAATGGAAGAGTGAATGTAGCCTAAAGCAGGAAGGCATGAATCTTTCATGTCATTTACCAGCATATTAACCCTTAAACTCTAGGTAAATAGTGTGCCTAGACGTAACAGGTGTGAAATTGTATATACTACACCTGTAACATCCCAACACTACAATAAATGTCCCTATAGAAAAAGACTGCAATGTACCCTCCCCCCCCCCCCATATAAAGAAGAAGCAGTTTCACACTACACAGGTGGAGAGATTTCTGAACACAGAAGTCTTTTTTGTGATAAACATTATATTGAATTAAATAAAACTTTATATTTTGACACAACAAATATTATTTGGCTAACTCAGTCTTGAAGCCAAATACTCCCCAAGCAAAATGAGTGAATAGAAGAAAATATTTTTTTAAATTGTGTCAGTGTCATTTTTTTTTAGTTAAGCAAAACTAAGAAAAATTGAGCTGAAACTCTTCGTTTACAAAATGAGAGGCTAAGAAATAGACTATTTTATGGTTGCAGAATATGGACATATTGCAGGAAGCAGCTGCTCAAGAACCTCTTTTGAAAAGAAGGGGAGTTCTGCAAGCAAGCATGGGGTTTTGCACAAGAGGTTTAATTCCGTGTTTTTCCAAAAATAGGACAGTCTTATACTCCCCCCCCCCCCCCCCCCCAAAAAAAAGCACTAGGGCTTATTTTTGGAGGTGGTTTTATTTTTTGAGAAACATGGTTGGGGTAAGTTTTCCCCCTCCAAAAAAGCTGACAGCCCACCTCCGAGGAGACTCATACTTACCAGAACTGGACATCTGCGTGGCTCCCAGTACACACACACACACACACACTTCATCCAGCGTTACAGAATACTTCTGGCCGCAGGGAATGATGGGAGGAAGTCACGCGTCTGTCCACAGGTCCTGTAAGCTAGCATTGCGGCAGGTCCTTGCGCTCCACCGCACAGCCTCTCAGGATTCTGCCGGCCACAAGAAATCGGTGTCGCTGGATATGGTGAGTATGTAATCCGATGTTTGTGTGCGCGATATGATGTGTGTAGGTGTGAGATCTGATGTGTGCGATCACTGCAGGTCCTGCCGCTCGGTGTCTGGTGAGTGTGATTGTGGGGTGCGCGCTGTCTATAATGAAGTGTCCCACAGTATCTTTAACTTTTTTTTTGCTGCACAGACACTTCATTATTGAACCGCGATTAGGGCTTATTTTCAGGGGAGGGCTTATATTTAAGCCTTGCTCTGAAAATGCTGAAAATCCCTGCTAGAGCTTATTTTTGGGGGAGGGCTTATTTTTGGAAAAACACGGTAAGATCAGTGCTTATGCCAATTGCAAATGGAAATGTTGGCCCGTATACTGGCCAATAAAGAAATATATACTGTACATATTTATATATGACAGTTCTTATATATAGGAATACATATATAAAGGAGTAAAGCTAGCTTGATATCCAGCCTGTGAAATACGAGTTTGACCCTGCTTATTCAGGGGACATAGCATAAGATAAGCATTGCCTATACATCACTCTTTAAAAGGGGTGGTTCACTACTCAGCATCAGTGGCCACACCTCTGTAAAACTCATAGGGAAGGCTTCTCTCAAATACCTTGTGTAGAACATTCTGCTTCTGAGTGGCGCTATTGTGGTCTGCTCATCTCCATCGAGACCCCTTGGCTCCATGACCTCTGAAATCCGGTGATGTTACGTCAACTTTCAGTTGACCCGACATCACCGCGGCCGGCCCCAGTCTCCGTGAGTGACTGGGCTGTGGGTAGCGTTTCACCACTCGTCACAGCGCAGCATCTCGCACAATCTCCCCTTAACTGCAGAGCACCGGAAGCAGGGGCAATGCTGAGCTGTGACGAGTGGTGAAACGCCGCCCACAGCCCAGCCACTCAAGAACACTGGGGCCACCTCGATAATGTCGGGTCAACTGTAAGTTGACGTGACATCACCGGATCTCAGAGCTTATGGAGCCCAGGGGGGGTCACTCGATGGGGATGAGCGGACTACAATAGCACCGCTCAGAGGCAAAATGTACTACACAAGGTGTTTGACAAAAGCCTTCCCTATGAGTTTTACAGAGATGTGGTCACTAATGCTGAGTAGTGAACCACCCCCTTTAATCCTGTATAACAGTATGGTTCTGACTACATGGAAGTTTGGTAAAAGTGAAGTGTTTTCATTATATGCCGTAGTAACATCTAGAGCTGAATTTCGAATTGTGTGCGTCTATAAAATGTCAGAATCCGTGCAAACGTTTGTTTACCGTTCATCAAAACTCAGGTTGCGATCGGCAAATTGTTCCAGGAGGGTTCTCTCGATAATCTTCTTTGGCGCCTGGCTCTGGATGAAGTAGACTATTGCATGCTGTAAGCGGTAATCTGTCTCCGGAGGCGGATCCTCTTGTGCTAATTTTAATAGCCGTGCATACTCCGTTTTGATGGCCTGGGGATAGGAAACAGAAAAGAGCCAAAGTTATTTGGCAAACGCAAAAAAGCCACAAACCTAAAAAAACAGAAGATTAAAACTTAACCAATGTGATCTCCATTAAGAAATGAGAGGAAAGACAATCTGTAACCCTGTGAATATAGTGTAGAATACAAGCAAGGTACAGGGTTCAGCAACCTGCAGCCATTGTAAATGACAGCTCACAGCTTACTCTGCCAGGTGGCATGCTGGGAATTGTAGTTTTACAATACCTGTAGTGCTGCAGGTTGTTGAGCCCTGATTTAAAGGGAGTCTGTCAGCAGGTTTTTGCTATGTAATCTGAGCACCATGATTCCAGAGATATGTCACTTACTAGGATGTGTGTTGTTCTTCCAATAAAATCAGTGTCTTAGAAAAAAATCATCACTACAGGACTATGTGTCTTGTGCATCTTCGTCCAACTCCGCCTCCACCATTGATTGACAGCACTCTGTGTACATTGTATTTTCTGTGCTGAGACTCCTAACAGAGGCTCCACAGACCTTTTTTGATTTGCATACTTCCCAGGGGGCAACGCACCTAGGATTTCACTGTGTTGAGCGCCTTTGCTGGCTGCTGGCAGTGTTTTCTCTGGCTGGTCTCCTTGAGATCAGTGATTATTTTGTCTTGCTGGTCTTCAAGGCATTGTTCCCACCTAGCCAGAATCCTACTCCACACTGATGAGGGGCAACACCCCAAAACAGCTATCTGTGGATGGATACCTGGCCTTGGTATTTCCCTTGTCGTATCTTTAAACTCGTTGAAGAGTTGGATATTGACTAAAAGGGCCACTTAATATGGTGGTCTCCTAAAAAGAGCCACTCCTTGGCCAGGTCCTTCCCAGAAGGATATCTGGCTATTTTCTGTGTTGAGACAATGCACCTAGGATTTCACGGTGTTGAGCGCCTTTGCTGGCTGCCGGCAGTGTTTTCTCTGGCTGGTCTCCCCGAGATCAGTGATTATTTTGTCTTACATTGTATACTGACAATCAGAGGTTTGGGAAGGGTTATACAAAGCTCAGCATTCAAAACTCTGCTAGATCTGGAGCAGAGAAAACTGATTCCATCACAACTGCTGCACCCAGTAAAGTAAGTGGTTCACTACTGGAATCGGGGTCTCTTTCTTTAACTCATGCTGCTGCTGTCAGATTACATCGCAAAAACCTGTTGACAGATTCCCTTTAATAGTTATTACTCTGATAGATCTTTCTTGTAGTCCACAATCAAATGAGGACCTGTTTGACCAATTTTAGCAAATATATATCCAAGCGTGTTTTCTTACATCTCTGCTGAGCCATTCATCTACTATCCAAATTGAAAATCTATACATGGACACTGAGCTGTTACCACACCCAAGGCCGCTCTCTATACTCTGATAATGTGCTATCAGTGATGACAATGTTGCACGCTGTACATTAGAGCAAGTGGAATAGAAACGCGCATTTGTCAATTTCTTGATATATTACCAGGAACAACAATGGAGGAACAGCAAAATATAGACTTCCAAGTAAGATGTTGTAGAATTTTTCTTTTAAGGTTACTACAGTCACTTACTAAAATAGACAAGTTAGGAGATGGTAACATTGCGGTTATTTGCGACCTCAGCGTTCAGTGATCGACTTCTGCTGTCAAAATCGAAAAAGTATTCCCAATAAGAACGAAAAACAGAATAATCATTGAGGGGGATTAATCAAAACTGGTGCAAATGCGCAGTCACAAAGAGTAACCAATGGTTTTCTCAGCTTTCATTTTATAGAATTATCAGAAATGGCTCGATCATCTTCTGGAAAACAAAAAGGATTGGGCATTCGAAAAGAAGACATACCGGATCGTTGCGGTAGGACAGTCAGATGGACTACAAACGCAGACTATCGATTGATTATGCAGGTCCTCTGTGTAGCTACTTTAAAGGGAATTTGTCAGCAGGTTTTTGCTACCTCATCTGAGAGCAGCATGATGTAGGCAAAGAGGTTCTGAGTTCAATGATGCATCACTTAGATTACTGGCTGCAGCTGTTCTGTCACAGTGAAAGATTTTGGATTTTTTATGTAGCAGTGCTGAGAGAGCTGTCCCCGCTTACGCCAAATGCACATTTCCATAGACAGAAGCTGCTAATCACAGAGGGGGCGGAGTTGGACTACAACTCATGCTCTGCTGAGATTCACTAATGATAGCGATAACAGGCTTAAGCTAAAAGATACCGTCACACAACGAGATCGCTAGTGAGATCGCAGCTGAGTCACGGTTTCCGTGACGCAGTAGCGATCTCGTTATGTGTGACACTTACCAGCAATTAGGCCCCTGCTGTGAGATCTCTAGTCGTTGCAGAATGGTCCAGGCCATTTTCTTCAAAGGCGATGTCCTGCTGGGCAGGACCCATCGCTGTGTTTGACACTGTGTGACAGGGTCACAGTGATTGCGGAGATCGTTATACAGGTCGCTACTGTGACCTGTATTGTTCCTGCAGCGCTGGTAAGATCTGACTGTGTGACATCTCACCTGTGACCTCCCAGCGACTTACCTGCGATCCCTATCAGGTCACATCGTTTTCGGGATCGCTGGTAAGTCGTTGTGTGTGACTGGGCCTTAAAATTGCAGGTAAATAAAAAAAAGATAAACAGATTCAGGGCTGAAATCACTTGCAGCATGTTATTTTCAGGTTATATTGCCTTTAAGGCCTCTATACACATTAGACTAACAAGGCTGCTTCATCGGTCTCCCATAAGCCTACTGTGATAAGATTGAGGGAAGTCTGTAAGTTGTTATACCAATGGCCTTCAGGTCTTCAGGATTACGCTAGATTGCAATACTGAAATATTCTCATCCACGGTCAAACTTCCTAGTGGCTCGATAGAGATATATATATATATATATATATATATATATATATAATATTATATTATATATAATATAATATAATATATACAAACAGAACTCTTTGATTCACTTGTGTTATTCACCAAGTACTCAAAATAGTAACAACCAAATGTGACCTTATCTTTAAAAAAAGAAAAAATAAATAAATCCAGAGGTCAGGCACCCAATAATCAGAAAGTTTATGACTACCCTTTTAAAATTGAGAATACCCCTTTTAAAGGGGTTAAAATCCATTTCTAAGTGGCTGTACAATCCAAAAATAAAATGAGTCCAGCTATAGCATCAGACCTAATGAGTCCAGGTGTATTCAGTCCCTGACGTCTGACTTACAGCGGCAGCTCATACTGAGGAGCATTAGATCTCAGCAGGAAGGAAGGACATTGGGCAGCTGTCAATCAGGCTAGTTGGTTGAAGATTTAGTGAATTTTCATAAAGGATGATACGAAATTCAGTACCATTATGCCCTAGATAGCCATTTAGTAATGCATGGTATGTAGTTTGCCTTGTTAAATATGGTGACATATGCGCCCTACATCGCTTACATTTCTTTACAGCCCCTATGCAGACCCATATGGTATGTCCTATGACCTAGCGGGATGTTTTAAAATACTAAGAAACTGTACTTTCCTCCCCGAGGAGTGTAATTTCACCACTTTCGCAGCTGTGTTCCCCTTTGGACAAACAGCATCAACATTCGGTGGGAGAGAGCGTCACGTTATGACTGTAGCTAATCAAGTGAAGGAATTTAGAGCCCAAGATTGGCTACAGACATCATGCGACTACCTCTGCAAGTTGTTGATGGTGGCAGTCCACCTGGGGAGACCGCCGCAAGAACAGCAGAGTGGCACTGTTCAGGGTACAGAGGAGTTTTCTTATTTTAATTTATTTTAATACATTTATGCCAAACTAGATTTAGGTAAAATGTAGAAAAACCCCTTTTAAAATGAGTGCCATTAATATCTGACTGGTGGGGTCCATTTCCCAAAACCCCACCAGCTGTCCTAATCGTGACTCTCCAATGAGAGCTGTGCTCCTTTTGGTACTCTGCTGGTCACCGACGACCAGTCCTCCCCACCCTGCCGGTCCCCGACGACGAGTCCTCCCCACCCTGCCGGTCCCCGACGACCAATCCTCCCCCACCCTGCCGATCCTCGACGACCAGTCCTCCCCCACCCTGCCGATCCTCGACGACCAGTCCTCCCCCACCCTGCCGACCAGTCCTCACAACACTGCCGACCAGTCCTCCCCACCCTGCCGACCCAGACGACCAGTCCTCCCCCACCCTGCCGACCCAGACGACCAGTCCTCCCCCACCCTGCCGACCCAGACGACCAGTCCTCCCCCACCCTGCCGACCCAGACGACCAGTCCTCCCCCACCCTGCCGACCCAGACGACCAGTCCTCCCCCACCCTGCCGACCCAGACGACCAGTCCTCCCCCACCCTGCCGACCCAGACGACCAGTCCTCCCCTAGCCTACCGACCCAGACGACCAGTCCTCCCCCACCCTGCCGACCCAGACGACCAGTCCTCCCCCACCCTGCCGACCCAGACGACCAGTCCCCCCACTCTGCCGACCCGTCCTCCCCACCCTGCCGACCCAGACGACCAGTCCTCCCCCCCCTGCCGACCAGTCCTCCCCACCCTGTCGACCCAGACGACCAGTAGTCCCCCACCCTGCCGACCGGTCCTCCCCCACCCTGCCGACCCAGACGACCGGTCCTCCCCACCCTGCCGACCCAGACGACCAGTCCTCCCCACCCTGCCGACCCAGACGACCAGTCCTCCCCACCCTGCCGACCCAGACGACCAGTCCTCCCCACCCTGCCGACCCAGACGACCAGTCCTCCCCACCCTGCCGACCCAGACGACCAGTCCTCCCCACCCTGCCGACCCAGACGACCAGTCCTCCCCACCCTGCCGACCCAGACGACCAGTCCTCCCCCCCCTGCCGACCAGTCCTCCCCACCCTGTCGACCCAGACGACCAGTAGTCCCCCACCCTGCCGACCCAGACAACCAGTAGTCCCCCACCCTGCCGACCCAGACGACCGGTCCTCCCCACCCTGCCGACCCCGACGACCAGTCCTCCCCCCCTGCCGACCAGTCCTCCCCACCCTGTCGACCCAGACGACCAGTCCTCCCCCCCCTGTCGACCCAGACGACCAGTCCTCCCCCACTCTGCCGACCCAGACGACCAGTCCTCCCCCACCCTGCCGACCCAGACGACCAGTCCTCCCCCACCCTGCCGACCCAGACGACCAGTCCTCCCCACCCTGCCGACCCAGTTGATCAGTCCAATTCCTGTCTGATAGCCTAGTTGTATACACTAACAACTAGTCTTATGAAGGTTGCCGGGCAGATCATCCCTAGCAACAAGTGTCTCACATTACACAGTCCATTAGCTCTGGGCTGATGCAGATTAATGTATCTCAGGCTACATTTAGTGGCTTTCCAGATTCTCTGATAATGTGATATGTAACTGATAAAACACAAAATACACATTTTACTATGACTGTAAAAGCAGAAAATGCAACATGAATATTCATGAAACCACAAATAGGAAGCCGGCGGCAAATGAGAACATGATTTTAGTCAGTACCTTAAAGAACCCCGCCTCGGGCCCACACCTGTCATACACATTCCTGGATTTACCTATGGCCATGATAATGCCTTGCATGTTTGGGGTCATCATGACCTGCCACAGAGGATTCAAGTTTTATTCATCATATATTAGTGAAATAGATAATAAAGCATGCAGAAATAAAACACGGAGAAGCGGGCGGTCGCATGCATCTATGGGTGATGGATTGCTTGCAGTACACCAGACTATGTTAATGGAGGAGATGAATGAGTGGGGGGAAACATCGCCGGCAGCCGCAGCAGCAGACACATGCACCACAAGATCCTCAGAGCATTAACCAGAGAAACGGAGGACATGACCATCCAGGAAGGCGAGGCCTAGGCACCCCTCTCATACAGCACTGTGACAATATCTAGTGTGGATGGGGCAGATTTATGAAAAAAGGCAAAAAAAAAAAAAGTCTGTTGCCCATAGCAACTAAAGCACAGCTCTAGTTTTTCAGTAGAGTAGGAAATTAAAGCTGCGCTATGATTGGTTGCTGTAGACCACAAATAAAGTTTCATAAATCTACAGTAATTTTTTTCCCCAAAAAAATTTACCACAGCAAAAACACTACAAGCACCAAATTAGGGCACAGACCCCGCTAGACAATGCTAGAATACGGAGATGTGAGGATTAAAGGGGTTGTCCACTACTTTTACATTGATGGCCTATCCTTAGGATAGGTCATCAATGTGTGATCGGCCATGTTCTGATACCCCGCTGATCAGCTGTGCTCTGTGGCGGCAGTGGCAGCAAGAAGCGCACAGCTCTAGCAGCTCAGTCTTCTCATAGTGGCCAGGGCCGGGTACTGCACATCCACCTCTTATTGATCTGAATGGGCGGCGGCTGTGCAGTACCTGGCCGCCACCAAGCCGGGGTTGCAGGTGTCTGACCCCGGCTGAGCAGACATTGATGACCTATCCTAAAGATAGGCCATCAATATAAAAGTAGTAGACAACCTCTTTAAATAGAGGCCTATACTTTTATGCTAACTTATAGGAGCTCCATTCAGCCGTAAAACTGGTAATATACTAATGTTAACTCATCACCGAGTGTTTCCATGTTTCCAAAAAGACATGGTATTTAGCTGACAAAGTCAGCCAAAAAGGGCGGTGAGGGCCCCTAGAAAAATCTGACAGCTTAGTTTGGTATGTTGATAGTTGGATCGTTCATGAGAGCTGAAAGAAAATTGGTCAGTCACAATCAGGCCGATCATAGTCATGTCTACGACCTGAAAATCCTGGACCGCAAAACAGAGTATGTGACAAAAGATGTGCAAAAGGAGAGGTTCCTCAGATCGGTGCACACCTCGGAAATGGATAGAGGCCAACGGATGGTTTCAGATTAAATTTAATCTTTATTAAATTTTATTAAAGGGGTTCTCCAGGCATCACTTATCCTATGGGCTTTGGACCACTGGGACCCGCACGGATCGGCTCCACAGCTTCACTGATTCTCTATGAAGCAGAGCTCTGCACTTGGCTTTTACCAGCAGTCCCATGAATGGAGCGGTGGTCGGGTGCTTGACCTGTAGCTCCATTTTATAATGGGGATAAGAGTTCCCCCATCAGGAATCAAAGCTCCCCATTGTGCCAATCTGTTCGAGCCCCTTTTATATGCTTCTAATGACAAAGCATTTTAGAAGCCAACCATCTCAATAGTCAGGTAAAATACAGCACGATTTACCCAATGAAGGAGACTGACTCCAAAACGCTTTGTAATGTGAAGCCCTTATTAAAGAGAACCTGTCACCAGGTTTTCCCCTTATGAGCTGCAGTCACCACCCGTGAGCCCTTATATACAGCATTCCAGAATACTATATATAAGAGCCAAGGCCGAGCTGTATATTGTAAAATACACCTTTATAATACTCACCAAGGGAGCGGTCAGGTCATGGGCGTCGCTGGTCTCTGTCTGGTGCTTCATCCATCTTGTTGGATCGCCGTCCTCTTGCCCCGCCCCATGTGCATGACGCGTCCGGTGTCATTCACAGACAGGTCTCCATTGCATTCCTGCGCAGGCGCACTTTGATCTACCAAATCAAAGTATTGTAACGTGAAGGCACGAGGAAAGGTCAAAGACCGCCCCTGTGCACTACAGTACTTTGATCTGCCCTCAGCCGGGCAGATCAAAGTGCGCCTGCGCAAGACTGCAATGGAGGCCTCTGTGTGAATGGGCAGGAGGACGGCGATCCCACAAGATGGAGGAGCCGGATCGAGAGCAGCGACACCTATCATCCCGGACTGCAATTTGAGTATTATGAAGGTGTTCTTTTACATTCTACAGAGAGGCCTGGGCTCTTATATACAGTATTCTGGAACAGTATATATAAGAGCTCACTGGTGGTGGCCGCAACTCATGAGGGAAAATCCTGGCGACAGATTCCCTTTAAGGCTATAAATCCTTCCCACAGCCACTATATCTAGGCATTTTTGGCGATTGCGCTGATAACAAGGAACCGATTCTTTTCCATATTTTGCGTCACAATTGAATCCCGATCCCTGGGAGTATTTGGAAGGAGGTGGTCTAACACTACACTTACTCATCTCAAGGCACCTTGGGTTGTATGGTCTCCAGCAGAACCCCAGTAGGGGAGCACCATTTTTTTTTTCCGCATAAACTACACTTCCATTCCAAACAAAGTTGTTCTATGGAATATTTATTTTTCTTTACATGTGCATTGAGAAATCGTTAAGACCGAACCTTCCATGTTTTATTTGCTGCTATATGCTATAAATTCGGTCTTTGCCATTTATGAATCTCTTGTTCACTGCAGAACCAATGGCTTCACCACGAGAGACTACTGCATAATCAGGACACGGTTCATCCCATCGCAATCACCAAGTGTTCTTGACAATAATAAGTTATTTGTTGGTATTTAATGGAGGAAGGCTATGTTCACATTTGCAATGAAGGGTCTTAAATTCAGAGCATTCAGCGCTATTCCTCCAATACTTAGAGAAAGGGACATGTCATCCACAAATGTGGCACCTACTGTATGACGGATTGGCAAAATTGTGGTTTAATGTAATAAACTGAGATCATAAAATAAAAAAAACACGCTGTGTGAACATGCCCTATAAGAGATGACTATCTATACCAGGCGATAACAGAAGCAAGCAGCCACAGCTATCACGAAAGGTGAAAAAAAACTTTACACAAAAACGTACAAATACTAATGTAAAATATAGGGCGAACCCGATTCTTAAATAAAACGTGGAATGACAGCACTATATTATTCAATCATGGGGTAATTATTAATTATTATAATTATTATTGTAATGGGGGGATTTATCAAGACTGATTTTTTTATACAGTATTTTTTGGCTATGTGCACCCGTTGAGTATTTGGTTGCGGAGCGTTCTGCACCATTTTTTGCATGCATTTTACTTTGCTTTAAAATGGTAAAAAAAAGCACACTGAAAGAATGGACATGATGCAGTTTATTTTCTGCACTATATTAGCAAGGAAAAAAAAAAACGTCAACATGTTCACTACACTTCAGGTTACTCATTGACTTTGCAGGCGTAAGGATTTGCTTGCAGTTTTGTGACAAATCTGCACAAAAAAAGTGATAAAAACGCACTGTGTGCACACAGCCTTAGACCAAGAGCCCACTGGAGGTAGATCCACCTAAATTTATTCAAAGGTTTTAATAAATGCGGTGCATCTATGGGCCGTCAGGGCACCAGAAATGGTTAACTAGGAAATCTATGATCCGGTATTGAGGAACATAGTAAATTTGTCTTCAGGAAATGTGCAAATACCAGCACAAAATCACTTTTTGCAACTGTGTGATGCCAGAAAACTGGAGTAGAGGGAATGATAAATTTCCCACATATTGTGCTACCAAGTCACCATCTACCGTATACCATTAATGCTCTAGTGGTTGATATGTAAGTTGTGTTAAAGAGGTTGTCCACTGCTTTTACATTAATTGGTCAACAATGTCAGATCAGCTGGGGTCTGACACTCCGCAGCCCCACCAATCTACTGATCTTGGTGCCGGCGGTGGCCAAAAATGCTCAGTTCCGGAGCTGCTCTGCCTTCTGATAGTGGCCGTAGCCGGGTACTGCACACTCGCCTCCTATTCAGATCTGATCTGACATCGATATCCTATCAATGTAAAAATAGTGGACAATCTATTTAATCCCCATTCAAGGGGACAGTGGGGAAGAGAAGCTTCGGACTTTGGGTTTTTAATCTCATCACTGACAATCAATGTCCACCCAAAAAACATCAACTAAACAGGTTGGTGCAGGATCCAAATAACCAATCTTGATGCCCGAAACAGGGTTTTCCAAACAGCGCTCTTCCATCCTTCACCCACCAAGTTTACCATAATACATGACAGCAATTACCTTTTTTTGGAGTTATCTATTCCCTCCCTCACACAGCAAACCCTTATATTAATAGATTTTCACGAGTTCTTGCCACCCAAATGCCCTGCTCATGTCTTTGAATATAGCAGAGTGGTCGCCCACGCTGAAGAATCACTTCACATACTTTATATCCTTTATATACAGACAAACCAAGAACAACCCTACATAAGTCAGACAAAACTTGTAGCCGTCCCTATTTTCTAGATGTCCAGGGCCTTTTCTTGAAATACCCAATGGTAATAACGACAGGACACTGGAGGATGTAGATATATAATGCTACGCATGCCTCTGAAGCCCTGCTTTTGTGGCAGATACCAAAGGTCTGGACCCCAAATAGCTATAGTCAATAATTATAAAGATGAAGACACAAACTGGTTATTGCACTGGTATTATCTTGTGTAAGGTGGTAACAATCAATGTTAATAATGACAGGACCCTAGAGAATGTACATATATAATGTTATACATCCTCTGAAGTCCTTTTGTGGCAGATACAAACGGTCTGGACCCCAAAAACGTAGAATGAAAGATTTATTACATGTTGAAGTCACAAACTGGTTATTGCACTGGTATTCTCTTGTGTAAAGTAGTAACAATAGCACCAAAAACTAATTATAAAGGAGAAAGTGTTAATAATCAGCCCCAAGCAGAACCCAGTGTCAGTTTTCGGCATGATGCATGCACACAGACTTATCCTTAGCACCCGTATGAGCAATGCCTGATGATTTGCAAACGCTGGTGCCATATTAGTTGAGATTTGGTTGGCATGCCACAGTGGAATAGTGAGTCAGGCAGCGAAACAAAAAAGCACCAGGGGGAGGGGAGAGATGGCACAAAGGGGCACCCAGCAGCCAAAATAATAATTAAAAAAAAAAAAAAATGGTACCTCATCGTCATAACCCCCCTCCTCTGACTCAATAACAAAAGTGCCTATGTGAGGGATCGCCACCTCCACAACTC